>NW_027315779.1:26267388-26459888 GCF_026437365.1 Eucyclogobius newberryi | reverse complement strand
CATGTTCTTATGAAGAAACGTGACACACTTTTTCCCTCCAAACATGTGATTTTGTGGTTCTCCAATGAGATATACTTATATTTTCCCATTCGTCGTCAGTCAAAATAAAACAACCCTCTCTTTCCTATTTATTTCTAATGTAATTGGTGGAGTGGCTGTCCAAATTGTTAATTCATTTATATAATTTCGATATTAAACCTATTGAAAACTCTGATTTATTAGCCTTAAAAAAGATTTCAGACAAAGGGTTATGGTGGTCTTTGCTTAGCTTAAATCTTGGTTGTTTGGAGTTATTTTTACATGTTTTTCTTAATTACTTTGTCTGAAACAGTACAAGATGTGTTGTTCAATGTGTTGAAAATACTATTCCAACAAAGATGTGTGTGAACGCTTCCTTAGAATGGTTTTAAAAAGTAAACATTGATGATAAATAGTTGCTGTGATTGAAATGTCGTCTACAAGAGGATTTGAAATATGACAGATATAGTATGTTTAGTGAACTATTCAGCCAAAACTATCTTTGTAATATGAATATTTTTGTAGACTATTTAAAATTTTACATGCACAAATATCAGGAAAAAAAAAAATTATATACACATTTGGATCATGTATCACATCTTTTTCTTCGTAAAATTGAGTTTTTAGTATGACAGCGGAGCCTTCTGCGCCTCCCCAGTAACTCACTCACACATTCAGACATCGGTGAAGGTGTTTGGAACGTCCTGCCCGAGCCAAGCGTTGTCGAAGAATGATCAAAAACCGATTGATGTGGCGACGTGAGCATGAAAAGCGAAGGTTGGAGCGGTATGCGAGAGAAGCTTTGGAGCTTCCTGCGTCTTTTATCAAGGTCACTTTAGAGCGGCTTTCAGCGCTTCTTTGTTCGTCAGAGGTTTGGGCGTTTCTCTGGTGCTAATCCGACGACCGTGCCAGGTTTTTAAGGACGCAGTCACCTTACAAAATGCAGGTAGACTCTTCTTTAAGACGTTTAAGCTTTTGAGGATAATAGAAATGAAAAAACTCTCTTACTTTGAAATCCAGTCGATAAAGTAGCGTGTCCCGAGGCAATTTTATGTTCAAGGAAGTCTTATTATCGTTTTATCCAATGGGCTAATGGATAATCTAACAGCACATTGCTTTTGATTGGATGTTTCTGGCTTTGGGTAACAATGTATTTGAGGAGTCTTGAATACATTCTCCATACTTCTCGTATCGTGGCAGGTTGTATCCACATAAACAGCTCGTGAAACTGGAAGAAGAAAAGAAAATCTGACGTTTTTGCTTTGTCTTTGTGCTGTTACTGAAAAAGGAAGACAATGAAGACATAAAGTCAGTCAATTTGCGCTTTCTCATCTCAAAAACTGGAAGTAAATGAAAAACTAAACCTGGATTAGATCAGGACTAAACAAGGATTACAACAGGACCACGGCAAATCCACATTAGGGCTCAAATCTGCTTAATTTAGGATCAAATATTAAGTCTCTTGTATATTCAGTATGGCAGTCTTACTCGTCAACTAACTTTTGTTGGGGTAATTCAAAGACTTTATATTCGCAGCAGTTGAAAGGAGAACACATGGAGTGAAATATTTTGAGATTTGGAAGTGAATTGTGAGTTTATACGGGCTTTTTACAGATAAATGCAGCATTTTACTGGTGGTTTTCTGCATATTTGTAGCTTTGTGATCTTCTTTAATCTCATAGCCTTGTCAGTGCACTTTGGGTAGAGATGCAGTCTCTTATATATTACATTTGAATAAAAGCTAGCATTATGTGTAATTAGGTTAGCTAGCAGAGCCCATTATTCGAAACATTAAGACTTCGAACGACACAAGTAAGGTTCTAAAATGTCACGTAGCCACTTTTAAAACCTAAAAACGTGGAAATTCATTGTTATGCTGAAGTGCCACTATGAAGTCAATGGACACGTTTCTATTACCAAGGCGTTTTCGATCAATATTGGGGTTTACAATGAACAAAATGTTAAATAATGATGTTATAGGTCAATACAAAGTACCAACAACAGCATGTATTGTCTCCTTTAATAGGTTAGAGACCTTCTGCCACAGCCACGCCCCAGTTGTATTCACCCAATGTCTTCAGTCGACGAAGAATTTCTTTTATCGACTATAACAGCCCTAGCTAGCGTATGAACCAAGTGTGCTGTGGCGTCTGTGCCCAGTGTTTGTGCCCAGGCTGGTGGCGGCGGCGGCGGCACATGTCTCTGTTTGCTCCAGACTTTCTCTCGGATTACCGCCCCAGCAGGAGCTCTTTGGCCACGACCGCTACAGCCGATGGCGCGAGCCGGGTTCAACTGCAGCGCCGAGCGACCCCAGAGTGCACTTGTGCTCCAGAAAAAACCTCCCCACCGTCCCCCAAAAACCACGTCCCACTGCGCGCCCCACCGGACCAATTATAGCTGCACTGTGAGCCCGCTTAGCCTTCAAACTGTCCCGCGCAGCTTGTCCTACTCTCACACCATTCAGCCGTTCAGTTCGCCGTAAAAGACTTTCAGGATAGAGCGTTGGAAAAGGGAAAGCAAGGCAAAGCTCCCTGTCATTGTGGACATCAGTTGGTTGTGATGCACACCGCTATGAAATAAATGACTTTGCTGTGGCTGGATGCAACGTTTTGTAATATTTCTCCAAAATTAATTTGTTCTGCCTGACCACCATTCAGCAGTTCAGGTGGCACAAAGATGCATTCAGAATAGAAGGTTTCGAAAAACAAAATCCTTAATCTTCAGCATTACTTAATGGTAAGTGCTTCTACTTTGTCATTCGTGATGCTCTCTGTTTTATAGTGGTAATTTTTAATGTATTCTTGAAAGTAAAAGCACCAAGGGATCTAATTAAAGAACGACACACAATGAAGCTGCACGTTAAGGTGAATCTTTCAAAAGGCAGATTTACGAAAGTACAAGTGTAGTATTGTGAGGATCGGTTCATTAATCATACTGTGGGTGAAGGTCTCAACTATGGGATGGTAAAACAAATATGACAGTATGATGTACTGTATACTGTGGAGTTGCATATTTTAGAATGCTTAACAAAACACGTCATCTGAAAAAGTGCTTGGATACGATGTATTGCTACTTTACTGTGCAGAGTTTTGGGGAAATGCATTTAGATTATTAAGGCAGTAATAAGGTTTATGTTCTAGAATATGTGTAGCTGGATTGAAACACACTTTGACCTACACTTTGGTTAGAAAAGGCCGTCATCTGGACAGTGTTTTTGATATTAGGACGATTCACCTGCCATCCACAAGTCATTATCAGTCTTTCTTTGTTTTTTCTTCTTAGGTTATTTACATTTTGAGGTTGTCAGGTCTATATAAAATGACCCAAAATGATCCATTTGTGAACAGTAGGTTTTGAGGAGTGCTGTTTTTCTACAGACTTAAAGATGAATCAGTTCTGTCAAATTTTAACACCACGGAATACTTTAATGAAAAAGACACATATTCAACTCCTACAGCAATTGACAATATTCATTTGAATGTTTAAAACTGAAACAGTATGTAATATAAAGATTTATTTTCAAGTTTACTTTCTTTACTAATGGAACAAATAGAAGATAAGCCAATTAGTTGAAGGGAAGAATAGGGCAGCAACGATTAAGCGACTAATTGTGTCTAGTTGAATATATAATAATAATGAAGTAATCATATTTTTGTATTCATTATCACAGTGGACTATATATAGATTCTAAAAGACAAAATGTCTAAAAATATTAAATAAAGTCTAATTTTCATCAATAATACTGTTTTTTCATAAATCGTCTCCATCTACAGACTTCACTCCTCACAATTCAACCTTAATTTGGTTAAAATGCATTTAATAAAAGCTATAGAAACAACATTTTTGCTGACTAGTCGACTAAATAATCATAAGTTGCGTCTCTATGTTGCACCCCTGAAAACAGGAGAAATAATCACGAGAGTGATTTGTACTTGTTTCCCTCTTGCAGGGGTTTAATGCAATGAGGAGAAACGGCACGGAAATCCCCTAGTGGCGGGTAAAAGACATAAGCAATGGATCAAGAACACAGGATTCAGGCATTCTGGCTGATAACCGATCATATGACCGAAATGACCTGAAAACAAAACAATACTTTTCTAACATGACACATAACATTTATTTAAGTTAAGGCTTCTGTGAATTCACATTTATTGTAAACCAGTTTTTAACCATTGTCTTTTAACGCATGAAATCACTTAATGAAATACACAGCTGTATAAAAGAAAACTATACTTATCTTACCTATCACATCTACTCGTATAAAACAACTACATCCCAACAACATTTAGCGCCTTCTCATTTCCTCATCACTTCTGCACTGAAACCCACTTTTCCCCAGATCTTCCATTTGAATTTCAAGTCATAACCTTGAAATGAGCTGAACGCGACCGAAATCGAACACGACCCCCACAAAATCGCATTCCTCCACAGCCTTTGCCTTCGAGGTGAGCCCGGTCTTAGATGTTACGCCCTTCTTCCCGCCGCGAATAAAAGCGAAAAGCCGATGCATTTTCACGCTTAAAGGGTAAAGGGTTACACGGCATTCCAGATTCCAGGCCGGCAAACGCGGTTGTTCTTGGAGTTTAACCCCCGCCACGCGCTCTGTGCCCGGAAGGATCAGCAGGCGGCTTTCCGGCGTTAAAACCGGGATAAAAGATTGCTGACGTGGCAACAAGCAGCCACGAGCCTGACTACAACGCAACGTACCAAGCACGCGGCTCAGTGTGATGACTTCAACGGAAAACTAATGATTGGATAATATAAAATGCAAGCGGTTCTACGCATCGATTCCGCCGTAAAGCTGGACGCGCGTCGCTTCCATCGATCGACGCCAACGGTGAGCCGTGCGTGACGCTCGGAGGGACCAGGAGTGTGAAATCTCCGGGCGGTTGAAACAAATGGTGTATCGGGGAGAGAGAAAAAACATAGAAGATTTTTTTTTTAGGTGGTGGTTGGAAATGTTCGCTCCGTTGTAGATTGCTCCCACCCACAGCTCAGAGAAAGAATCCATTCTTTTGACGGCGCCTGGCGAAGATTTATGGGAAATGGACGGAAGAGAAAAGTAGTGGACGAGATGTTGTTCTAAAAAGGGAGTTTCCTGTTCAGATCGCTTATCGTCTCGAAAGTTTGTGGAGGAGAGCTGATGTGCTTCGGGCAGTTATTCATGATATCACGATGAATGTTTCAGCAAGGTGAGGCAAACTGGGACAACTTTTAGGGGGAAAACAAAGATTATTAATAGTGTACATTTATTTTCTGCATCATGAATCAAATAATTGGTCAGATGGTGAACTTTAAAAGCCTAAACCTTTCTTTGAGCTGCATTACAAGTGTGTTCTCCCATGAAAAAAAGATACAGAGTTGTTTAATCGTGAATGTTTACTCTGTCTTGTCTATTAGAGCTTAAGATCAGTCTTATGGAACATTAAATAGCCACATATTTGTCACATTAACCAAACAGAGGATGAATAAAGGACTATACTTGCTGTGTACAGGAATATTATGCACCAAATAACAGAGTCCAGTGGTACAACTCATGCAAAGGGACATTTATGACCTCATGACCACTTCCCGAGCTACAGTCCTGACAAGTGACCACCTTGACTAGAACGTTCTGATGGAAAACAGTTCAAATATAACACTTGTCCTGGTTTGGTTCTGGTTTAATCCTGATTGTAGACATGGGGTGGTCCAGTTCTTTTAGTCCTGGTCTCGTCCAGCTTTAGTTCCAGGTTTAGTCAGTTTAGTTTATAGTAGAAAAAGCTTCAGTTGTAGTCATCTGGACTCAGTTTGAAAAAATAGACGTTTCGACTCTCATCCAAGAGTCATTGTCAATAAAAGAATTTAGATCGAGAACTCCGATATTAATACTGTTCTGTGGTAGGACCAGCCCATTGGGCGGAGCCTTCCCGAAGTAGAAAGAGTTGTTTGTTTCAACAGAAACTCCCCCTTGTATCTACCGAGCTAGCCTATTCAGAATCTTAATGGGCTATTAGAAACCTCTTTGTCTTTGTGAGACCCTGGCTCAACCACCCTGAGTACCTGATTAGCATCTAAATGTCCTGGACCTGGTCCTCTACCTTTCCAGGGGTTCAGTAACCCATTATAAATAACAGGAAGATTAAACCTTAGTCCTACTATGGAACACGCCTGGACGAATGAGGGATTACACCGACATATTTCAGTTTAGTTTAGTTAGTTTAGTTTAGCAAGTTGCTAGCTTACGCAACTAGCTTATGTAAGAACGCAGTTAATTGCCGTGATTTAATGTTCAGTCTCAGTGATGATTTATGGACTTTATGGACTTTGAAAGAGTATTTTCTGAGGCTCAGAAGGAAAAAAAACGTAAAAAGATGAATGAAATAACCGTGACTGATGCTAAATACAACCCCAGGTATGTTTCTGATCAGGAACAATGTTATAACATGGTTTAAAGCTCAAAAATGCATTATTTGTGTCTTCAAACAGCTTCACTCCGGTCCCTGTGCCCGTTCTATCAATGTATTACTTCATTTTTTTGACACTCAGTTACAAATCACTCATGTAGCGTACAAATCCAATATGAAACATTCTATTCCACGTCAGTTACTTTCCTATCGTAAATACATCATTGACACTTTCAGCACGGCCCGGTCGCTGGTTCAAATATTCAATTAGCTCAGCACTTATTGAACACTGAGAGTTTGTGGCACTTTCTCCCTTCCACATCTGCCCGTGCTACATTTAGAAACCATTTGTTTTCCCGGTGACAGGCAGAGCTTGTTTGTCAGCCAGCCTACCACGGATGGCACGATTTACGGCCCGTTACCGTCATTTGTGTTTAGTTTCTCTGATGACTTTCCCCGTTTTAATGCCGAATTTATGGAGCGACGTCTCATTAGGGCCACCCAGAATGTAAATCCACTCCAAACATCTGCGTGTATGCACAATCCTGATTTAGGCCTGCTAAAAGGACAAAAAAAGAAAGAAAAACTCTTGGTTTGCATTGCAGATAATGGGCTCCTAGATGCATGCAGCCATGACAGTTGCAACGCAGTGTTTGAAATTTCAATTAGATTTGTTTTTAGGGAAGCGAAAATAATGAGGGTCTTTGTGAAGAGGCACAAATGATAAGTCGAAATGGAACTCTAAATTTAATTACAGCAGTTTGAAGACAAGGCAGCTGGAGGCAACAGGCAAATTAGGAAGTGTTTGTTTGTGGAAAGATTGGGAAAGATTTTTGGCTGAAATTGAATCATACTTTTTGAAACGGTTCAATTGTTTAAATTAAAAAACAACATAAACTAAAAGAAGTAGACATGAATAATTATGATATTCTATTGGAAAAAAGTTCACATTTAGTGTGTAAATTTGTGTAAATTGTCTCTCTGGTGTTGTTATGTTTTGCCTTGAATGTTCCACAGTATGACATTCAACTTAATCCATCTCCATGGTGACAAGCAGATGATTCCATGAGAAGCTATAGGTCAAATCTGTGTCTTTTTCAACCATGATGTAAGAAAATCACAAAAGGGCATTACACACATTTACTCATTCCAAGTTTACGTCGCTGTAAAACGTGACTAAAGATAAACAATAAACTCAATCTGGTTTATTGTAATATTTTTCTGCATTTATCTGCATTTCACTTCTTTCCGTCTCTACACTGCTTTTTTACCTCTCTTTATAATATGATACTTTGGGTCTTGACGCGAGTGCCGTGCGTCGATGAACAGGAAACAGCTAACGCTAACCTAAGCTGTTTGTTTGTTCAACATAAAAGTAAGCGTCTGGTGAGAAATGTTTCTGCCATTTTCTTTTCACCAGAGTCTACGTTCTCTCTTGTCCAATCATCTCGCAGAAAAGTGTTTTCCGCGAGCCTGACCCCTTTGGAAGCTTTAGTACCACTTGTGGCCCCGTTTGGATCACTAAAATATGTTGGTATAGTACTCTTAAAAATCCTATGACAGGTTTGACGACTCATTGAACTAAAATGCAGTTAAGATAAATATATTTTCAATTTTGCTCAAAAGTATAAAAATGTTATGGCAGGGTAGCTCTTTTATTAGGTTTATAAATTCACTTCCTGTTTGGAATTCATGACATCACACTGGAAAATTACCCAGCAAACACTGGGCAAAAACTCATCTAATGTCACGTGTCACAATAAAAATATATGAGAGCAACTTTGTTTTGTTGAATTAGTGTTTAGAGACTTCAAAACGTAGTATCTTTGTGTAAATTATACATAAGCTTTGACTGGAATGAGTGTGTCCCTCGTGTGATGTCACTTCCTGTCATTTTCTATAGCTATTTAAAAAAAAATTCCACAAATACCTACTTGATTGGCCCAAAACTATGATTCATATGTACAACAGGTATAAATAAATGCATCAAATAAAGAAGAAAGAATATCATGAACACCTGTCACATGCACAATCCGCTCTGAAGTGAACCAGTCCAAACATGGCTATACTTTCCTATATAAACTGCAGTTGATTCTTTATTATCATCTCACAACATTTTATTAAGCACATCTAGCGTTTGTACATGAGACGCTTGGATGAGTTGCCTCGTCTCTCGCAGAAGACGTCAGACGATCGCCCCGAGCTCACGACCGTACTGTCAGCTGCTGCGCCGTTATCTGTCACTCTCCACACGCCATCATCTAACAATGCAGGAATACAATGCACGCGCAACACCGGCACACGGCAAAAGTGTCCAGGATAGCAGGCAAGAGCTTTGGGCTAAATGTATTGTTATGGTACTTAGTAATAAACCATTGATATATGTAGGTTATTCACAATTTCATTCATTGTAAACTGGGAAATGGACATTGCATTCAAAACTGCAGGGCTTATCTCTGAACCTTTTTGAGTAGTTTTAATAGGCTTATTAGATGCATTTTGCCTGGATTTTTTTTTTTTTTTTTTTACATTTATAGCAAGCCCAGAAATCTAGCGAAATTGGTAAATCTAAATCTACTCTCTACCCGTCAATATATTTGCCTGACCCGCCAGCCCCGCCCACATTCTGTTCGAATGCGTAAGGGTCTGGAATCGGAGTCAGAGCCAATGAAATCGTCGGTCATCCATTTA
This sequence comes from Eucyclogobius newberryi, assembly GCF_026437365.1. Taxonomy (NCBI): domain Eukaryota; kingdom Metazoa; phylum Chordata; class Actinopteri; order Gobiiformes; family Gobiidae; genus Eucyclogobius; species Eucyclogobius newberryi. The sequence goes on along the minus strand of NW_027315779.1, from coordinate 26,450,793 downwards.
CCGACCAATCCCAGTGAGATACGGAAGTAGCGCTTTCCACCCCCGTTCCAAAACATTCAAGATGGTGGACCCGGCTCGTGGCCCGGCTCGTGACCGAGTGTTTACTTCTGCTCTCGCTCCGCTCTACTCGCCGTGATGAAAGTGCGTTAGATGCGGTTATACGAAGGGCGTCATCGCGATTCAGGAGACATTTTCTGCGTTCGGGGACGGATAATGCGGAACACGCCTTGTTGACATGGGCTACGTAATATCTGGTTAATCGTGTCACATTTTTTGCGTCACCTCTGGGTTTATGTGATTGGTTCTGTTTCTAAACTCCGCCCTAGAAATTGAACCGCAGCGGTCGAGCCCCAGACCCACACACAGTTTTGATAAGTAGTTTGCCAAAACGTGTTGGGAATGGCCGGTCAGGCAATCAATATATACTAAGAGCAGCTTAACTCGTCCTCATATAAAAAAAAAAAATACATAATCTTCTGTCCCTCTGTGCCTAGCTTGTTAGCACATTTAAGAGTAAATTAGACATCAGAGGCCAAAAGTGTCTCAAAGATTCCAAACATTTAAAAAAATCCATATGGGTTCAGTTGGGGACAAAGGGATAAAACCTGATTTTGAGCGCTGTCCAACATTACACGTGGCACTATTCCCTATTACAACATATACGCCAAATATCTCAAACACTTTCTATTAACTATAGTTCAGGCCTTGTTATGTTCCTACCTCCAGACTCACCACAGCCTCTCGCTGAACCCTGCAACAGCCGCCGGACACACCGCGTTATGGCTTTCATTTTGTCTTTTCATTATGAGACACTGAGGAATTACATCACACACTGTACAATATATGAGGCAAACATGGCCGGCTCACCTCGGCACTCGTATTGGCCAGTATTTCTCCTGTTAATGTAAGAAATAAACCAGGTCTGAATGAGCAGTAAGCTAGGGCTAACATATCTAAATCAGGACTAAGCCAGGATAAAACCCAGACTAAAACCAGGATTGAGTCTAAAAGTAAAACAGAACAGGATCAAATCATGACTATTACACCAGGTCTAAATAAAAACACTACAACTGAACCGTCTACCTAGACTAAACTAGGGATGACTAAATCAAGATTAAACTTGGAGCTAGAGGTAAACCACAGACAAAACCAGGATTAAACAGGTGCTAAAGGAGTAAAATATCACAAAAAAGGATCAAACTAGAATTGAACCAGGATCTAAATTGGGAATATGAGCCATGTAAGCGCTGAACCAGAACTTTATCAAGACTAAACCAGAACAAAATGATTATAACCACGCTCGTTCTCTGCACAATCCAAAACTCCTTGAACAGCACTCTCACTACGACCTGCTGAGTGAAACGAGTGCGGATGTTTTTCGTTCGACGTTGCCAACTTTGTCGCCCAATAAACTGGACTGCATCAAGGGGCCCTGCAGCATCTGAACCGTGCGCTGATCTTTGTCGCGCCGGGATCCTGGCAACCTGCCCCGAGAAGCTCCGAAACGGGCGGAGGGGGGGGGCACTGCACCATCTCTGCGCTGTGACCGGAGGGACGCACAAGCGCTTTATGAGGCATGACACACTCCACAAAACAGTAGCAGAGTTAACAGGCAAGCAGTTCAGGTGAAGGGGGAAGGTTGGACGGGGCAGAGAAGAAGGCTCAGGGAAGTCAGGGGGGCAAACCAGGCTATGTGGGGGGGTAGGAAAAAGTCGAAAACGATCAAAATATTTTTACTACTGGGACTTGTAGTGTGTGAAGATCTGAACTTTAGACAGTTAAACAAAGCCCTTTTCGGACGGGATTCGTTTTACCAAGGGACGTCTGTCAAATTGAAATTATCACCCGACGTTTGTGTTTTTTTGGAAGCATTTGAGCGGGATAAGCAATGTTCACTTGTTTCTAAGACTTTATTCCGGTAATTACGGACTGGTAAATACATTTAAAAATGACAACAACCCTTAATTCATCTGTCTTGCAAGCGTTTCTTCTATCGTCAACCATTTTAGGTTTGTTTTAGCGTTATGTGGCGTTACCGGTGCTATGCTGCGAGATGTTGTTCTTTACCATGGTGTTGCGTTCAGCGTCGCAAATATCTTTCGTATGAAAAGTTTGTAGACACTTGTTCAGTCCATTCATGCCGACACAGCCCCTCGACCCAAACTTTGCACCAAAAGTACATACATTTTACAAAAAAGAGCCTCCATGCTACTTGGTCCTCCGATGCCAGTTTCATCTTAGTGTCTTATACTTTTTATTTGTAGACGGTTCTGTGGCGAATTAGAAAGAATTTGAAAGAATTTGTTCAAAAACGGACGTAAAGACATTTTGAATTGATAAAACTTTCAACGCAAGGACTAAAAACTGTCCAAATTACAGACATGAGCATTTACATGGACATTACCTGTGGACGTCTGAATTTTCTTTACTGGGATTTTGTGGAATGAGAATCCAGTTAAGACTTTTCTAGACTTTTTTTAATTCAATGGTATTTTTGTGGCAATATTTGTGGGGTGTTTTATGCGATGGTTGTTCACTGCAAAACCCTTGCCTGGCCAGCCAAAACAACTAAAAATTCACAATAACTGCAACGTTATAAGACATTATAGTCTGGAATCATAGCTTTATAGTCTTTAACCAATCAGAGCAATGCAATTCCTGTTATCTTAAAAACAAATATGGCGGCTTAAGAATAAAAAAGCCAAAATAACAAAGAAATAAATTTGATGTTTCTGAATCTGTGTGTTCAGTAAATTAACGTTAATTGTTGTGCAGCAAGTTGAAGTGTCCTTTATCTCCCTCTACCATTAGCTAATATGCTAGCTAATCTATGCACCGTCAGAGAAACCACAGAGAAACAAACACAATCACTTTGCCGTAAAGTTAATTCGAGTGAGACAATAGATCTACGGACAAAAATGAGGCTACAAAAAAAGCAAAGAAACACATTTTATCAGTTGTGTTTCCTCTAATTCTAAATGTGTGATGATGTTGGCCAGGACTCCCTAAAAAAGATATTTGTCATGTCAAGGGCACTTACAACATTTTCATTAGAAACTTCAACAAACTTTTTTTGAACCTTTATTTAACTAGTAAAGTGCATAACCTCAATAATGTTTCCATATGAAGCTGTAAATGACTGTACATCACCCTAATATTTCTGGAAACAGATTCAAGCCATGCAAAAGTGATCGAAAGTTCAACCAAATCCACTTGGAACTCCCAGACACAGAATCTTCGCACGAAAACTGACGGAAACAGAACAAAACGGTAAGCCTTCTCACATTCTGGAGAGATAACGGCAAGAAAAGCAAAAGAGACAAACCTGATGACCTCATATCTGAACAACTGTTTCCACATGACACAAAAGCCGCGAGATGCCGTCAGATGAAATGAACGTGGGTTGTTGCGGCTTAGTGATTTAACACGTGCCGGAATAATCTTCGGCCCGCGGTGTGTTTTGTGACGCTTCCCCGCCCCGCCGCCGCCGCCGTTACCTGTTCCCGTGCGCATTAGCTGCTCTGCGAAGCACGCCGCGGCTCGACAGCAGCCTTGAAACACTTGAGGAGGAGCGAGGAGAAAGCAACCATTTGAATGAATCATCTTTTATGTGGCTTTTATGCGACTACCACTGCTCCTCCACGGGTCTTGGATGCCCGAAAGGCTCTTCGAAGCTCAGTGCATTATCAGCGTCACAATAGGCTAACTGCGCCATAATCCGCTTGTAATTTAGGGATTGCAAGACGCTGAAGACTTGTGGATGAGTTTCATTGGCGTTTTGGCTGTTCAAATGGCGTGTTTTGTGTCTATTCCAAAAGTTGGTAGGAGGTTTTTATGTCACAGACTAAACATACAACTCCTTCTGTTGATGTGTCATTTCAAATTCAAACTCTTTGACATGTAACTTTTCAGGTATTGTGTCCAGAGCTTGGTCTTTTCTATTGAGATATGATGTCTTTATAATAATCCAACCATATACTTGCGCACAGAAGATCATAATATTGCGTTAAGTTTGCTCAATCGCGGCTTTGTGTACAGAGAAACTGCCCAAAAAACTGAAAAAATGTCTTCTACTGCCTGCGGTTGTCCAAATAATATTATATGTTTATCATCTCAACAAAATATTTATTGGCGTTGTAGTAAAGTAAATTCCTACCAAAAATTACAATAAAAGCTATTTTGAACTGAGATTTGTTCAACTTTAGATCGACTAGTTTGACTTCATCAAACGATTAATCGACTCAGCGACCAAGCGCTCACAGCTCTAAGGAGAACACATACTAAAATACTCAAGCACGCATAACTCACTCTGAATACAACTGCGGCTGGCTAAATGAGAAAGGAGAACAATTAAAAAACAAGTTAAATCACTTCTTTGGCCGTTCAGCTGTCCAGTTTCTTACCCCACATCCTTGCGTTTGAGCTTTGCACTTTCCCCCCATAAGTCACCAAATCCTTCAAAAGCCAGACACACACACACACACACACACACACACACACACAGCTCGTAGCATCCAACGCACATACCTCGAATGCCTCACCGTCGTTCTTATCTGCTGATGGAAAGCAGATCCGCTCTCCCTGACTCATCACTTCAAAACGCACTAGTCTGCTAATAAAGCGTTCCTCTTTTTCCACTCCAAATTCTAGCCCCCCCCAAAAAAGAGGACTTTCAGATAACCTCGGGGGGGCAGTCAGATGGTATCAGAAACATCTTAAAAGCAGGAGTTAAAAGGCAGAAGGCTCAGTTGTGGGCTCGGAGTGGAGGTGTGAGAGTAATTGGACAGTGTGGAGCAAGACGGAGCGATTTTCGCAGTGAAATGGTCTAGGAAGGTCCTGTGGGTGTTCAGATTTTTATGTCTGCTGCCTGATGGATTTTTCAGCAGGATTAAAGGATGTTATTGTAAAAAAAGGTGTCTGGGAAGAAAAAGGAAAGCCCTGATTTTCACTTGGCGCTGCGTTTATCTCATCTCACGGTCGGTTTTACATGACATTGCAGGATTTGCCGTAGCAGTGTTTTACTTAAAATGTGTTACGGCGCGGTTGGATAACGGTTGGAGGATGGTAATGGTAGGCTACTATGGTGTCCCAGCATGCACCACTAAAACTCAACACTGGCAGTAGGGATGTCACGATATCGGATGTTAGCATTATCGATTAATGCGCGATTGATTAATGCGCGATGATTCAACGATTCTTCATGATTACTGAGAGTTCTTTCATTCCCGTGGTTTAACATGTTACTGTTCTTCAAGTTTGTGACCGGCTTTATGAAAATTAACTTTCTAAAAAATTAATAATAGAATAATAGCCAGATTTAAAAAAAAGTTAATTACATTTAAGTGTATTTTTTGGACGATAAAAATACTTATTTAGCTTCTAAAATTGTCACGATTATGATTTTTTTGGTCCAAACCTTTTTCACCAAGGGCCGCATTTTGGGTTAGAGGGCCACAGAAAACCCGACAATGAAGTGAACCTATCGAAATGTTGCATTTGACATAATTTTAATGCACCTCCACTATATTAGGTTGGTATAACATTAAAATGCTTGAATGTTTCCACTTTTATAGTAAAAAGTACTACTTTTTGTTGTTTGAGCCAATTTAGCAGGAAGCCTGAGGGCCAACAAAAAATGGTCTGAAGGCCGTATTTGGCCCCCGGCCACAGTTTGGACACCTCTGGATTAACCTAATGATCTTGACGTCCATAACTGGCAATGATGGCAATTCACATTGAGACATCAGGATTTACAAATGATCATGTGCAGAAGAAAATTGTGTATTGGCAATTCTAATACTTATCAATCTATCAATGAAGCGAGAGAGAGAAGTTGAAAGAGAAACGATCACAGACGCTTTTCAAACACTGTCGGTCCCCATGACTTTTCCCCATAGTTCCCATAACTCCTAGCTGCACGTATTAAACCCTCCACTGAAATGTCCAGAATCATCTATCTAGAACTCTTTTCTAAATCATCAGTAGTACTTTCTGGTTAATAAAAAAGCCGTGCACATCAAAACGGAAGGATCATTACATTTTATTCTTTTTTTTTTTTTATGACTTTCATTGTTTCCAGGCCTCCAATAGAAGTTCATATGCCCTTGTCAGCACTAATACGGCACACAAAGTTTTATATCTGTTTTGCTGACTTGGCACTCCAGTCCGGCCAACAGTGACCTAAGGGATCACACAGTTATGATCAATATGAGCTTCTTAGTGGAAGACTTATACCATTTGGCAACGCTGACGACCTGATTCATGATTTCTGCGAAACACTCGTCCAAATTCGGAGCACTAAATTCTTCTACTGAGGCTTTAGTTTTGGTTTTGCTCGAGATTATGTCCCGTACATGTGGGCTATATTATGTGCTTAAGTTTAAAAAAAAGATGCAGAACAACCGATTCCATTGCTGTGACCTTCTTCGATCAATAAGTAATACACTTCTGAACTGCCAAGTGGCTTTTTTGCTGCTATTTGCAACTTTGGTGCCCATTAAGGGGGAATTGGTGCTGACTGTGTCCCAGCACAAACCGGAACATAAATTGTCAATGAACATTCTACTGAGGTTATAAGAAAAGGAAAGGCTGGATAAGAGTCGTTGATTACTTGCATGTACTCCTTTATGTCGGGTTGATTTTCTCAAGGTGCTGCTCTAGTTTCCATCACAAAGGACTGTCTCTGCACCTTTGTCTTTCTTTTGAGTCTTTTTATTGCGGTTGATGATGATGATGATGATGATGATGATAATAATAATAAAGGGAAATATTGTGATAATACAAAAAATGTATATAAGAAAAAGGCAAAATAAATAAGTATGTATGCCATAAAAAATAAGAATAACAAATGAATATAAATATATATAAAACCCTAACGATATGTTTTTTTTTATACTATTACATTCTATTATTTTGATATGTATATAAAAATAAAAACTACTTTCACTGTTTAGTGAGGTATGTAACCAACTCGCTGTGCAATGTAGCATAACTTTCCCACCTCTTTTGTAAGCATAACTTCAACATATAGCCATACAAAAAAAAGTCTTAACTTTTTACGACTTTTGATCTTTGGTGCCACTCCATAATGACCACACCTTAATTAGCCTTAATATAGCATGAACAAAGACGTAATTCATAATGAACAACTAGTTTGTTAAGAATGCTCCAGGTTTAGTTAAAACAAGCCTGAATCATTCTGTTTTGTTCATTCTTTGTTCATGCTTTATTAAGGCTATTAAAGGAGTAGTTACTATAGAGTGTTACCAGTTCAACTTAGTAAGTAGACAAAGGATGGATACATGAAGCTATAAACAGCACCAGGGCATTGAAAGCAGTGGGCGACAACACAAGCCATCAACTCCAACTTAATGGAGAATAACAATGGGATGGAGCCATCACAGATCTGCACAGGCTCCGGCATCCAAAATCCACAGCGCGCAGATGGCACATTAAGGCCCAAATATATATATATATATATATATATATATCTATTAAAAGAATATTCTGTTTAAAAATGCCAGTTACAGCAGGCTGCCGGAGGGGAGGGAGCCTGCGCCCACGTGCCCCTGCTGGGACCGCCGGCTCGGCCCACACCCCTCTCGGGAGTCACGACAGTGGGAGGATCCAGATGAGGGGCCCAGCAGCATCCCAGAACTCAAGACAAGCAGAACATATTGTTGCTGATGGAAGGTGGTGATTGAAGTGTTGCCTTTAAGATCAAGAATTCAAACGTTTTATGTTTTTATTCAGCTCAATATGGGTCTGGCGTTACATTATGCGAGTTCGGATGGGTTTGATTGACAGGTAAATTAGCCAATGGGCAGCATGGGCCGTCCGTATCGAAGCAAACATGGAGGAAAAAATATCAAAGGGACTGAAAAACATTCTGTATTTCTGCAGAATTATTGAGCAAATTCTAAAACGCTGTTAATTTGAGGTTCTGACTGATGTTCTTACGCCTTGACCAATCAAATTCAAATATGTGTCATGCCGTTACGCCTTTTCCCGACTGGTTTCCGGTCCAGATTGATAAAAATGTGTAGCACTCAATTCAGAGTGATGCACATTTCAATCAGACAGAGCCAAGATTTCTGTACCTCATTATATAAAGGTTAATAATTCAAAATAATGATACTTTTAAAAACTCTGTTCAGCACAAAATGTTTCTTTCTCATAACTAACCAAACTCAATGCTAGCAACTACTGACTGAGCTCGGCATGCACTCTTTCATATTATCTTAAATACTGACGCAAATCTCAATCGTATATTTAACTGCTTTATAAATTATTTTGGCTCTTACACACTGTGGTTTTAACACCTCCACTGACATAGCTTCAGTCTCTATGCGTCAGATGCCAGTTTCGTCTCTGATACGCAAAGAAAGGAGGTCAGCCAGTCGGACTCCCTTTTGGGCTTTAAATAAAACAGGCTCATCATGTAGAGTGACACAATCTGAGTTATTAACCGCTCACGTCAGACTGCGGCAAGCTCTCGGGGCAAGAGAAGAACAGTGTGAAGGAGGGACAAAGGCAGAAGCAATGAACAGGATTTTTTGGTACAGATGTGAAAACTAATCGCATTCATAAATCATGATTCAAATATAAAGTTACTATGGCATTTCTGGGACTTAACACAAACGCCTGGATGATTTATACATCGTTATTGTAGTTTTTTTTATCATTAAGTTGTTTTTTTTTGCAAAAGTTGGGAAAAAAGCTCAAGGATTTTATCAGTATATTTTATAATGTATATTTTTTTATTTTTTTCATGTCAGTAGCAGCTTCAAAATATATATCTGATGGATTAAAAAACATTAAACATAATCTTTTTTTTTTTCTCATTATTATTATTATTATTTTTTCACATCATTTTTCAATTAATTAGAAAAGAAAATATTTTAATTGCATATATTTGACTTTTTTCTCACGTGACGTTTGGTTCTGATTAGCGCTCGAACAACAGCCCTGGGCAGCTCCACACAGCATCAGACACATTTTTTGAAGCACTGGCGGTTTCGTCCTATAAAAACAAAGCCAAGCCGTGCCGACAGCCTGCTGCAAAAAATGTGCTTAATTGGCGAGTTTTGCGGACGACTCCTCGACCAACCATGAAGCAATCAGACCAACACCGACGTGAGGCTAAGCAAAATCCCCAAGAGAACTTTAATTCAAGGCCATATGTGTAATATGCAAAAGGCGATATTATTTTAAAGTCAAAAGTGTGGTAAGTAGAGATGGTGTGAGCTCCCACTTGAGGTCCTGGGTGATGGGGGTGCAGAGAAAGCGGAGGGAGTCCACAGTGGTGATGGGGGAGTCTGTGATAGTACATATAAACATAACACGTTCATTTTAAACGTTTTGCAGGGGTCCAAACTTATTCTTCACTTTCCCAACTTTAGTGACTCATTCTTAACATCGTTTATAAGCTATTTTCACGACTTTCATAAGCGAGGGCGGAGTTCTGTAGCAACGGTAAGCTAACAACAACTAGCATGCTAACCCCTTGTTAGCATCTCCTTGTTCCACGGAGAATAAAGCGCTCTCTCATTCTCTCAAAGGCTGCTTGTGAAATATCTGTAGTCGTACATTTTACTTTATTACATGAAAAAAGATCGGTAAAGCCTCTTTAACTCTTTAAACCTGCCAAAGACAGTGAATTCTGTCCTTTATGTAATTATACTCACGTGATGGGTTGCATTGCCGTTGCACAATTTATTCAATTCAATTCAGAATAAACAAAACTGTATTGTTTTTCTCCAGTTTTTTTCTCAAAGTGCTTGATTCTGATGAAAACTACAGGTATAACTGCCTATAAAATGGAACCAATTAAGGTAGAAAAATATGATTCTTTTTTTCAATATAAGTAGAAACATTGATGTTTAAATCTGTGGTTAAATCTATAGCACAAGTTTTCTGTTGGGCTGTGCAAATTGTTGAAATTTAGGGAAAACTCTGGGAGGCTCGGTGTGTTGTGAGAACAGGACTGGCAGTGAAGCAAGTATTGGTTTAATTCATGTTTCATCTGGTTTTAGTCCTTGAAGAGTCCTGGTCTACAACCTGGATTTGTATTAGTTTAGCCTAGACTTTTTTTTCTTTCCATTTTGTTTTCCAATTATGAAAATACAAAACTGTGCTCGCTGCTGGTGGCGCTACACGTGTGGTTGCTGCCAGCTCTTGACGTGAAGTGAACAACGCGTGCATGTTCATCCAGACTACAACTCAGCTCTTCATTATATCCAAAACCCCATGCATTTAAATCTAACTACCAACCAAACCTGAGAACAGATTTCTACCGCTGTTCAATCAGTATTTAATATTACAACTCATGTTGCTGTGAAAGATGAATGAACCCCTCCACAGACATATGCAGTCTTCTTTGCACCAGCACTTCCCCTTCTGCAGCCCGTAGCTCGGAGCAGATGGTTCGGGCCCCTGTGGTTTGGCCCCTGTCCTCAGTACATGGAGCAGACAGCAGGGCCGGATCTATGCTCAGCGGGGTCCCCAAAGGTCTACCCCCCCTCCCCTACTTAGTCTTGGCCCCGTGCTACCCATAGAACAATGGTATAAGACAGTATGGCGCTAATGTAAAGCGTGCTACGTATTAGCGGGGTTTAGCTAATGTGCTGGTGGGTGACTTGCATTGGCTGTGCTCCCAAAGTCCAAAGGTTGCACAGATGGTGAAGAATATCACGGGTGTACTTACATATTATGTCAGATTTACATTTTTGAGCTTTCCACCCTGTTATAACCCGCAAAAACAAACCTGGAGTTGTTTTTAGCTTCATCCACGATACTTTGATGAATCCTGTTTCATAAGTTCTTTCACTCTGAGCGTCCAAAAAAACATTTTCTAGTTTTGTTACATCGTAGGTTGAGCTTCTGCACTGTTTTTAAGTCCATCAATCCTCACCAAACATAAATTAGCTTTGTTTAAATCCTCTTCATGATTCCCCCTGCAGCCAGTAGATGGAGCTGTAACTTATTTCCTGATGTGGGAAACACCTGACTACTAAAAGTTCTATTTACTTCATATTAAACATATTATTTTTAGTTTTAAAACATGAGATGCCAAAGCAGAGATAGTAAAAATCAGTAAAGATAGTAAAGACCCCCCTCAAAGAAAACTTGAATACAAAAAATGCATAATATTAGTTCTTAAATCAATCAAACAATCAATCAACAATCAAATCAATCTTAAACACTCAAATTATCTTCTTCGATCCCAATAGTTTACAACAGCTGCTCTCTGCTTTAACAAAGACCAGTTTACAGCCAAGTAAGATTTATTTTCTGTCTATGAATGTGTTTCGAGTGATAAAACGTTAGAGCTGTTGCCATTATAATTAACAACTTCTCATAACAACACAATAAACAGACAAAAGCAAATGGAGTGAAATCAATAACACAAATTAGTAGTTCCAGAGGTTTCAGAATGATGAACAATAAGGAATGTTGCCATAGCAATTCATCATTTGAATCAGAATACCTCATCTTCTGAATGGTATAAAGCCTATAACAGGAAGCTGACACCCATGAATGTGAACAGTTTCCCTTTCTGCACCTCATTTGGCCAGACAGCAGCTCTAAATGACAATCATTTGAGAGAAACGACTGATCCAGTGGGAGGTCGATTGGTAGCGAGCAGAAACGATGGCCGAATGCCAGATCAGAATCAGAAAAGGTTTAATGCCATTGAACAAAAGTCATAAGGAACATAGGAACTTGCTTTGGCGATTCGGCGCAACATAAAACGATGAACAAAGATTAAAACAACGTATATATAATAAAACAGGGCATGCATTGAAGAAAAAACATTAAAATTTACTGTAAGATGAAAATAGGTTTACTATGTACACAAGATTTACAGGTGCATTTACTGATGTATTGCAGAAAGTGAACAGTGCAGTGAGTGATTGAGGTGCAGTGAACCTCGGGCTGCATCAAAGAGCTGGGGTCCTGGATCACACCGAGACTGTGCGGATAAGAACTGGGAAAGGGTGGGCTCATTTTCAGAGAGGAATTCATTGAAAATTAGTCCAACCTTTGGGAGTCCAACGTGAAAATATGACACGAGTTTAGTCGATTTACTTTCTGGCCCGTCAACATTTGATTAAAACAAAGTGACTTTCACGTGCTAGTGACTGTCTTTCATTACAATACGACTGCTTCGGTTAAACTACTCCACCCAAATACCTGAATTCTATCCAATGACTTCTTGACTTTCTCATATTGTGCAATTGAAACACGATCAGCCAAAATATTATCGTTATTGACAAAAAAAGGGTAAGTAGATCTGATGAAAAAAAAAGATTTCTCCAGGTAAGTTTTTGAGGAAGAACCATTTTAGCATTAAAGGCGCAAAAAATCTTTGTCTGAATGTTCCATAGTTCCATAATAGTTAATTTTGCTCAAAAACACAGTAAAAACAGATCTCTCCACCGATCCGACCCGTAACTTGGCCCGATGCGGCACTTTCTTGTCTCTACAGAGTTCGATGAAGTGAAATTCATACTGTGCAACCTTCTAAATAACGTCATCACGTCAAACATTTCACCTTCGACAACCGAACCGCGCAATCGCCAAATCGCCGAACCCTCTGCCGCTTCCTCATCTTCCACATCCGCACACACAAACTCTGGCACCCGTGTCTATTCCTCGTCTCGTTGCGCACACAACTGTTGGCAGCCGAAAGCCGCTAGCTCCGCGCTGTGATTGGAATGATTGGAACCAGATGAACGCTCTGGTTAAATCTTCCCAGCGTTGGCGCGTAACCTCAACTGGCTTTGACTTCACACGCCTCACCTACACGTTTGTTTCCCTCCTCTAAGTGCAGATTAAAACAATGTGGGAGAGGCCGTGCCACGACCCCAACATCAAAAGAAGAAAGGGATTGAGAAAGAGAGAGATGGAAGACATGGCCCGTCCGATGTGTCAGCAAACAAAATGGAAGTAAACATTTGGCCGGCGCAGCTTTCCGGATTCATTTGCAGCTGCATCACACAACCAGAAGTGCTTATCAATGGATTTGAGAGAGTATCAGTCAAGAGCCAACTGAACAACAACTCTAAACTTCCATCGTTACAATCTGTTGAGTGCAGCGGACAGACTTGGCTTCCTTGTAATGCACAGATTTGACAAAAAGCCGATGTGATTCTTTAACTCACAGAGACATATTATGCTTTTCTCCCAGTTACATAGTATTGAATATAACAGAAGTAGATCAATTTGTATATTCTAAAAGGCAATATTCATCTTGAAAAGTAGCTACGTGACATTTTAGAACCCCCATCCCCCATATACAACTTGCACACTAAATACAGGGATGTGGGCAGGGATAGGGGGAAGGTGAAAACCAGATTACTCAAACATGCAGGAATGAATCAAAATACAGCTTTGAGTAAACTAATGATAATGAAAATGTGTTTGAAGTATCGTATTTCATATGCGTTTCGCCTCTTAAATTCGAATTCCATGTGATAATGTAGGTAATGTTCTTTTATTAGGTGCTATTTCTTTATCTCGGAGCTCCTCTTTGTTCAGAATTGCTCCACTTTATCTTGAATGTTTGGTTGTCCACTATGTGCTTTTTTTACTGCTGGAGCTAATTGCCCCGGGTGGGATTAATAAAACCGTCTCAACTTGAATCTGAAAAGACTTTGAGAGTAAAAGGTGAATCAGCAAGAAGAGCCAAAATCTAGGATGAAGTAAAAAGACAGAAACGACAATTAAGAGATAAATCTAATGTTTGAAAACAGAAACCGCAGCTGCCCTGGGGCTAAACTATCTGAGAGGTGCCATTGTGTGCCAATGACCTGTTCAACCACCAAGAAACACACCAAAAGATGTTTAAAGGCAAGATGTTTTTTCCAAAGAACACCTGTCAAAGTTGGCAAAACCAGCATTTGAGACGAAAACCTCAAAACAGACGGTGAGTGGGTAAATGCCTCAACCAACTAAGCCACTACTGCCTTTGCAGTTACTGGGAAAAAAAACAACAACATGACATTCTATTTGTATTGACTATTAACTCAAAGATAAAGATGTTGCATTGTTAGTTACTGACATGATGTTGGGGAAGTGTGGCAGCTCCAGCACTTTCCTCTGCTTCACAACACTTTTCCCATCAACAATATTTCATATTTAATTTCACCTGTGTTCGTTGCTGTTCACATTTTTTTTCTTCTTCTTCGCTCACTTCACGAGGAGAGTGGAACAGGCACATCAGTGGATCCAGATACTCCTCAACTGCCTGGAGAAACAGAGAGTCTCTACTCCAGATGAACGGTTCTTCATCTGCCTGGAAGAACTGGTTCTCCTCCTGAAGAACTGGTTCTCCTCCTGAAGAACTGGCTCTCCTCCTGAAGAACTGGCTCTCCTCCTGAAGAACTGGTTATCCTCCTGAAGAATTGGCTCTCCTCCTGAAGAACTGGTTCTCCTCCTGAAGACCTGGTTCTCCTGCTGAAGACCTGGTTCTCCTGCTGAAGACCTGGTTCTCCTCCTGAAGAGCTGGTTCTCCTCCTGAAGACCTGGTTCTCCTGCTGAAGACCTGGCTCTCCTCCTGAAGAGCTGGTTCTCCTCCTGAAGAACTGGTTCTCCTCCTGAAGAACTGGTTCTCCTCCTGAAGAGCTGGTACTCCTCCTGAAGAACTGGTTCTCCTCCTGAAGAGCTGGTTCTCCTCCTGAAGAACTGGTTCTCATCCTGAAGAACTGGCTCTCCTCCTGAAGAACTGGTTCTCCTCCTGAAGAGCTGGTTCTCCTCCTGAAGAACTGGTTCTCCTCCTGAAGAGCTGGTTCTCCTCCTGAAGAACTGGCTCTCCTCCTGAAGAGCTGGTTCTCCTCCTGAAGAACTGGCTCTCCTCCTGAAGAGCTGGTTCTCCTCCTGAAGAGCTGGTTCTCCTCCTGAAGAACTGGTTCTCCTCCTGAAGAACTGGTTCTCCTCCTGAAGAACTGGTTCTCCTCCTGAAGAGCTGGTACCCACTGTCTCTCTCGCGTCCGTCTGAGGGAGTCAGATCTCTCCTTCACTGTGGAACTCCTAGAGCTTTCCACCTTTTCCCAAAGAGGTTTGGTAGTTTTTCCTGGCTGAAAAGGAGGGTCTAAGGACAGGAGAGCTTGGGACATCTGTCTAAGGACAGGGGATTCTGGGACATTGACCAGTCCTTATGAACATTGTTTAATTTGTTCTCACTATCGCACTTCAAAGCAACCACTGTTGTGATTTTAGGCGTTAAAAAAAAAAATTGAATTGAACATACTAAAAGTATTTGCTCAAATTTTCAAAGGAAATTAAAGCATATTTATAAAGTATTATCATAAACATACATGGATACATCAGTAGTGATCATAAAAACGATTAAATATTGCTTATCAGTAGATCAACACCAACATTATAACTTCCATCCAACTGGATAAAAGTAGTATTTTCATAAAAATTCTCTCTCATTTCTTTAAAACCGTTAGTCGTCTGCCAATTTGGATCTAATACAGTACAAGAACAGACGAGCTGAGACCGTGCCATCGAACTCCGCTCTGATGAATCTGTCGACAGTGAAAAATGTCCCCTCGTCTGCACACGGCACTTTTCTGTCAAACTCTGTACAAGTCCTAATATCCAAATTAGTTCCAGCTCTTTCTTTTCCGCTTTAATCTCCTCACCCTCGCTTCCCCCCTCTCTCTTTCGCTCTTCCCCGGCGATTAAAATGCATACCTGATCTATTTTCATTAAAAGGAGGGAGGAAGGTCCACCGAAGCCGTCCAAGCACTTAGGGTATTATGGCACTTGGAATGTAATCAATGCATCGGGCCTTTTAGCTGGAGACAACACTACGGCGTCCAAAATAAATGGATTTTCCTTCGGCACCAGGAAGTAAAATCTCATCGCTTGGCTTTATGGGGACTATCTTTCAGTAGCACTTAAGAGGAGAGGCGTGGGGCCCGGGCCAAGGTACAGATGGATGAAAATGCACGGGCCGTTTAAGGTGAGCCCGGGAGTGGATAGACACAGGGATTTCCATAAATCGAGAACGCTTTAGCTGTGGGACGGAACGGTTGAGAGACGGTAGTGGTTCGAGAAAAGGGAAGGGCACCGCGTTTGATTTATCCTTCAGTGCTGCTGGGAGAAGCACTGTACCCGGAGCACTGGACCCATCTACAGATGCTATAACCGTTTGCATGCTGAAAACCCTCCCGGACGCAAGGGAAATACGCGGAGTTGATGTAGAATCATGGTCCGGGAGTCGATCCTTGGACAATTTTCCAAACAGCGCAGGGCAATTGATCGAAGTTTAATGAAGATCGAGACTCAGCCGTGGCCTATCGTCAATTATGTGCTTAGGGTTTGTTAATTGTAGGGCTTTGGGTAATTGTGAACGCGCAATCAAACTTTGATCCGGACAGGTTGGAAAGGTCGTCTCGGACAGATTGAATCGAGCTTCGGTGCGATTCATCTGAATTTTGAACACTAACGAACTAGAGAGAGCAGAACAAAACCTGGAAGTGACTGAAGTGAGCCACGCTGAGACCCTCGTGAGGCTGAGACCCCCATGAGGCTAGGACCCTCGTCAGGCTGAGACCCTCGTCAGGCTGAGACCCTCGTCAGGCTGAGACCCTCGTCAGGCTGAGACCCCCGTGAGGCTGAGACCCCCGTGAGGCTGAGAACCCGTGAGGCTGAGACCCTCGTGAGGCTGAGACCCTCGTGAGGCTGAGACCCCTTGAGGCTGAGACCCCGTGAGGCTGAGACCTTTCGTGAGGCTGAGACCCTCGTGAGGCTGAGACCTTTCGTGAGGCTAGGACCTTCGTGAGGCTGAGACCCTCGTGAGGCTGAGACCTTTCGTGAGGCTGAGACCCTCGTGAGGCTGAGACCTTTCGTGAGGCTGAGACCCTCGTGAGGCTGAGACCTTTTGTGAGGCTGAGACCTTTCGTGAGGCTAGGACCCTCGTGAGGCTGAGACCTTTCGTGAGGCTGAGACCCTCGTGAGGCTGAGACCCTCGTGAGGCTGAGACCTTTCGTGAGGCTAGGACCTTCGTGAGGCTGAGACCCTCGTGAGGCTGAGACCTTTCGTGAGGCTGAGACCCTCGTGAGGCTGAGACCTTTCGTGAGGCTGAGACCCTCGTGAGGCTGAGACCTTTCGTGAGGCTGAGACCTTTCGTGAGGCTAGGACCCTCGTGAGGCTGAGACCCTCGTGAGGCTGAGACCCTCGTGAGGCTGAGACCTTTCGTGAGGCTAGGACCTTCGTGAGGCTGAGACCCTCGTGAGGCTGAGACCTTTCGTGAGGCTGAGACCCTCGTAAAGCTGAGACCTTTCGTGAGGCTGAGACCTTTCGTGAGGCTGAGACCCTCGTGAGGCTGAGACCTTTCGTGAGGCTGAGACCTTTCGTGAGGCTAGGACCCTCGTGAGGCTGAGACCCTCGTGAGGCTGAGACCCTCGTGAGGCTGAGACCTTTCGTGAGGCTAGGACCCTCGTGAGGCTGAGACCCTCTTGAGGCTGAGACCTTTCGTGAGGCTAGGACCTTCGTGAGGCTGAGACCTTTCGTGAGGCTAGGACCCTCGTGAGGCTGAGACCCTCGTGAGGCTGAGACCCTCGTGAGGCTGAGACCTTTCGTGAGGCTGAGACCCTCGTGAAGCTGAGACCCCCGTGAGGCTCAGGATCAAAACAAACTCATTTGTGAAGTCGATAACGGGACAAATGACACACGGAAAGTCTGGATTCATTATAATGACGGATGATTGCGCAAAAATATATCACAGTTTCCACTGATTATAATTACAAAAATAACAATATTTTAAAACTAAATGGAACCAAACAACCACATGAACAAAAACATCCCAAAACAGCCCTATTTCCAGCAATATTTACACATGTGTGAGGGACCTTGACTTAAAACCCTGCTGCGTAAAATGTCAGCCAACAAATAGACATAATACAAGCCTTTATTACGTGGCAAAACTGGAAAAATATAATAAACTATAACAAGCATTGATTCATATTGTATAGTTTGTTTTGTTGTATATTTTAAACACTATAATTGATCTAAAATGGCTTAGAAATGGAAATGGCCCCATTGACGGCAGAATTGAAAAGCCTTTTTCATTTTGTTAGCTACACCTGATCATTCCTGAACCTTACATGTCGGATCCGGAGTTAAACTTTTTTTTTAATGAAAGTAAGTTTGTATTGGAAAGTAGGCGGGGATAGGGGGTAGGTGAAAACAGACATTTTCGGAGCACTCAAATTCAAAACAATCCAATATTACTCAAACAAGCATGAATCAAACTAAACCATTCTGAGTAAACTAATGATGAGGAAACAGTGTAACAACATAGCTTAAGTATCATACAGGTTGATTTTGCATAATATGTCCCTTTAAAGAAGTCACTTTGTGTAAAAATTGTGTTTTTATCATTATTTTGAACATAAAATCTGTATTGATTATCAAGCCTAGTTTCTGAATTGAGTTTTGAATTTAACTTTTGTGACATCAACTTTCATCCTGAAAAACACCCCAAATAAAATAAATGCTTTTTTTTGCCACTTTATATTTAACATGAACATAAAAGATTGTATTTGTGAAAAGCTATAAACTCCAGTTCTGACAGAAGTTTCCAAAGTTTGAGCGTCTGTGTAAAGTTCTCAGTGTGGTGGAGATATTTATTGTGCAGGGAGCTGTGTGGGCTCTCTTTCACCAAATGTAATTTTGCACTTGTCTGATGTTTTATAGCTTTCCTGGCTGGATATTTATTTTTTCTACTTTATTTTTTTCATAAAATTGTCACATAAAAAATGCACACGATTCCACAACCATTTGCCTGAATGCGCCGCATCACAGCAAGAAAGATAGATAAATACAGTTTTTAAATATAAAATCAAACGTGAAATCAACATGAAGCTGTGAAAAACATGAATTATGGCCCAGAAAACTAACAAGACTGGGGTAAATTGTCTTTGAATTGATCCACAAAATTGCTATACCACAGAACAGTATAGAATCTCACAATTTTTATAATAATACCGTACTATAGATTCAACTTGCAGTCTTCCAGAACTATAATCGATCTCTGCAGCTGGTAAAATTCAATATTTGTCCAAATCGCTTACAATCATTCTACAAAATATGTTTTTCTCTTCATTCTGCCATGCATTTTGGTCTCTAAATCGCACTGCAGTGACAAAGGGAGCAAAGACAAAAGCGAAGTCTAATCAGTAAATGCATTGCCTATGAGCGATGTCTGACGGAAAGCTTGGCACCGATACAAAATGAATTAGGAGATTGGGCTGGTGTAAGCAGTCTGAATGAGGAAATTAGAGAAAGAGAAGACAAATGAGACACATAAAGTGAAAAACACAACTTCAAATTATTGAATTTTAATTAATCTGGGGGGAAATTTCAAACAGGAACACCATATTTAACACTTACCCTCTTACCACGACAAAGTGATTCCCCCAAAGTTTTTAATCATGTTCCTGTGAATCATTTTATAGCGTTCATTTCCCCCAGGACAGGTTTGAGTTTGTCAACGCCAGGCCAGAATGGACCAAATGTGTATGTAATGTACTCCACCGGGCTTCAAATACACAAAGTATATTTATTTTTAAAATATTTCAAATTATTTCAAAAACTCACATTATTTTTTTGCTAATTTAATGCTGTTTCAGTCTTTAAAAAAAAAATTAAAAATTCAGTAATTTTGCTTTGTAATGGTTTGAACTTGGACTTGGTTTAATTTTGCCTTGGGCCAGATCCAGGTCTCATTTTGACTTGATTTGATCTTGGTTCAGTCTGGATCCTAAATATAATGTAGCATCCTTCAAATCATAAATTCAAAAATGGATTTCATTACAATTTCATGGCCTGGTGTCGCAAATATGACACAAACCCAAAAGTAAACTAGAACTATCAGAAATTATCAATACAGCCTTGTTTTGGGGTCCATTTGAAGTAAAAATCACCTTTCAAAAACCTAGGTGTCAGTTACTTTTCACGACAATTAACAAATTGCACCGACTTGTTTCTAAGACATTAACGAATGCACTTTCTCTCCCCTATTGTTTTCTCCACTGCAGCAATTATGAGTTGTTGCATACAAAATAAACTATATATTGAATGTTATTGCCTCACGAATGCGTTCAAAATGTGCATTGTGAACATTGTGAAATGAAATAGCAAATCCCATCGCAACTGCAGAGCAAGAAAATGTAAATCCCCGTCAATTGAAGTCTTTACCAGTTGGATTACAATTCTTTGCGATTATAGAAGGTGCACAAAGACTTACCGAATCCAGCCTCAGCTCCTTTCACTGTCCATATGAGTTAGGATCAACAAATCCAGGTTGAGTAAAGCAGACGCCGCGGTGGGGCAGGGGTTACCGTTAGTCAGTGCGATAAGGGAGACTTACAGGCAGCCGGGGCAAATGTTACGGGCGTGACGCTAACCACACATACCAGCCAGGGGAAGTGCACTGTGGGAAATGTAGCCTCGAACAATGAGCTGAATTGGGTTTGGAATGACATTGGAAGTGACATTTACATTTTTTTTCTTTTGTCGCCGCGTTAATCGGAAAACCCTCCGATTCATAGAAAAACGCCACTACGCCACATCCACCTCCCAGTTATTCTCATTATTTTCTACTGTCTTATCCAAAACGTCGTGCCAAATTCTTGCAAATGTAGAGAAGATGACAGGAAGCAAAGCATCCGGCACAAGGACGGCAAAGTAAGAGGTTGAAAATGACTAAATTCAGCTTTTATAGAGCAGTAACACAAACGATAAAACCAGGACATAGCAACAAAACAGCAGGACAAATAGAGCTAAACTAACAGTATAATATCAAAACTCAAATGTATTTTTAATAGACAATAGACAGATCTCAAACTATGAAAACGCAGGTCTATCATGGCGACTGAGAAGCGCTCGACCACATGAGAGTAGCACCAGAGCCTCGATAACCTTACAAAGAAAGGCTAACGACCACGTAATTCAAATTGCACAGAATATTATGGAAATTGGATGTGAATGGCATTGTAGCTTATGTATGACATTCGAATTTAATTTGAAAATGGACAAATTCGACTTATTTTGGACTCATAGGGACAAATATGCCGGACTAAATGTGACATGTTCTTCGAGAAAATAAATAAATTAACATCTCTTAAATCTACCATTAAGCTGGACAAATACCAAAATCACCAAGTATCACAAATCCTACTTAAAGCCGAGTGCCTGATTTTTACCCCACAAAACTGGAAGTATGTTTTTAAATCTATGAAACTCATTTCTAGCTCTTTGACATCGTTATATTCGGACTTGCGCGTGACTTTAAACCCAAAGTTCACCCAAGAGTACAACTTTTCAACTCTTACTTCCGTTTTGAAATACTGAACATACTAATGCAGACAGCGTGCAGTGGTCTCATTTTGCCACAAAGATCTGCTTTTACATGATACTCTTTGGAAGAAAACACAAAAGTCAAGAGCCCCAGCTTTAAAATGGAGCTGGAAGTGACATTTTGACTGTTATTACTCATAGTTTGTAAATATAACTTAATTTGTCCCAGAGGAGCAATTTGAGCACATTGAGCAATTAAATGAACATTTAAACATCAAGCGTTTGTCTGTGCAGTCTACAAATGTCAAAATACATGTTTTTATGCTGCTGCCTCATTAAAATGACTGGGGTAGAATGTTTATATCAGTATCAGGCTAAACTATTCTAAACATGTCACTCCTGTTAGAGTCCATTACTCTTGATTATTCAAACATATCATAAAAGTAGAAGGATTAAAGTTTAAAAATATACTTTAAGAGTGAAAGGTAAAAGTAATTATTTATTTTGAAAACTATTAAAGCATTAAATTCCACTAAATCTTGATAAGGAATTCTCTTGATTTTTAGTCATTACAGGAACATATCCAGGTTATTTAACTCTATAAAACCAATTTTTGTTTATTCAAAATGAAGTTTAAAAAAAAATACAGGAAAGATGTTTTATACAAATGCAAAATAAAAACCCTTAAGCCATTTCAGCAGCTCTAAAGCCAAAAAACACACTTTTACTGTGCAATACTGTTCAAAAATGCAGTGCAGTTGAAAGTACAGAACATGCACTCAAATGTAGTGAAGTAAAAGTAAAAAGTATCCACTGTAAAATGTATTTAAAGTAAAAGTAAGCTCATTTGACACCACTACTTTTACTTTAGTGCTCAGTTACTTTCCACCACTGATCAAATAATATACAGAGCATTGAATAAACAAAGTGTCGGCCCGCACACTTCCCTCTTGTGTAACTGACGTCTCTATTTGGATGCAGCGTGGTCTGATTTAAGGCGACATCTTGAATAATGAATACGTCTTCTGCCTTTCAAGTCGAGAGAGAGCTCCAAGTACATAAACATCATTCAGTTTTTGCACCGTGTCATCGTGCAGCTAATACTGCCAGACTTTTGTTTGTCTCTAAGTTAACGGACACTTTTATGGACAGGGTTTTGGAGAAATCTGATGTGATGATCTTTTGTGTCAGGTAATCACTTTTTCAAGTAACTGTTGTATTTGGAAGACACAGTACAATGCATTTTAAACTCTTTTAGTCTTTGTTTTCTCTTTTTTTTGTGTCTGTGCCACGTTAGTTTGCCAATTTCTTGCATATTTTTTCTGCAAAGGTGTAAACAGTCAGGAATAAATCAGAATACTCATGTTAGAAGTAAGTGAAAACTCCAGAAATCAGATAATAAACGACCAAATGGTATGTCTTCATTAACATGGTCGATGACAGACATGTGACAAAAGATAGCAGGGGCGGTGTCATTGTTTGGAAAAGCAAGGCAAGAGCATAGGTGCCCCTAAACAAGAGGGGCCCCTAACACAAATTTAAGACGTACTTGCGAAAAGCGCCACTTTGGTCGACGTCAATGGTTTTCTCACAGTTGAATTAACACAGCTACTTAAAATGACCGCATACCTATTTTAACATAACATTGTCTATCTTTTGTTCTCCACAATTTACTTTTTTTTTCCTCCAAAAATTTCACGTTTTCTTATTTATTTTATTTTTCTCAGCAATTTCACATTTTCATTATTTTTTTATTTTCTCAACAATTGCATATTTCCCCAATTTAAATTTCACATTTTCATTTTTATCTCAACAATTTCACATTTTTCTTTTCTTTTTTCTCAACAATTTCTCATGTTCTTTTTTTTCCTCAACAATTTCATATTTTCCCAATTTAAATTTCACATTTTCTCTTTTTTTTGATCATTTTTTTCCCCTTAACACTAATCACGCAGCCTGTTCTCATGATTGTTCCCTCTGCCTCCTTTATCTCTGCTCCCGTGGCGATGAGCACTGCCTGAATTAACACAGCTACTTAAAATGACCGCATACCTATTTTAACATAACATTGTCTATCTTTTGTTCTCCACAATTTACTTTTTTTTTCCTCCAAAAATTTCACGTTTTCTTATTTATTTTATTTTTCTCAGCAATTTCACATTTTCATTATTTTTTTATTTTCTCAACAATTGCATATTTCCCCAATTTAAATTTCACATTTTCATTTTTATCTCAACAATTTCACATTTTTCTTTTCTTTTTTCTCAACAATTTCTCATGTTCTTTTTTTTCCTCAACAATTTCATATTTTCCCAATTTAAATTTCACATTTTCTCTTTTTTTTGATCATTTTTTTCCCCTTAACACTAATCACGCAGCCTGTTCTCATGATTGTTCCCTCTGCCTCCTTTATCTCTGCTCCCGTGGCGATGAGCACTGCCTGACGGGGGTCCGGGGGTCAAATACCCTGGAAGACACGGACCTGCAGCACAAGGGGCCCTAATGAGCTGACAGTGGACACGCCTGATAGTGGGAACCTCCTGGTACTGCACCAGCTTAAACCTTCGTATGGACCTGCAGAGGCTGTACTGCATTTTCTTCTCTGATTGTGCTGCTACATCATTCTACAGATGTCGCAAAGTCAATTCAAATGTTGAACTTGCATTTCAACAGTTTATTTCTAAAACAACCTGAATGCATTTTCTGTGCGTTTTGAATCTATAGCTTTTGAGTCTCTTTGCATTGTCCATTGTCCAATTGTCCGTACTTGATGTTTTGTTACATGTTGTCAGTGATATTAATACATTTGCATTGTGACACTTGGCTGAAAACATACTTATTCTTGATGCATTACAATATGTATTTATCCACACTTTTAAGCAATGCATTTTAAACACGACTTCTGCCAAATCAAAAGCATTAAATCAACTTTAATGAGCTTTTAACCTTGTTACAACAGTGTTTCCTCAGCATTATTTTACTTGTATTTGGATTGATTCTTGTATGTTTGAGTTCATCCTGTACAATCCTGCGACTGAGGCTCCAGTGCCCTAGCCCCGCCCACATCCCCGTACTTGAGTATATTATGTAAACATTTCTACTCCAAATACAAGTAGAGTTCCCAAACGTCACATAGCAAAACAACAAAAAAAGAAATTTACAATGAAACAAATGAAACAATCTAATTATGTTATAGTTCAATCAAATAAAAGTAATGTATTTCTACTTTCCACTCTTTATTAGACAGCACACACCCCAGAGAGCTCTGTGTGGAGGAGATGTCTCGGTGGGCTTTTTCTAAATCTTGGCTGACCCCGGCCCTGCCCTATATATCCACTTTGAACAGGCCTTTATCAGCGGGGCCCCCAGTTCGTCCCCAGCCGCTCCGTCGGTAATTCCCCCGCTCGCTGCTCCATTTCCCCTCTCTCCTTGTCCACTCCTCTGTAATCAACCTTCCTTTGTACACCTCTCTCCTCTCTCGGTACAAATGGAAGGGACTATTTTCTTTGAGTGAAAGCTGATTGCTGGGCATCTCCAGCAGGGGGTGATCAGATAAACTAGTCCGTCAGCGGGCTCCGGAACATCACGATTCAACACGCATGTCTCACTTGGTTGTAGCTGGGATTTCAACGGCAAATCAGCTGTTATAAATGTCGATTTGACAACGTTTTTAACAAAATCCTCATCGAACACATGCTCGGTCATTCCTGCGTGTTTGAGTGGTCCGTCTCTCTCCACTGGTCCTAATGCTTTGTAGCTCTTCTTCTGTTCCTATATCAGCCACGTTTGTTTTTCTTCTCTCCTCAGTTCGTCACGTCTAACGGCAACTTATAAATCAGCATTTTTACATTTTAAACCGCAATACTGGCCTAAAACTGCATCGTAAAGACGGTTCATTGACTTTCTGTTCAAAACGGCTTCATTTAAAGTGTTTTTGATTTTGAAAAATGGTAATTCTCCTGTTTTTGAGCCACGTATCTATAACTAGAGGTATTAAGATAAGAGTATAAACAATGTTATAATCTTCTCTCATCAGAAACATACCTGGAGTTGTATTTATTCACGCTTGTTTCCATAAAGTCAATAAAGTCCTTAAATCATCGACAGAAAGAACTGCATCCACTTTAACTGCAGACGTACATTAGGATAGCTTTTTTCCCTTCTCCATGGTTCATTCCCACTGCAGCCAGCAGATGGCGCGCTAACGTCAAATCCGAGTATGCGGAGTGCTGCTGACGGGGCACTGTTTTAAGTTCTAAAAAATGAGATCCCAAAGTAAAAAGGTACTCAAGAGCATGTTTAAAGGCCAATAACAGTACAAACAATACATACTGATGGAAATACTTCTACTTTCTTGACCTAAAACAGTTCAGAAAGGATGAAGAGTATCATTTTTAAGACGTAATAAACGCTTTATTCGCAACACTAGTGCCGCGAGTTGAGAATGAATCCACTAAACATGACGTAGAGACTTTAAAAAAAATGTAAAACTACACAAAGGATCGCAATGAAATGGATGGGCAATGATCGTTCGTGGTACATTCTGTAGAAACGTGATCGTCGTCAACAAAGATAATCGCCATTTTACCATCAAATTGTTCTAGATCGTCATCGTTCAATTCTATAATTCTATTTAAATTGTAATAATTCATATCCATTGCATTTTTAGACCATTAGCAATTTAACATCAGCGCTTGTCATTATATTATACGTTGTGCTCGGAGCATAACCAAGTACAAGCTCGACACGGCAGTGGGCGCCGTCTTTGATTCAAGTACACGGGTTCAGCACCTTTCATTATAATTGAAGTGCAGCGGTGTTACGCACAAACCTGCGGCCCCGCCCCCCACGACTGCCCCCCCCCCGATCGCGTGTGGATGATGATTTGTGGCCCCTGCACCTCCGTAACAACACCATACTTCATCTTGCAATGGGATGTCCTGACAAGTTTACCTTTATCTCAAAATTGCACCAACCCGGACCACGCTATTTTAATTAAGACCACGGCGGCACGAAGGAATGAGCTTTGGATGTGAACGGCTTTCAACCAGACGGGTCTTAACTCTCCTGTTTATTGTCTGTTCTGTGTCAAAGTCCTCGGTTCAAACAAGAAGAAAACGGTCATAATAATGAATACTGCTAATAATAGATATTCCAATGTGATATTAAAGTGCCTCTGACGACTCATTGAACTAAAAGGCAATTTTGCGCAACATTTACATTTTTTTATTGTTCATTTATTCTGTTAAATTAATGTTCAAAAAGTTGTTTCTTTGTGTAAATTATGCATAACATTTGACCAAAATTAGTGTTCCTGGTGGTGATGTCACTTCCTGTCATTTTCTATAAATGTTTCAAAGTTTTCTCCACAAATACCTGCTCGATTAGTGTAAAACTAGGTATAAATACGCAAAATAAAGTCAAAATTAGAAAATTGTAATAACCTGACATAGGAACATTCAGCGATGGATTCCATTTGTTGGTAAACTAATCCTATCGTCTCTGCCAATCACGTGTCAAGCTCATTTTGACAACTAAGTCTTCATCTTTGGACTTAAGAGTGGAATTCTGGACTTAAAAGTGGAATTTTTAATATTATTATGATATGATTTTTTTCTAAATATTTGTTTTGCTCTGCTTAATCAGCCAAATCTCCTGACATTTAATCATAGTTGTGTCTGTCCTAATTACTTTTAGTTTCCCTTTTTTAAGATGGTTGCAAAGTATTCTGATGAAAACTATGACTAAAAATAAAAGTTAAAATAGTCCCAAACAAACCTCTCTTTTGTGCCACTGATAAAAAAAAATGTGCATAATTATTCATCAAGATAACTGTTGAAATAGTTGAAAACCAAAACATTTTCAAGCTGAATTTAATGCATTTTATAAAAAAAAACACAATTTGAATAGCCTTAATAAAGCATAAATTATTATTTAAGAACCAATAGTTTTTGAATAACTACTTAATTTAGAAGTTACTTGCAATAAAATTCTGCTTGCGAAATTGTAAGTAAACCATTAAGTTATTATGAAATGGTACCAAATGCAATATTTAACTGTTTTTTTTTTTGTCTTGTCTTTGCTGCTCTTTAAACATAAATCTGCGGCAGGCACAGCGGACAGGAAAAGCCCTCTCCGTCCGCCCCAGTGGCCGGCCCGAGTGGTCATCCAGTGGAGTGAAGGCAGAGGGGGAACAAAGCAGAAGATTAGGCTGAGCTGATAGGCTGGAAATGGCTTTTGATCGAGATTGATCCACAGCGCTACAAGCTCTCCGACCCGAGCTCTCAGTCGTCAGGCAGGAGATGCGCTCGAAGGCTGAGGCATAAATCACATGTGCAGGAAGGAAAAGGGGAAAATGGGAAAAGAGACATTTGCATATGAGGAAGCGGCTCATATTCTGGTAAACGGGCTGTCGTGGCAACGGATCTGGAGAACACGTCCTGCAGACAAAGTAAAGAAAGAGAGCTTTTTGTGTCTAAGTGAACTTTGATTTATGTGAAGAATATACATTTCTGACAAATACATTCAGTTAAAATGCAAATTGTTTGGTTTGGGTTAATATTAGCTTGGCTTGTCATAATATCTTCTATATTTACTATATTTATTTAATTTTTTATTTTAGTTTTAGGCTTGGCATGAACAAAACACATAAAATAAAAAGAATATCGAGCTAAAATGTTATCAAAATATTCATTAAGTTACCAAATGTTTGACAAAAATACTGACTTTTTTTGTAAGTGTAAAAAAAAAAAAGTACAATTAAAGAAGTACTTGAGAATGAAGTGTTTAATTCAGCGTAAATTGTATGTAGTTCATGCTTGTTGTTGTTTTTTTTACAATATTATTTGGAAAAGGTATAATCCAGTTTTTAGGTCATTTTTAGTGGCATAAAGTAATTTCAATATCATAGTTTATAGCACTTCCAAATTCAACATAAATGAATGATCGTGTATCATGCAAAATCTTGAGTGTTAATTGTACCTCAAAACAATCATCCGTGCATTTATTCCTTTATTAGCTTTAATTATTTTCTCTGATGCGGAACAGAGATATTCCACCCTCTACAGGAAGTGTCCCTGTCGCTGCCCAGTGTGAATAAGTAAGATTTATTTCCAAAAGGCATCAAGAATTTTCTACAATATGCATGTAATTAAGAAAAATAACTG
Source organism: Eucyclogobius newberryi (assembly GCF_026437365.1). Classification (NCBI taxonomy): domain Eukaryota; kingdom Metazoa; phylum Chordata; class Actinopteri; order Gobiiformes; family Gobiidae; genus Eucyclogobius; species Eucyclogobius newberryi. The sequence continues at coordinate 26,422,309 of NW_027315779.1, read as the reverse complement.
TCTATTTACAGCAGACACGCCCCCGCCGCTCCCCAACCGACGCCTTTGAACAGTTACTTTTACTTTTGTTTAAGTGATTTTCCTCCCAAAAAACACATGCGCTTGTATTTAACTACGGCAGAGGGAAGCGGACAACATCTGGGTCACATTATAGTTATTTAGGAGTCTTTATCTTTATAGAAGTCTTTATCTTTATCCCATCTGATAGACACAAGTTTATTTTTTGTTTTGTTATGTATTAATATTAATGTATTGTTATAATATATTGAAAATAATAAACGCCATCTTGTACAAACGACACTTCAAAACAACAGTTATTGTTCTTTGACTGTTTAAAGCTCAACAACAGCAGCTTTAGCTATTTGTGTCAGCCTATCAGCTCGCAAGATATTCAAATAAATGCACTCTCTCTGCTCCCGCTCTTCTACACTCATCTCTCTATTAATTATGTTTCTTTATTTAATTTGAGTGTGTTAAAAGTTTCCTGTATGGGGTTGAAATTAATTGAGTTTAGTGTTGTTGTTGTTGTTTTTAAGCATTTATTAAGCATAATTATTGCATTAGAACATACATAAATTAGTGCTTTGGTTTGAACCTGTATAAATTAGGTTCAACCCTAACCTTAACCCTATTAGGTTGGTTAATCCTATTTTATTATTTCTTAACATATACACAACAGAAATGGAATGGGAAAAAAAAACACTCTATTAAACTCTGGAAATATGACACATAATCTAACAACCGGAGTAAAAAAAAAAAAAAACTAATCAGAGCTATTGTGATCAAGATTGATATTCCGCATTTAAACCGGGTATAACTAGATATTTTTGCATGACAGAAAAAGAATGAGTACAGATGAGCAAAAAGAACAATGTCCAATCAAGCTATTTCAAAACCGTCTGTCTTCACCTTGAAAGCAAAATCATAGTCATTAGAACTGGAGAGAAGTAGAAAATAATACACTTTATGAGGATTATGATTGGCTCACACAGTGATCGGGACGTGTTGTAGTTTGTAGCACAAAGCTTCTTTTATTGCTATAAAAAGCTACTTAATGTATCTTTGCTTACATTGAAATATTTATATATATATCACACAAGTTTCAGATTATTTCCATGAATTTATTGTTTAATTTTGTATACATCAGATACAAAAACATTAACATTTTTCAGCGTTAAAGCTTTTAGAAATCTGACCTAGAACTAGATATTAAAAAGCGTGTTGTCAGGTCTATTTGTCGGGTCATAACTATTGTACGATTTAAATGGATTTTGGCCCTTGTTTACGATCTCGTTGCTTAGTTACAGTTGTGGAATTAGCTCTACCTATGTCATAATTGCTGGCCATGTCAAACCAGGAAGTGACATTATAACCGTCACAAAAATTGCCAAAATTGGAGACAAACAGGCAAAACGTTTGGTAAAATCTTAAATATGATCATATTCCCTTTGTTTTACTGAAAAGTGCGGTCTAATGTGTCACATGGACTTCTTTGGGTGACAGTGACGCGATGGATTAAGCATTTACCCTGATTCTAGCTCCTCGGGCCAGTACCTTCAGATTGAAAATGACTTTCAAATAGCAGTTGAAACGTCTCAATTTCCAAAACATTGTTCAGGTGACTAGTTTTTTAAATATCAACTGGTCCTGGGCGAATGAGGGTCTAAACTCAACAACTCATTTACCAATCAGCTGGAGTGCATTCTGCCGCTGTGCCCCTTGGCAACATACATAATTAGTCACAGCTACTATAAAAAGTGGTTTAAAAAAACATCTGACATTCACATTAAACCCTGGAAACTACAAACCTGTCCTGTAAATGAGTTTGGATGGTACAAAATGTAATTATAACATACATTTCCATATCATTTTATTGGACTATGGATCAAACATTGGCGTAGTATTAAAGAAAGACTATCGGCCAATCACAGGCGAGCAGAGAAGTGAGCACGCGGTGAGTAAGCGGCCAGCGCGCTCTGTGATTGGCTGCCTTCGGGTGTCAGGAGTCCTGCCAGTGCCACGCATGCACAAGTATGTAATAAATGTAATAAAGCCCTGATGCCCCGCAGCAGTGGAGCCAGCGCATGGATGAACTGAAGTGTCCACGGGCGCGACAGCCGCCACAGAGGAAAGAAGTACTGCATTTAGTTATCGAAGTACAAGTACAGCAAAGCATACTCAAGTAAATGCTCAAGTATACCATTTAAATATAGTGTTTAAATACACCTTAAAGTGTGAAAATCAAATTAATTCACACAGATTTTGAGAACAATTAAGTATAACAGTGAGTGATCTTGATTATTGGTCATCAAAAGCAATATTTCATTTCATATATATATCTATTTATTTATTTTTGCTCAAATCTAGGACTCTAAAAATGTAGGCAAATAGTCTAAAGTCTAAAACCTTTTCAGTCACTTCAAAATGTAGTGAAGAAAGAACATCTCTCTCAAATGAAGGGAAGTAAAAGTAAAAAGTATCAACTGTAAAATGTACTTTTTTACTTTCCGCCACTGAAGATAAATAAAACAAACTTCCGCTAAGACATTCTTCCTTTTGGAGCATTTACTTGTATTTACTCTTTTTGAACCAGAGCTACAGCGTTTACCCGGGGTGCTTGAACTCAGGTTTAAAAAGACGGAGAATTTGAATAGTATTTGTAGTATTTGACAATAAAATGTTATCTTTGGAGGATTTGTTGTTTGAATTTGTTTCATTTGGATTTTTATTTTAGTTTCTCACTTCGATTTTTTTCTATTTTGAATTTCAGACGCTGAATTTTGCAGTTTAACATTTTCATTGTGTTTTTCTCAGTTTATGCACGTTTTTAAATGAATATTCAAAAGGCAACTGGGAGAAAAAGACATCGGAAATGTACTGCAAAATTTAGCGACTGAAATTTAAAATAAAAAACATGTTTTTTCAGAGTTACAAATGCAGAGAAAATAAATCAATACAAATTAAAACAAGAAAAATTAAGAGTTCTCCTTTGTTTTTTACAATACTGCTAATATGTCATAGTATTTCAGTTCATTGTACCAAATGACTAAAAACACATAATATTTTTGTATAAGTATATGTTTTTCCTTTCTTTTTTTCTGGGACGCATCAAGACGTCCCAAGTCCCAAAGTTCAAGTCCCGAATCGTGACCCAGGCCCACATTGTCAATAAGAATTTGTTCATAATGTTTTGCCTGGTGAAATAAAGGCTAATTCAATCATAATAAACATATTTGCATTGCATTTATTCAATTACAGGTGTCTTCACTGATCAAAAATACCTTGAATAACATCCATTCCAGGAGAGTTTAATGTTGACCGTTGAAGATTCCAGATACAGCAGATGACCAACCCGGAATGTAAAGGTTAAAACAAATGTAATATTCCCCCTTCAAACCATAACAAAGAACTTTTATATCTGCATTTATATGTGTGTTTCATGCAAGCTGAACTTTATGGATGGAGGATTACAGCCTTATAAAAGGACCAGGAACATGAGGTTTCATCTGGAAAACCACCACTAAAACCAGGCAAACAAATGACTCAGAGTTTACAGGACTCAGATGTGTTCCATTGGCATTATAGCGGCTGAAATGGAATGGAGAGAATAAACTAACTACAAATCAGCTCTTTAGTTGTTTTTTTAATTTACTTTACTCGTCTTTTGACTTTTCCTATCAAACAGCTCGTCTTTTATTTCACCTCTTTTATTGGAGTTGCATTTAGTTTGCAAAAGCGCGCAGATATGGGAACAAATCAATCTAAAAGTGACGTGTCCATCCCGGAGACGCCTGTCATGCTGCAATGTCAAATACATATGGGAAAGAGTGTCTGGAATGCTGCCAATGTGGTCCGATAAATTTTGGATTTGGCTAGGTGTTTTTTATTTAGTTAATTTTATTGTATATCTGTAATTTCTTTGTGATTTTAATGCATTTTCCCTGCTGTGTGAAGCACTTTGAATTGCCTTGTGTATGAAATGTGCCCTACAAATAAACTTGCCTTGCCTTTAGCTTCATTTTCTCTAGTTTGATGAATCGTGTAGAAAGTCCCTTCTGAGCGTCAAAAAGTAGATCTTGTGCTGTTTTGAAGTCCGTCCATCATCACCAGTTGTGGAGGAAAGCTAGCATTTGCATGTAATTCTCTCTGCTGCCAGTAGATGGAGCGAAAAGTCAATTCCTGGCATGGGAAACGTCTGAGTGTCATTTTTGCTTTTGGAAACAATATTTATTTTTTGTTCTAAAACATGAGATGCTAAAGTTACTCAAGAGCATAAACATACAAATACTGCATCGTTTTCCTTTAACCCCGAATCAATTTTATTCAAGATTCGATCAGTTTTAATTACCAAATACTCTCTATCAATCGACTGTCAATCAAATCATCTACTTTGGAGCACAATTCAGACTTCGGAGGACATTTATATAAAAAGTCTGTATTATATATGTTCAGGAAATTCACATCAAAAGCCATTTCATTGGTTTTAAAAAATTCTATTGAATCAAAACTCGTGAATGGAGCTCGCAGATGGCGCAATGGTTTAAGGCGTGGCACGTGTGATTGTTGCCTCGGCGGCGTCTTGTGTTCTCTTCTCAACATCAACTGTTTGCGGAATGTCTCTCCCCTCTCTCCCCCCATTTCACGCTGTCCTGTCTAATAAAGCATTCAGGAAAGACATGTTTTATTGACCAATATGATTTTTGTGATTTTTTCATATGTCAAATCTCGAGTTTAGAGAATTTGAACAATTAGCATCCATCAACGTCCTTCATAGATCTTACATCAGGGGGGTCCAAACTTTTTTCACTGAGGGCCGCATTTTGAAACCTATATGGAGCAAAGGGCCACAAACAACCTGACAATGTCAAATTTGAAAAGAGATTCATTTGAAGTTTTGCATTTGACATAGTTTTGATGCCTTCACACCTTTCGAAAGACTTGGAACATTATTATTAGGTTGGTTTAACATCAAAATGCTTGAATTTTTCCAATTTTACACTAAAAGTACTAGTATTTGTTGTTTGGGCCAACTTAACAGGAAGCCGGAGGGCCAACAAAAATTGCTCCGAGGGCCGCATTTGGCCCCCGGGCCCTTGTTTCGACATGCCTGCCTTACATGCTCCATCCAACCAGAGCACTGCTGTTTAGTTTAACAATTCTTCTATTCTTTATAAAAACTATCAAACATAAATGTCCTCACAGAGAAAGGAGCTGGACTTTTGAGTGAACAAAATGGATTTGTTTCTTGGCGCGTGGCTCCAGCCTCTTCTTCCCCAGTGTTCCAGATTAAGGTCAGGACATTGACTTGAATCCAAAACGCTGGCTTTGGGAATCCATCTCTGTACTAAATGTGAAATGATCATTTTGAGTCGTCACGGTAATGATGATGAGATGACCTATTTCAGAGGCGCACAAAGAGGCGACGGACAAACTTTGAAGCGCCGCCGCGTTGTTCCGGTGTGAGAAAGCGCACGGCAAATGTTGATGATGAATGGGCTAATTATCTAATTAGCAGCGACGATGATTTACGCTAATGACTTAATGAAGACGAGAGCTGTCAATCATCACCGTCATAACCCAGGAGAGGTTCTGACACGACTGACTTCACTTTAGCATCGGTCTGATTAGCTAATAGGCTAATATGTTTGTTTCAATAAAAGCAAGTAGGATTTAAAGTTAATTTAAAAATAAATAAAACATGACGTGAACTGAACTAGCAATTGGTGTGTTCCCCTCAATATTGACTTAATAACGTTGTAAATGTTAATTCCATCCATCCATTTTCTACCGCTTGTTCCCTTTCGGCGTCGCGGGTGACTGGAGCCTATCCCAGTGACTTCGGGCCTTAGGCGGGGTACATCCTGGACAGTGGCCAACATAGAGACATAGACATTACAGACAGTTCACTCTCACATTCATTCACTAGGGCCAATTTAGAGTCACCAATTTTACCTAACACATGCATGTCTTTGGACGGTGGGAGGAGCCGGAGAACCCACGGTAACACGGGGAGAACATGCAGACTCCACCCAGAGAGATGATGTGATGTTGGTCGAACTCATGATCTCCTTCTTGGGAGGCAAGAGCGCTAACCACCTTTGCCACCGTGCACTAAATGTGCACTAAATGTTAATTCATTGGTTAATATTACGGTATACAGTGTCCAGCCTTTGAAAGCCCTTCTACCACGACTGGACCAACGAGGGATTACGTCGACCTCAAAGTTTGATGTCGTATCAAACTACGGGGAGTTTTATGATTCATGCCCTGATCATCAACGACCATCGTTAGCAAAGGCCCGCGACTCACTCAGACTCACTCAGACTCACTCAGACTCACTCAGACTCACTCAGACTCACTCAGACTCACTCAGACTCACTCAGACTCACTCAGACTCTTTCAGACTCTTTCAGACTCACTCAGACTCACTCAGACTCACTCAGACTCTTTCAGACTCACTCAGACTCACTCAGACTCACTCAGACTCTTTCAGACTCACTCAGACTCTTTCAGACTCACTCAGACTCACTCAGACTCACTCAGACTCACTCAGACTCTTTCAGACTCTTTCAGACTCACTCAGACTCACTCAGACTCACTCAGACTCTTTCAGACTCTTTCAGACTCACTCAGACTCACTCAGACTCACTCAGACTCACTCAGACTCTCTCACACAGTGTGTGTGTGTGTGTGTGTGTGTGTGTGTGTGTGTGTGTGCGTCTGTGTGTGTGTGTGTGCGTGCGTGCGTCTGTGTGTGTGTGTGTGTGTGTGCGTGCGTGCGTGCGTCTGTGTGTGTGTGTGTGTGTGTGCGTGCGTGCGTGCGTCTGTGTGTGTGTGTGTGTGTAGACACATGTCAGATCGAGTTTCCGACTTGTCCATCTACCTCCGCCACCTTCACACTTTATTTCGGAGCGGGCTAAATAAAGGAAAATTGCCCCCCGGAAAAACAATGACACTGCATCTGGACAACTGTGTGAGACACCAACAGCAAAATGCAAGGTCGAAGAAGAAGAAGAAGAAGAAGAAGAAGAAGAAGAAGAAGAAGAAGAAGAAGAAGAAGAAGAAGAAGAAGAAGAAGAAGAAGAAGAAGAAGAAGAAGAAGAAGAAGAAGAAGAAGAAGAAGAAGAAGAAGAAGAAGAAGAAGAAGAAGAAGAAGAAGAAGAAGAAGAAGAAGAAGAAGAAGAAGAAGAAGAAGAAGAAGAAGAAGAAGAAGAAGAAGAAGAAGAAGAAGAAGAAGAAGAAGAAGAAGAAGAAGAAGAGTAAGAATGTTTCTAGCACGGCAACAGCAGCAAATCAGACTCAGTGGCGGAATTATGACACAATGTTTAGTTTCCGTTTTGCCGCATTAAGTTGCTTTGTCGTAGTTTTGGGCTGAGTTAGCTTGTTTGCAGCTGCACGGGGGAGATAAAGGACACTTTCCCTCAGCCCAAAACGAGGAACTCTGCTGACGTGAGAGCCTTGTGATGATCTGCCCTTATAAAGACATGATTAAAAGAATATTTTTTATTTTTTTATTGTGTGAACTATTGTTGTATTATTATTATTATTATTATTATTATTATTATTATTAATTATTGTATTTAGTGGTACTTGGTGGTTACAGTTTCAGCACCACTGTACACGGAAATATTTGCTATATTACTAACCCTAAACTTACCACGGCTAAAGCTAACATGCATGCCATCATTATTACATAACGTGCAAGTAGTTCTCCAACAGATACTGTAAGTCATGTTCTCTAGGCTGTCACTCCGCTGCAGGTATCGCTATGGAAACAGGTAAACAAATGAGCAGCTGTTGTGTGAGCGAGCCATAACTAATGCCACAGACAATTACAGACAGAGGACACACTGTCGGATTCACAAATCAACTCTGTCAGTTCATGGGACCAAGATATAAGTAGATTAAAGTACTCGGGTCCGTGCTATTTACAGTTTTAATACAGGAGAACACCACTCTGTGTTTTAGTGTTAGCGTTGTATAGCTACCGACAGTTTTATTGTTGATTAATTATTATTGTTAATATCATTTGTGTTTCGTTGACAAGACAATAAAACATACATTATTCATGGACAGAGAACATGAATGAAATAAGATTTTTTTTAAATACACAAAATAGAACATATGGACGTAGACAAATAACAAAAATCTAGCTTGGATGCTAACTTTTGAAGGACACATGTCACAAATGGGAATGTTAGGATTATTTGGACAATCAACAGCGGTTATTATCTAGGTCAAAGTCCAGAAAACAACAAGCGCGAGAATTGTAGACGTCAACAATGATCCCAGCCTAACGCACACGCCAAGAAAAGCCAAACGATCTGCAAAGTACTTTTTTCCCTGGCACTCTATGTCACAATATCATTACTTTCCCATTTCCCAGAAGTATTTACATAAAGAATATTACTTCAATAGACTTTTGAGAGAATGTGAATTGAGGATTTCAATGTTGTTTGGTCATAGCACATAACCCTGACCCTAATTGTCCAATCTGGACGTCACAATAATCAAAATGGACAAATATGACACTGTAACTTGCCCAAACAATGTCAGAGAAACAAGTGCGGACGAAGCACCAGGCATTGGAAAAAAAGGGTTACTGTATGTGTCGTTTAAACACGAACACAACTGTGATGAAGATAAGTTGTTGCATCTCATTACACACTTTTACTGAGCGTCAGCAGTTCACATTAAAGACACAGTTCCAAAGCGGCTCAGTTTTGATTTTAAGATGTTTCCCTTTAGTTTTAATAACGTCTTTCGAAGCCAAAGCCTCGCGACAGTCACGCAGCCAGTTTGAACAGTTAGCGCTTTGTGTGTAGCCGCCGACTGTAGATGAAATCGATGCTGAGTCAACATGGATTAAATATAGACCAGAGAGAGCCATTGTCAGGTTATTGTCCGTCCGACCTGGAGAGTGAGAGAGAAGGGAGGATGGGTGGGTGGGTGCGTGCTCGTCCCTCCCAAGAAGCCATGCCTGTGTGTCAGCATGAATAATGTTAATGCGGGGTGAACTTGCGGGTGCTCCGGGAGTCATTTGACATTGGCGCGGTGGGCGGTGTGTTCACGAGGCACTCTGACATGTGGGGGAACAAACGTGAAGCGACTCCCCCGTCAGCGGCTGCTTAATAAAGGAGCTCCAGTGCGGTGGTCCCGCCCCATCCACGGAACATCTTGGGAAAATCTTGGGAAAATCTTGGAATATGTGGTTTGTGCTGTTCAAAGAAAATCAATTATAAACGAAATGTCATTATCGCCTATTTGTATCTATTCTATTTTTGACTTTTTTTTAAAGGTTTTGGGTTCATTTATAAAGAATTTAAAGGTGCATTATGTTATTTTTCAGGTGGAAGGGACGCCACCTTGCTTGGGTCAATGAAAATGTTAATGATTTGCCTAGAACCTTCCGCAGTATGGCTTTTAATGTAGGAGACACCACCTTAGCGATGTTACATGTCAGGGGTCTCATTTATAAAGCACAAAGAAGCAAAAATGTTACGTACAAACCTTTCCACGTTACGTTTGCTTAATATACAAAGACAATTTTGCATAGTAATGACACTTACAGAGGCAGAAGAAGGGGATATAGGCTCAGAGAGACGAGAACGTAACACATTTGAGGACATTGTGTTTTGTCTTGAGTGTGAATTCCACATAAAGCTTTATAAATGAGACCCCATGTACCGTAATATGTTTTGGATCAGCTTTTGGATGCCATTGAAGCGCTAATTTTAGCATAACCCATTCCATTTCAATGCTTTTTATTACCTTTCAGAAAGCCTAGAATATGCCGGAAAACACAATACACTCACCCGCATTTGTCATAATGAGTCATCGAGTGCATTATGGCTTCTGAGCACAGATAAAGATTTAACACAACAAGCCCCGGCGACTGAAGAGGCTGTTTTTCACCATTTGCGCTTGAATTGACAGTAATGGCTCCATATTAGATGAGAACTTCTCTGCCGAAGGCCTTTCTGCATCAAATAGGTGACAGTTACACAGTGACGAGCACCAGAAACGCTTAGAACGGAGCACTTTACGAGCGCTCTGAACTGTACGGAGGCGAGCACGTTGTGTGGTTTGGACGCACTGGTACGAGGCAGAGGCAGGAGCTGTGATGAGAACGTTCCTGGAAGAGTTTTGGTGATTGCCTTAAGTAAAAATGTTAAAGAATAATGAAATAAATGTGGAAATGTCAATAGCAAAACCCTTTTTAATGATTGAATTCAAAAACAATGTGTAGTTCGCTTTAGCATCTGTAATTACGCTGTAACTATGCTGTAACTACGCTGTAACTACACTGGAACTATGATGTAATTACGCTGTAACTACACTGTAACTACGCTGTAACTACGCTGTAATTACGCTGTAACTACACTGTAACTACGCTGTAACTACGCTGTAACTACGCTGTAACTACGCTGTAATTACGCTGTAACTACACTGTAACTACGCTGTAACTACGCTGTAATTACGCTGTAACTACGCTGTAACTACGCTGTAATTACGCTGTAACTACGCTGTAACTACGCTGTAACTACGCTGTAATTACGCTGTAACTACACTGTAACTACGCTGTAACTACGCTGTAACTATGCTGTAATTACGCTGTAACTACACTGGAACTATGCTGTAATTACGCTGTAACTACACTAACTATGCTGTAATTACGCTGTAACTACGCTGTAACTATGCTGTAATTACGCTGTTACTACGCTGTAACTATGCTGTAATTACGCTGTTACTACGCTGTAATTACGCTGTAACTATGCTGTAATTACGCTGTAACTACACTGTAACTATGCTGTAACTACACTGTAACTACGCTGTAATTACGCTGTAACTACGCTGTAACTATGCTGTAATTACGCTGTAACTACGCTGTAACTACGCCCCCAAAGGCCCTGTTTGTCTGTGGTCAGGAGGGACCAGTGGTCTTACAGCGGTCACTCCAGACCGAGGCGGAGCTGTTTCAGGTCATTAGCAGCAAATGCTAACGCTAGTAACTATGCTAATAAACGTTAGCCTACTGCAGACTAGTTTAAAGAAGCCTCATTTCCAACTGTCCGGGTTTATATTTTAGGATCAGCTGTGGTGAACCTCATCATTATTAGTCTGACTTTGGCTCCACAACAACAACAATAACAACAACAACAACAACAACAACAACAATCACGTCTGTAAATGTTTATTGGAGATCTGTAAATCAATTAAACTATTCTCATCCCTTTATTTGCAGATACACTCTCAGCAGTCATACCTTTAGAGAGAAACTGGCATTTTAGTGATTGAAACATTTTAATTGGTTTGAATGTTGTTGTTTTTTTCAACTTAAAAAAAGAACACCAAACTCATTCAGTTTAACGCCGGGTAACTGTGGTCCGGATGCTGTTCGGGTCCCACCAGACTAAGAAAGCGCTTAAAGTCAACGCGCCCTGTTTCACTGCCCGCCGAGCACTGCAGTCACAGGTCTGTGGAAAAACGGTGTAACAGGCAATCTGCAAGAGACCTGCGCGGGTCCTGAACCGCACCAGCCCTGGAGAATGTGTCCCATTTGTCTGAAGTCTGTTCGCATTACAGTCCAGTCCTTGATCGTTGGTGTGATTTGTGTCATCCATTGCTTTGTGATGGCCTTTTCTCCTGCTGCCGATAGTATGTTCCAAAGGTATCCATCCACTGTGTCCATGGCAGGGGTTCTAAGGCAAAAGTGCATAGTTCTAAAATCGAGAGGGACGGCAATGTCAAAAATATTCTGCAGTACATTGTGAACTTCAGTCCAATATCTCTGCAACAATTACTCCATTATGATTTAGTACTATACAATTAACTATAACATGCGTAGATACAGAGTCAATGTTTGTCACGCTTTCTAACGACAACAACTGTATGATATTTCTACGGTAAAACTCACAATAACCTTGGCATTTATAGCTCTGGCACATTCAGACAAACTAGATATTTTTCTTCAAGAATTCACACAGAACAGAAAGCCACAAAATACTGCATTTTAAAACCAACAAAAACATGACCATTTCACAGTTACCACATATGTACTTGTATGTAAAGTTTAGATGACAGTTTACACTAGTATAATACCCTAAAATCACTTAACAACATGAACAGTTACATTTGATTGTCAATTTGAATGGGAAAAATCTAGATATCTTTCTTTCATTTACATAATATGCAATATATTTGTATTAGCGTTGCATTTATTTTTGATTTTTTTAACCATTCAGTGCAGCACAGTCCCATAAAAACTAAAATAATCACACGTAATGACCATGAAAGCTTTTAATAGCCAAATATGACTCACTGAACCTGCTTCAAACCGAAATGATACAACATTCTTCCAGTTTCTCATCCCGACGTCTGACCTTTTCTCATTTATTGCTTAGAGCTCAGCAGGACGTCCAGCGCCAGCTCCAGGCACTCCATTTTATTTATTTTTCTCATTTTTTATGACCAAACCTGTGTTATTCCCCCACACCCTTCCACATAACGGCCCCTTACCTCTCTGCCCTCCCGTATGTATTCACCTTTTTGTTTTTTTCATTTCCATTCTCCTTCTGCCTCTCCAGATTGACCCTGTCGTTTCACGCCCCTCCCCCATCACCCTGAACTTCTCTCTTTCTCTTCCTCTCTCTCTCTCTTTTCCTCCCTGTTGCAATCCTTCACCCTCCCGGAGCAGGCAGGGGAGGGCCGGGTGAGTTATAGGCCCATGAATCGCTCCGTTTCCAAGTCTCAGCATTTCTCGCTTGGCCCGCTGACCCTTCTTTATTACCGCCAGTCCGCCGTCAGTAAATTTGATCAGCCACATCCCGAACCGGTGTATGATTAATCCCGTACCTCCAGCAAAAGATCAATCTAACGGCTCTCAATAATTCAATAAAAGAAGCTTTGGTCGGGACTGTCAGGGTTAATGAAAAAGTAAAAATAATAATGCGGAGCGTATAATGGCGCCTGCACGATGTGTTTTTGAGGCGGCGAAGCGGGTGACGGCGCAGGGCGGTGGTTTTTGAGGGATTATGTATATTATTTCACGCATTAGTCAATATGATTATGGCGTTTTTATAGTTACTTGAAATGGGACGATGGTGAAAGATCTTGAGGCTGAATTGTGTAATAGCTGTGTGTCTGAAATATGGCAGATTGGGAAAAATAACAGGGAAATGTTGTTTGCAAAAGAATAAATCATAACTACACGTTCAATAGCTTTAATGTACAATGAAAATGAATAAATAAATAAGAATAGACCTTTTAACAGATGTATAAGAGGGATAGGCATGTTAAGTAATACAATAATGGTAATCATTTTGTATTGATAATGTGTTGAACTGACAATGAGAGTTCTAGTAAATGGTGATACAATAATTTGGAAAAATAAATGTATTTAGAAAACACTCTTCACAAACAGTTGTACAGTTAGAAGTACTTTTAGGCTTTAATTTCGCAGTACATGTCCCTCCCACTTCTCTATTTGTGACCAGGTCTTTTTTAGTAGGTCCATTAAAAAAATGAATTAAAAAAAATCATCTAATTGCAAAAATATGTGCTATTTGGTAATATTGTACAATAAAATAAATAAAATAAATAAAATAAATAAAATAAATAAAATAAATAAAATAAATAAAATAAATAAAATAATACTTTTATCAGATGTATGAGAGAGCAAGACATGTTAATAATATTAATATTGTATTGATAATGTGTGCAAAAAGATGTGCTATTTGGTAATGTACAAAGACTAGAATAGGAATTGAAACTCAAACTACAGAACTCGGGACTTGACTTGGACTTTTTGACTTCCCTCCTCTGCATTTCCCTTTTCAAACATGCATTTATTGATGTATTATCAATATTATGATGTTACTTCCTTAGATTTGACTAGATTCAGTACCTCATACTTGTGTTTTATGCATGTTAAATAAATAGACAAACCCAAAAAAATCCAAATAGTTTATTAAGATTGATTCAAGCTTAGTACAAACATAATTAACGGGTTAGTTTTAGGATATTATGGGTATTAGGGTATTATGAAGTACTTACTAAACCTGAATCATTCAACAGTTAGATTCAAACTATGTACTTTAACTATATTACTGCAATATGAAAGTGTTAACTAAGAATAATATGTACTATTATAGAAAGTTTAAAATAAAACACAGTAGGAAATGTAGAAAATCCTTGTGTTGTTGTTAATCTAAAGATCTGACATTTGCAGTGATGATGCTGAATGAAGGCGGCTAGTCGGAGCTTGTCGGCATGTGTTTGTGTGTCAGGGATGCAAGGGGCCCCGGGGTGCAGCCGGATCTTGACAGACGACCGCCCACCGGACATAAGAACCGATGTGACGCTTTGCCAGATCAGCTCGGCGCTCCGGTCTGCACGCCTCGCGGGGTAAAAGCCGGCGCGGCGGCAGGAGCGCAGGGTATCGCCGGTGATATTCACGTTTGGAGATGAGATAAGAGACACGCTCGTGAATGTGGTGTGAAAAGCAGGAGTGGAAAGGGGGGGGGTGCATGGGGGGGTGCGCTGCGTGGGGGTCTGGTTTATATGTTTAACTGTCCAGTAAAGTAGCATTTGTTACATTTCCTAATTACTTTGGTAACACTTTATAATAACTACACTATTAATAGCATTAATAAGCAAAGATGTATCATTAGGTATAAAAGGTAATATTTTATAACTGCACTTTCATTAGTCATAATGTCATAATGAGCAAATAGTTTATTAAAAATGATTCAGACTTTGTTATTCCTAACTCTGATTTTTAACCCTAACCACATAATTAAGCAGTTACCCAGCCTTACATATTATGCATTATTCGTATTGTTATAAGCCTTTAAATGTGCTCTTGAGTACATTAAGTTTGGCATCTCTTGTTTAGAATTTGAATCAGAATCAGAAAAGGTGTATTGCCATTGTCAATGAACAAAATTCAAAAACATTGGAACTTGCTTTGGAACATAAAACAATGAGCAATAGTAATTCCCATGTGACTTATCGTGTAACTCCTTCTGCAGCCAATAGATGGTGCTACCACTCACAATTTAAGATAATATCAGCGCATTTCAAGCTGGCCTCTCACTTCCTGGTCTCAGCGCGCAGTTGTACTGATTGTGATCAGAGGGGATAAATGCCCAGAACGAGTCTAGAGATGATTTATGGACTTATAAAAAAGCAAAGAAGAATCTCAGAGCCACGTCAGAGCTACGTCAGTTATTGAGGAAATGTCAGTTATCAAGGAAACGTCAGTTATGTTACTTTGTTAGTTACTTTGGACCACTGCAAACTGATGAATGAACTAGATCTGTTTTACGCGTTAAAAAATGGGACAAAATTAGGGACAGCAGCTTTAATAACAAACCAATCCAAATTCTCCATTCTTTGCCAAAATCTTGAATGGCGCAGTAAAATTGACAAATGTATTTCTGTTCTGAAAATGCTATGTATTTTTATGCCTCCAAATAGTATAAAATGTAAGAGAAAGTAAAGTCTTAACCAGAGAAGAAGAGAAAAGATAAATAAACTAACAAAAGCCCATTCTAAAAGTGACTATAGTTTGCATTTATTGTTTAAGGGCCGTAACATCTGGTGCAAACAAACTTGTCCTTTTGAAAATCATTTGAGAAAGACATTGTTCCTCCCACTGAATTGTCCCAAATAATCATAAGTAGCACATTTTAAACTAAAGGACCTTAATAACGTCCGATTGCGTTGTGATACAGACCTAAAATGAGCTTATTAAAGATCAAGTGGCTCCATGCAGCCCTCAGAGAAAAACATTTGGACATGTCAGAATTCAACTTTGTGCTAGTTTTTGTTTGATGTGAAAAAGCCAGTAATTACAGACATTAACCGTTTATGTCAATGATTTACATTTTGAAGTTTTATCCTAAAGTTCTACCACTGAATTTATATTTAACCTTTACCTGAATGTCAAAATAATGGTCCTTTAGAATGTTTTAGCATCTCGTAAACACAACCTGTAGATTAGAGGCAGTAACGTGTTCTATTAAAGGACACATTTTACATTTTATACATGATTTGTATTATTATAGCCTCTACGTTTGCATCTCCTGGTTTATAACTTAAAAAAAAAAATATCTAATGAAAGCCTATATTACTTTATATCAGTTAGGCGTTCCCTCATGAGGATTTGGTGCTAGCACTCCATCTACTGGCAGCAGAGGGAATCACCATTGGGATATAAACAAAAGCTAGCTTCCCCCGACACGCCGATGCAAGCACAGAGTTGTAATAAACATGATTTGTCAACAGATGTGCTCAGAACGAGACCGGAGATGATTTATGGAGCGAAAAACCGAGCAGGGTCACCTCAGAATCCTACCTATGATGTCACAAATCTGGGAAAGTGTTTTCTGGGGCTCAGAGGGAAGAGGATTTATCACACGAGATTCATCAAACAAACATGGGCCAAGCTAGATACGTACAGCTGTTTTTGATGAGAGAACAAGGTTGTAACATGATTAAAAGCTCCAAAAAGGGTTTATGGCGGAAAACGCATTCAACTAAGATGTTTGTATTTACTTATTTTACAGTAATCACCAATAATACCGTTATTTAACCACATGTGTTTATCTTTTCATTGACAATTCAAACAGCAGTAAGACGAAAAAAGTACATTTGTTGACCCAGTGACCTAAGTAGAACTCTCAGCTGCAGTGGCTCCATGGTTCGATTCCTATACTATTCCAATCTATACTGCCTTTGTATCTTTGGGCAAGACACTTCACCTTCCTTGCCAATTCATAAATATGCATCAATGGTTTGTGGCGCTCGCTTCCATCAGTCAACCCCAGGAAATAATGCAATTCAAACCGTCTTCGAGTGTTCAAAAAACTGTTACACAAATCAAATAGCTCAACATAGATTCGCTTTTTTGGGGAATTTCCAGTTTCTTTCATCCTCCAAATCGACCCTGCCCTCCATCTGAGACCTCGTCGTGCGCACAACCTTCCCACAGTTCCACAGCCTCCTCTACTGCCACGCCGTTCCTCAATAAGGTGACATTGGATTTCCATTACAGGTGAGTCCGCTATCCCCAACATACGAGCGTGAAGGATCGGACCAAATGTGAAATATGACCCCGGTGTCCCTTAATGTCCTGAGTTATGGTGTGGAATAACAGGCGGGGAGGTGATTTTGTGGGACATTATCATTTCGCCAAGCGCCTCAACTTTGACCTCCGCGATATAAAGCGCCATGACTTCATTTATTCTCCTGGACATGTGTGTGAGATGTGGGCATGTGCGTAGTTGGTTGGTTGGTGGCTCTGTCCTAGCAGTTTGGACTTGGTTTACTGCTGGTTTGGAGTAGGTTTAGTCCTAGCGTAGAGTTGGTTTGGTTTTAATTTACAAAGGTTAAGACCTACTTTCTTCACGGTCCAATGAGTTTAATTTGGTCTTCTGAAAATTTATTGTAAAAGGTTCTTTTTTCAGACAGCAGTTTCGACTTCTTTAATACAGCAACTCAGAGAGAACCACATAACTGACAAGGATGGAACGAACATTGGGAAAACCAACGTCATTGCTGGATTCAGAAGGCAATGGAACTAGGGAAACTTGCAGACGGGGCTATAGACGGGGACGAGGGGGGCTTTTTTACTCTCACGCACCTCGGATACTGTCCTGAAGATGTCGGACGTCAGATGGAGATGTCGTTCTACCATTTCATGTAGGAAGACAACGGCAAAACTTGTGTAAATCAGCTGACAAGACACGTCACAGTAACGTCACATACTTTGAAAACACCAGAATGAAAAACCTGAACCTTAAAGTCCTGGTTTAGCCTGGTTTGGATTTGGTTTAACTGTAATTTAGACCTGGTTTTCTCCTATTTTAGTTATATATACATCGTTAAGACTTGGTGTTGGTTTAGTTTAAAGACTAGTTCTGGTAGTTAAGGCTGCACAATGTAACTTTTGCAATCTAACTAGGGAAACTTGCAGATGGGGCTATAGACGGGGACGTGAGGGGCTTTTTTACTCTCACGCACCTCGGATACTGTCCTGAAGATGTCGGACGTGAGATGGAGATGTCGTTCTACCTTTTCATGTAGGAAGACAACGGCAAAACTTGATACAGTCCTGTTTTAGTCCTAGTCCAGACCTGTTTTAAGCCTGGTTCAGTCCTGCTCAAGCCCTTACTGTATATTCATGGCTCATATGCAAAAAACACAGAGCTTAAACCACATCTGTGAAGTTAAATAAGATGTTTTTAGCAGAAAGCATGGATTAATGTTGCAAAATGAGAACTAGAATCTGGTGTAGCTTAAAACTGCTCTAGTACAGGTGACGTCAGAACCTGGAAGAGCAGAAATACGACCGACAAAAGTCGAATTGTATAAAAGAAAATGTTTTACTGACAATATTCAAAAGGTGGTGTTATAATGGAGGTGTACTTTGTCACATGAGGGCCGTCTCAATAGGGTACCTACATGCTACACTCTGGACAAGTTAGAGGTCAGATCTGTGGAGCGGCGAGCCCATTCACAGTAACAATACATGTGTTTCAATGTATTTTTGAGCAATAAAATCATCTGTAATGAAATAAATGCTGGCTAGATTGGTAAGATTCATGTAGTTATGTAAGTCAACGGACCATTTTCTATTTTAAGCTGTTTTAGATCAATATTGTGATTTACAATGAACAATTATGATCTACATATGTCGTAGTTTTATACTGAATACTTGAAAAAAAAAAATAGTTAAATATGTCACCTTTTTATTTTGGTGTTTCAATCCAAAAAAGAATAAGCTAAAGAATTTTAACAAGTCAAGCTAACAGTTTCTGCTTTTTTTTCTGCGTCTAACAATCATTTGGGACCAGCTATAGTTCCAGCGCAGAAAAGAACACAGGCAGATGAGCGCACATGGAGGAAACGTCTTGTAGCGCTGAGGGCCCCCATGGGAACGCTCTTGCAAATCGATGTTAGTTTAGCATTCGGAGCACTGCATCAAAAACAACATAAACATTTGACTTTTATTCACTGAAGTGTTCCAATTACAGACGCCATTTTGAGAACTTTAAAACAACCCACAGGTTTCAGAATGATGAACAATGAAGACCGTTTCCAAAGCAATTGAAATGTTTAAACAATGCGATGTCCTAGTTTTTTAATGGTGAAAAACAGTGGCTGTTATGGGTGGACAAGCAGACCTGGGGTGTTCATCAATATTTAGTCAAATGAAAAAAATAAAGTCTATAATGCAAGGGTGGGATTTGAACCCAGGTCTACCGCACAAGGGGTGAACGGCCATCTTACTTTCCAATTCATTAAACAAACTCGCGTTCTATGTTGTTAAATTGCTGCCAGCGCCAATAAAAGACAATGTGAGTTCAGTCAAGCTTCAGCAGCAGAAGTGAGGGGAAAACGGGCTCATTTGGATATAGTTTAGAACAATTCATATATCGGTTGTAAAAAATTGTAGTTTTAGATGTTATTGGCCAATCACTGATGGTCCCTGATGGTCCCTGATCGCCCTGATGGTCCCTGATCGCCCTGACCGCACGCCACTGGTGAAAAGTCTTCAAAAGGTTGACTATCCATGAGATTCAGAGCAATGAAAAATTAGAACCAAAGTCACTGAACATGACACTGCAGGTGAACAGGAAAATGTTTAAATATATCAAAGTGGAACTTCTTCTGTTTATCAATGTGAGGAAAAAATCGATTACAAGTTTTTCATCATGTAAGGGATTCACATGTGTAACAAAAAACAAAAAAAAGGTCAACATTGCACAAAGTTGCCTAATGTTTGGGATTTAAAACTTAATAACTTAATAAATCAGGTCTTAAATGATAAATATAAAAAATGTTCAGGACACTGTGTCAAAATCTTGTTACGTCAAAGTGTGTAGGTGCAACTTTAGGGGCTGGTCTTTACGTCTCTGTGGAAGAAAAATGCATTTTGAGTTTTTTCCAGATAAAATTGTGTGAAAAGTGACACACACACACAAACGAATATTAAGAAAATAATAGTTTTGCCGCCCTTTAAAACAAAACATCCTGTCTTGAATGATGAAACAGGAAGCTTAAACCAATTATTCGATTCTTTAGTTCTGAGTTGATCATCCCAACTTGAAACTTAAATAACCTTTACTATGAACTAATTTGAACAGTTTTGAATGCTGCAAAAATATTCTAACGTTGTGTGTGTGTCTTCTCTGCCGTGTTTGTTTTAAAGAGGGGTTTCTTGGAGGTCACGCGCCACCACCCCACCTAAGTACCACCCATCACTGTGTATTTTAATCAGGCTGCTGGAGATTGATGCGTGCAGCGCGTCACGTTAGCAGCGGGCATCCATCAAAAAGGCCACAACATTTTGCTCCTGTCAGCGATGGGGGACCGCACAGCCTCTACATGCCAAGTCAGGCCCACACGCACCGGGCTGTGATGGACGCAAACATAGATCAGAACCACCGGCATGGAGACGGCAGGGCTCATGACATTCTTGAATCTAATTAGACGTATACGTATATATCGGTACGCTTAAAGATATGATATGTATATATAGGTTTTTCATGTAATAAAGTCGAATATATTTTGCCCCGTTTTATTCTCCACAAAGCAGGAAGTGCAGTGTAAGCATGCTAGTTGTTTTTAGCTTTACCGTGACGACAAAACATCAGTTCAAAAGAGTTAAGAGAGGCCAAAAATAATAATATAAGTGGTTTTCCAACTTGAGGTGCTTTGTCTGGTCATCAAAAACAAAATTCTTTCAAATTAAACAATAAATATCACACTGAAATGATTGGAAAACAAGCAAAAAGTCTCTGAAATTAATGTTATTATTCCATTTTATGATGTGCTGTTTTTGTTGCGGCTGCAGTTTAGTTAAAGGGGGCTCAGCAGGCTCCAGTTCAAGCAGTTCCAGTTTTTGAGAGCTTTGACAAAAAAGGTTGGGTGCAATGGAGCAGATTTATTGCAGGGGTACCCAACTTTTATCATTCAAAGAGTTTTCCCCCATAGAGTGAAAACAGCATCGAGTTGGAAAGCATTTTATTGACCACTAGCCGGAAGAAAGAGATGCGTGCGGCGTTACAAAACACTTAAATCAATCTTATTTTGCCCAAAAAACGTTGTATTGTACGAGCAGTTCACTGTCAACAAGCACGATACATCAACTTTAACAGCTTTTGACGCAGCGTTCCCATGCACAGAGAACTTCTAGTAATGTACTTTTAATCCGGCTGTTTATGTGACATTATCAATCATTTTTCATTCAGAAAGTTTGATTTCATAAAGCTCGTAATGAATAGTGATCCAAGTGCCAGCGATCGTGAATAATCATTAAATTGTACAGTTTTTTTCTCACAAATAATCCTAACATTACAACTTGATATCGTGACATCCCTACATACATTCACATGCATTTTGAAAAACCCATTTGAATTGGACTGGGCCAGTTATTCGGTTTCTGTGGCGTACATTTAAACGATTGCCAAACACGGCGGTATATTTGTGCTAAACCTGGTCTGAAGAAGAAAATGCAAATGATTCCCCGTTGATAACATCCCGAGGAACATCTCCCAAGAAACATCCTGACAAGACATCTGACGTGAATCCTGATCAACTTATGAAAATGTGTTTATTTTCACTAGCTCTGAGCATCATTGGTACAATAATAGAAATTCTCCTTTGGCTCCGGTGCCATCCCCAAACACTGAAAAGCATGCATTATTCACCAAACACATCTGGGATCTGTTTTCATTTCCTATTTGGTCCTACCCAGGGTATAAATCAAAAATTGAGATTTATGATTATAGCACGGCTTCCCGAGAGAGTGTTCATTACAGTGAATTATGAGCGCAAACTGACTTGTAACTGCCTCACCTGTTAGCGCGGGCCCCTCTGCGTAATCGCCAGGCTCCGAACGGGCACTTGGCTAAAAACAGCCATCACCGTAACAGATGGGCGCGGGCCGGCCATGTAAAATAATAATCAGTGGTGGCGACCGCTAATGCTCCTAAATACGTGCGAGGTGATTAATGTGAATAATGCAACAAGAGCAGAGGATGTGGTTTCAGCCAGGGCCCATTTGGACTCGAACCACAAGCGAGGAAACGTAACAAGTGTGTCAAAAGTGTATTTGTGTTTTAACTACGGATTCAAATCAAATGGAAAAAACTAAATAAAAATGAACTGTGTATATTGTTCGGGCTGCAAACAACTATCATATGATATGATATTATTTTTATTCATTTATATTTATTTATCCATGTGATGATCCTGCAACGAGGTGGCTTCTGTCCAGGGTGTGCCCCGCCTAAGGCCCAAAGTCACTGGGATAGGCTAGAATCACCCACAACAATGTATTTAGAGGGTGAGACATCATGTAATGTTTTCATATCGACATAAGACATTTTATGTGTAAAAAAGGCAACAAAAAAAACTGCACATTGATAAAATTGCACAATCGATACAAAATATTTACAGATGGAATTGTTTCTGTTTCTTATTCAGTTTTTGAGTCAAATCGATCTGACTGAAGATTGGCCAAAAATGTCACATTCCTTTTTAGAATTAAAACATAAATAAATCCGGCTTAGAATTAGACATCAACAAATCCTTCTGTTTGTTCTGTCAAAATCTTGTTAAGTGCAAGTTTGTAAAGTTTGGTGTTCGTTAGAGCTACTACACGTGGTGGTCTCTATGGAGGAAAAACACATTTTAACAAGAATAGAAATGTATAGATTTTAAAAATGTAGGAGCAGATTGGACAATTTAGTGATTTTCCACATGAAACTGAAAAGTTGCCTTAAATTAAAGAATATCCTTCAATTAACATGCTCTTTTGAGACAAAGTGGTGATCATTTTTGCTCTAGGTCAGAGTCAGACTGCAGTCACTCATAACCAGGGATGGGATCATCTGTTACCCATTTGTCTCCATGGCGATAGACAGGCAGGCAATAGGTGTAATGCTATATAGCGGAAAATTCAAGGCAATGCATTAACATAATATTATTTTGTAATTATTATTTTTTAAATTGTTTTTTTATTGAAAGAATAAACACAGAGCAATCAAAACGTGTGTGTAAATAAAGATAGAGTCCAGTAACATTGTCAAAAAAGAGAAAAAGAAAAAAAAAGAAGTACGGAGTGGACGGAACCAGAGAAAATACAAAGTGTGTATTGTTTGAGATGACCGTTTTTAGAATAATGTATCCAAATGAAAATAAAATACAAGGTTAGAGCACCTGATCCATAATGTGAGTCCCATTTAGCCCAGTTTATGTTGAATTTGTCCATTTCCAAGTTCAGTCCAAATGTGATTTGCATTAACATCTTCAAGGTGACCAGCAGGTGGCGCGCCCTCCACCAGAAAAGTCCCATAGTGCAGCTTTAACATTAGAAAAACAAAATAATAATGAATAAATGACTTAAATATTGATTGTCTTGGACGTGACAGGGCTCAGTACTCCTCTGCTTTTGTCAAACAGTGTTAATTAAATGAAATTAACCTCTGACCTACACGGCCGAATGAATTTGTATGAGGCATTGAGCTGCAGCAGGAGCACGTGCCCAGAGGAGCAGAGGAGAATGGATTTATTGATTTATGGATAACATATAGTTAGCGTAATGAAATAAGCATTTTTCTAGCCACTCTGGTGACAGATCCTTTACTCTCTACATGTTGTTTTCTTAACTGCGCAGTGGCAGAGTGGTTTGCTCCCATCTACCCAAGCCACGCACAGTAATGCAATGCAAAAATCGCCAGTTTCCCTAAGGTCAACGACAAGCAAAAGTAGAGCTGGAAAAAACCTTGTTCATGTGCATGTTATTCGTTTTCCGTGTCCGATCACCGGCTCCACCACGAGCGGCACGCACCGCCACGAGCCGCACGCGGCTCCGCTTCTCCTCCGCTGCACCGGCGTTTCCACGCCCGAACACCGGCTCCGCGCTCCCGCACCCGCCGCCCCGGAGGTCTGTACCTGGGCGAAGGTGTGGCCCCAGCCCGCCACAGGAGCAGACACGGAGAGCGGGGCACCGGCTCCACCCGGAGAAAAGCAGCCCCATACAACCAAGGTACAGCCCCGTTTCTCTGCTTTCCCGCTCCACAGACGGGGGCGATCTGGTCACAAAACTGGACTCAAATGCGTCTTGATTGGGCTAGAGCAACGCCGGCGTCTGGTATGTGGACTGCCGCTTCTGTCCCAACGTCTTTGTTTTGTTAGTCGTTTCCATTGTTTTGTTTTGTTCCCGCGTCTCTGTGTTGTCTTCTGTCTACATCCCTGTTCCTTAACTTCATCGGACATTACTGCACCGTCCATCGCTCATCTCCTCCCTCACTCCTGGACTATCTACTGCCCTAGCCGCCAGCTAACAGCTGGCTTAACACCTGCGGAGGTCCGTCATGGTATCGCGGGGCCTCCCTGCCGTGCAGACAAGGTCTGGGGCAACCAACGCCACTCACTCCACCAGCTTCAACACCCGGTCCACTGCTGCTTTTTCACAACTCTCTGCCCACCAGCTTCTAGTTAACCAGCCTCTAGCCACGCCAACATTCTAACTGGATTACTCTCATCTGCTGCTACGTTCCATCTCCTCCTCGGACTATCACTCCCGCGCCTCCAGGCCACCGCTCCACCAACTTCTCGCCTACTCACCTACACCGCTGCTGACCTTCACCTCCTCAACCATAACCACCGTCTCCCAGCTGCTGCTGCCTCTGCAGCTAGCTCAGCTGGGATCCTTCGCCGGCCCCGCTACATCCACAGGGGCTCTGGTCTCTCCCATAACCACCACTCCAACGACGGCTCACCTATCCCCTCACTCTGGACTAGTTTTCGCCCCCCCGTCACCCCCACCTGCCGCACTGCCAACCTCAGCAACCTCCGCCCCCTCACCCCTGCGCCCCCATCCATCTCCGCGCCCCCATCCATCTCCCTTGCACTGCTGAACTGCCGCTCCCTCTCCAACAAATCACCTGTTATATCTGAACTGCTACTGGACAATAACATTGATCTGCTTCTCCTCTGTGAAACATGGCAACAGCCCCTGGACTTCTATGCTCTCAACCAAGCCACTCCCTCCAACTACACTTACACTGCCAAACCCCGCCTCTCCGGGCTTCATAAAAAATCTACATCCATCACTGAACTGAACCTCAACCTTCCATCCATCTCATCATTTGAATACCTCGCCTTCTCCCTCCCCAACTCCATCACCGCTATCCTGATCTATCGTCCCCCAAAGCCCCACCCCTCTTTCCTCACTGAATTGTCTGAACTCCTCACCATCGCATCCTCTCTCTCTGCCCGCCTCCTACTCACTGGTGACTTCAACATCCACATTGACTGCCCCAACGCCCCACTGACATCCGACTTCCTCTCTCTCCTGGACTGCTTCCATCTCACCCAACATATTGACTTCCCCACCCATACCAAAGGCCACACTCTGGACCTAGTCTGTTCCTCTCTCCTACCCATATCTAAGCCCCACCCCCTCCCCTTCCCACTCTCTGATCATCTCTGCATCCTTTTCTCCGCCCCCCTACCCTCGCCCCACAACCCCAAAAAACGCACCATCACCTACCGCAATATCAAGTCAGTCAACCCCCTCACGCTCTCCCAGCTCATATCCTCTGCTTTCCCCCCTGACTCCCCCCCTCTTCCCCCGACGACTATGCTGCCATGCTCAACACCACCCTCTCCGACTCCCTTGACTCCCTAGCCCCCTGGAAAACCTCCTCCGTCTCATACATCAACCCCGCCCCCTGGTACACCCCTGAACTCCGCACCATGAAGCAGACTGGCCGCCAACTCGAACGACTCCTCAAAAGAACCCGCCTCACCGTCCACGCCGAAGCTTTCAAATTACACATCTCCTCCTACCGTGACGCTCTCCAAGCCGCCAAATCTGCCCACCTCTCCACCCTCATCAACAGCTCCCACCGGAGCCCTCGCACCCTGTTCTCCACCGTCAACAAGCTGCTCCAGCCACCGGACATCACTCCACCCTCCTCCCCTGACCTCTGCAACTCTTTCCTCCTTGCCTTCAATGACAAAATTTCCAAAATCAACAGCTCCATGACTGCCGTCTCCATTAACTCCATCACCACCCCCACCCCTGCCCCCCCTCCTCTCCCTGACCACCCACCCTTCCCTCCCCTCACCACCTTCTCCTCTGTTAACTCCTCTCATATCATAGACCTCATCACCGCTTCCAAAACCACCACCTGCTCTCTCGACCCCCTCCCAACGACTCTAACCAAGGCCTGCCTCCCTGCTCTCATCCCCCATCTCACCACCCTCTTCAACCAGTCTTTATCCCTCGGCCATGTTCCTTCCATCTACAAACTGGCCTCCATCACCCCCATCCTCAAAAAACCCACCCTAGACTCCGCCAACCTCTCCAACTACCGCCCCATCTCCAACCTGCCATTCCTCTCAAAAACGCTGGAACGCATCGTCGCCGCCCAACTTCACACCCACCTCCAGTCAAACAACCTCTATGAACCCCTCCAATCTGGCTTCCGCCCACTTCACAGCACTGAAACAGCCCTGGTCAAAGTACTCAACGATCTCCTCACCTCTGCAGACTCCGGGGCCCTCAACATCCTGTTACTACTAGACCTCAGCGCAGCCTTTGACACTATAAACCATTCCATCCTCCTACAAAGGCTGCGCCAACTGGGTGTTGAGGGCTCTGCACTTGACTGGCTCACATCCTACCTCACCAACAGGCAAGAGTTCATTTCCCTCTCCGGTCACTCATCCACCCTCTCCCCAGTAACGCAGGGGTCCCCCAGGGCTCAGTCCTCGGCCCCCTCCTCTTCATCTGCTACATCTTCCCCCTTGGTCACATCCTCCGCCAACTCAACCTGGACTTTCACTGCCACGCTGACGACACCCAGATATACCTCACCACCAAATCCACCCAAAACCCTCCCCTCAGCCACATCCAAACCTGCATCTCTCATAAAATCATGGCTCACTCTCAACTTCCTCAAACTGAACAGTGACAAAACAGAGCTCCTCCTCATTGGCACCAAATCCACTCTCAATAAAACTGGTCCCTTTTCACTCAGCATCGACACCTCGACCATCACCCCCTCTACCCTGGTACGCAATCTCGGTGTCATCATGGACCCCACCCTCTCCTTCACTCCCCATGTCAGCCACATCGTCAAAACCTCATACTTCCACCTCCGCCGCATCACCAAAATCCGACACTGCCTCACCCTCCCCACTGCTGAATGCCTCATCCATGCCTTCATCTCCTCCCGCCTCGACTACTGCAACTCCCTCCTCACTGGCATCTCCTTCCATTCCCTCCATAGACTCCAAATGGTCCAAAACTCCGCTGCCCGCCTCCTCACCCACACCCGGTCCCGTGATCACATCACTCCCGTTCTCCGCTCTCTCCATTGGCTCCCCATCAAGCAGCGCATCAACTTTAAAATACTCCTCCTCACCTTCAAAGCTCTTCACCACCTTGCCCCCCCCTACCTGTCTGACCTCCTCATCCCCCACCGCCCCTCCCGAGCTCTCCGATCCTCCTCCTCTCTCACCCTGGCTGCACCAACATCCCGACTCAAAACTTTTGGCGACAGAGCATTCTCCCGAACAGCACCCCGACTCTGGAACTCCCTCCCCCAACCTGTCCGCCACTCTCCCTCACTCACAACATTCAAATCCTGCCTAAAAACATACCTCTTCACCCAAGCCTATGACCTCCCCTACCCCTAGCCTCCTCTACCCCATTGCCTACTCTTCTACCCCCTGTTACATCCCCATCTTTTTTTCTCTACTTCTTCTGTCTTGTTCATTTTATCTGTATATTAATGTGTACTGTACGTGTTTTCCCCCCCTGTCTGTAAATACCCCCCCCCTTTTTTATTATGTTCAGCGTCTTTGGGTCACTGAAAAGCGCTATATAAATAAAAAGTTATTAGTAGCGACATGACAATAACTGAAAACATATTATTTCTACATGTCTGTCATAAGTAAATAAAAATATCTAGTGCTGCAAAGAAGACAGTGTATGGGGGATTTCTACTTTGTTTTTCTTCTTTTTTTTGAACATTTATTATCAAAAATAGCAAATATACAAAAGAATCGAGGGAATATTTTACAACATGTTGCAATATTTACATAGAAACAGACTTTATACATGAGAGAGAATAAGCAAAGACAACGGGGACGAATAACACAGGACTGCAATAAAAGCAATGACATCAACTATAACAATGAGAAGAAAGAGCCACAACAACAACAACAACAATAAACTCAGCATCAGCAGTAATTAGCGGTGTATTTAGAGCTGGGGTCCCCAACCGCCGAGTCGGGCCCCAAAACCGGGGCCGCGGGCCATCTGTTATCGGTCCCCAGTGGCAAACGTTACCTACGTTTTACAATGTATTCTTATTTTATTTGTCAGTTGCTTTGTCCATATATTCTATGTGTTTTACCGTGAAAATAAAGAGCCAATGAATCAAATAAACAGCAAACAAAATAGAACAGAAACAGAAAAGTAAGACAGGTATTTTAGAGTAATAGAAGGGTTTGTACACATTTTATGCTGTTGTTACTGGGTCTGCCTCGTGAAAAAGGTTCTTGTGATTGTACAGGTCCTTGAGAGGAAAAAGGTTGAGGATCTCTGATTTAGAGGCTTATTGCAGGGTTGAAGATCACCAAATGAAAAACAACAAGTTCAAAAGGATCAAAAAAATTGTTCAATAGTTCATGAAAACAGGCTAAAATAACAGCTCTTCTTTCTTTCTTCTCCTCAGATTTCTTCGTTCTAAAGTTCTCGTGACCTCTTCTACGTACCTGTCCTACTCATGTGTTTCAGGCATAAGCATTCCTTCCTGGTTTGAAGGATTTGGCATGGCAACGGCCTTTTGTTGTCGTAGCAATTATGCAATTCAAATACTATCATTATACCCTACCCCTAGCCTCCTCTACCCCATCGCTTACTCTTCTACCCCCTGTTACATCCCCATCTTTTTCTTTCTACTTCTTCTGTCTTGTTCATTTTATCTGTATATTATTATATTATTTGTGCTGTCCCCCCCTGTCTGTAAATACCCCCCCCTTTTTATATATGTTCAGCGTCTTTGGGTCACTGAAAAGCGCTATATAAATAAAAGTTATTATTATTATTATTATTATCATTATTATTATATCTTTTGAATGGGGGAAGGTCTTCAAATCAGGATGACTGGTATGAATGTGCGAACCTTTCCTTTTGCATTCTACAACATTTATACTACATCACTTCATGGTTCTACAGGCTTTTTGTTTGGTTCGTAGAGTCTGATTTTGGGCCAAGACTTGAAGAGGACGAGGTTGAATCTTATCTCCTCCAAACCTCGACCCCTGATCCTGCCAGGTACAGCCGATCTCGATATCACCGCGGAATCTCAAGAAGAATCCTTCAGCGATCCATTGACGTCTCCAAAGCCAAGAAAGTGTCAAATGCAGAGGACAAACCTTTTTTTGGGGACAATAAAGTCTACCTCATCTCAACTTCTTGCAGTTTCCAATGGCTTTACAAACATATAGCAAAGTAAAGCAAGGATTTTTGCCGAGATGACAGAAATTCTTTGCCCGCACACTTCCAGCAATAACTAACGTTGAAGGGCACATAAAGTTATGGGCAGAGATGCATTAAACCCGCAATATCTTTTACAGCCAAGTGAACAAATGAGATGGGGGATGACATCGATAATTTGTACATGTGAAAAATATATATATAAATAAATAAACGGGGAAATTACTGTTTTTACGACTCCGCTGCCACTGAAGAGAGGGATGGCGCCATGTCCGGGTACGCGCACTACTAATACAGCACCATTAGGGCTTTATGTTAGTAATAGACACAATAAAGTCCAGCAAAATCACTCTGAATTTTATAATTTAGTAATAAGATACAATTAAGTGCTGCAGTGGAGTGGACGTTTTATATGATAGGGAGTGGCGTTATTTTTTTATGACTAATTTGCTGTTGGTGCCCCATAAGGGAAATATATAATCGTAAAAAAACTATGCATTATTATTAAGTGTTTGGACAGTAAAATGGTGAGATTAAAGCTGTACCTGCTTTCTCCGTAGAGCTAGATTTAATGGAGATTCCAGCAAAAGCTACATTGCCGTAATCCGTCACCAGAAAAGTGTTCAACATCTTTACGTCCATGGTATGCTAATTATTGTCTTAATTAGCATATCATGTTTTAAAACTTAAATAAGCTAAATTAAAAGCACACATGGCTTTCTTCCAGTAAGTCGTTAATCAGGATTTGGTGTTAGCACTCAGCAGAGGGAATTAACATGGGTAAATAAACAAAAGCTAGCTTGCCCTGAACTTCTAATGAAGGCATGCAGTTGTAATGAATGCGATTTGACGGCAGAAATAATCAGAACGAGTTTGCCGATGATGAATGGACTAAAAAACAGCACGAGAGAACTCTGGATTTCTACCTTTGATGGCACAATTCTGGGTGTGTTTTTGTGACAAGTGTTTTTGTGAGATTCAGAGGAGTAAAGCAAGAGGACCTCGTAAACAGGATTCATGAAACAAGTGTATATGAAGCTAAATACAACTCCAGGTATGTATTTGATGAGGGAACAATGTTAAAACATGGTTAAAAGCTTTACAAAAGTATTTTTTGCATAGTATTATCACTGAACAGATGTGTTGTTTATCGTGAACTGTCATCTTACCTTAAAATACTGTAAATTCTATATCATACCACGCCTATTTAGAATCCCAGAATACAAAAGAGTGGGCAAATTAGCCAGATGTAATCAATGTTTTTGTACCCACCAATACACTGGACCAAATCTTGACTAAACCACCAGAAAAAGCAAGTACTTTGTATTTTTCTTTGAGCTGTCAAGGGTTAAGTCACACGTTGGCCTTGAATCTAGCTTGTAAACTAGCAGCTATTCTTGTAAAGCTAAAAGGCTAATTGTTAACACTTGATCTTTCCATGTACTTTTAGCGTGCTCTGTAGCCCACGTTAGCATAACCGCGTCAAAGTGCTGTACTTTCTCCTACTGTCATGCACTATTTCCAGTCTTCTAAACCTTCTGCATTAGCTTCCGCGCTCCTCCCATGTTGCCTCTTGTCTTACATGATAAATCAGGATAACAACATCCCACAGCGGCGCTTGCCTCAGACATTTGTTTGCACAGATGACATTTCCATTGATATTGATCCCAGTATTTCTATCCACACCATTGTTAATAACCCAACTCTGGGGATTTACCTTTTTAAAGTTCATATTTAGGGCATTAGTCGTCTTAAAGATACTTTTAGCACATTTTTCATCCATAACATGTACTGTACTGTACAATTTTGGGTTGTACAATGGATGGAGGAATTTGGTTTGCAGAGATATTGATGTTTCCAGAGTTTATATTGATACATCTTAAACTTTGTCTCCAATCACAGTACACGTTACTGGTTCTGTATATATTGCATTTACAGTATAAAGAGCAGAGTTTCCTTTTACAGTAAAGCTAACAAACATTAGCATGCGCTGTTAGCATTCTCCTTGCTCGCGAAGAATGAAACGCTCTATAAATAGATGCAAACAGCACACAGCTACTTTTGCTGTTTATCTGTATTTTAATTATGTTTTTAAAACTATGAGTGAAGAACATGTTGGCCCATGACAAAGAAACTACTTAAAATACATTTTTAACAGAGATTGAATGGAATGAGAAGTGAAGATCCGCTATGACAACTGGAGCTAGTCAGGCTATTATTATTATTGAGTTGGTTCGAGTATTTAGCTTCATTCACGCTTGTTTTATCCAAAAAGAAGGTTCTGTACCTCAGAAAACATTGTTTGCTAACTTCAATCCTGATAAGGGAACCATACGTGTGTGGGAGCTGTCCAGTGGTCGAGTGGTTAAAGCACAGCACATTTCACACCCTCCTCTCCTAACTAATAAATCCTACAGGCAACAAAATAAAAATAAAAAAGAAAGTAATGTGTTGTTTTCAATACAAGAATTTACCAAAGCAAAATATATACTAAAACGTGTTTTCATGCATTGCTGCGTTTACAACTGTATGGATTAGAAGGCGTTTTCCTGAACTAGAAAAGATAAACTTCAGGTACAGGTTCTTTTATAATGAGAAGAAGGTGGATCTAAATGAAAGACGTAGCGAGTATTAAGCAGATTAAGTGGGACTGTCTGGAGTGGTCCTCTAATGCAATCAATGCCCACTCGACCCTGCCTTGTTTTCCAGCTACATCCAATCGCGCCGGCACTTTATACCTCAATATCATTATACCAAATGAGACATGCGAGAATTGATTAAAAAAAGCCGGCCACAGCATTGTTATGATATGTCGCGGTCACAAATAATGGGCATCTTCTTCAGGAGGTCAGCTGTAGGTTGACAACACTAATATACATACAGTATATAACAGGCAGCTTGGCAAACAGAGTCATCATATTAAGCGGTGTCGAAAGCCATTAGGCACGCGAAAGGCAATATTAAGGTCAGAAGAGTGTCCTTAAGTGGCTTCCGTAGCAGTTTGGAACATACACATGTCAATAGAGATTCCACAGAGTATTAAACAAGATATTTTCACATTAAAAATAAATGATAATAATAATCATCATAAAACTATTCTGTATTATCACCCTCCATTAACTTGTCAGACCATCCCAAGGCGGATTAACCAATCAGAGAAAAGCATGGTCAGTTCATGGCCAAACAAACTTGAAATTGAGAAACATTTTGGATTTCTCATGAATCAACAAGCGAAGCACTAAACTCATATGTATCTGAGTTAAATACATTATTTAAAGGAGATTTCTTACGCATATGAGATACAGATGAGTTTTGACGCCTTCTGTGGTCATATTCCGGAGCCTTCTGCCTTCAATCACAGTGTAGGAGGGACTGGCTAGTCAACTTTAACATCTACTGCTCAATGACATTCTGTTTTCACTGATTAGAGTAAGATTCCAACCACCAAACTGCTGGTTATAAGGCAACAACTCAAAAAGCATGGGCTATTTTCAAACCTGTCTTTCTATCTGTGCATTTGCCATTTATTAAAGCGTTTGCATCAAAAGACGTTAATTTAAATCCATTTGCATTTAATTTAATTCTTTAAAAAATGCATTGACATTTGGAGATGTAAAATCCTTTGAAGAACATCTCTTGCTATTACATAATGCTATATCAATGGATACGTTTGAATACAGCAAGCTAATATGCCAAGCTGAATTCGTGGGGTTTTGGTAGTTTGAATGCATCTGCCGGACACAAAGACAGATTAAAAGAAGAATACATACAAGCCTCAAGCTCAAACATCCCAAGTCGCCGCATTGTGCATAAACTCACCGCTTGGATTTCCACACTTTTCATTCTGCTCATTGCTGTCAAATTCACGCCTGCAGCAGCGTGTCTCTCAACCTACTTCCAGGTGTAATCCACGCCGCTCTCCGGGACCCAATTACCCACAGAAGTCCATCTGACCGAGCGCGGGAGACGGTTCGCGCCCCGGGCCAAAAACTAGAGCAGAACTGATTCAACAGCCAGAAAGGAG
Organism: Eucyclogobius newberryi; assembly: GCF_026437365.1. NCBI lineage: Eukaryota > Metazoa > Chordata > Actinopteri > Gobiiformes > Gobiidae > Eucyclogobius > Eucyclogobius newberryi. Next base: position 26,388,752 of record NW_027315779.1, on the reverse strand, counting down.
AGACGGACGCTACAGAGCTGCTGTACGCTCGAAAACAGCACAACCGGGGTTCCAACTTTGGCTGATCTTTGAGTCAGCCAAATACAAGAAAAGTTGGACTAATAATATTGTCCGCTGTTGCGTCAGATAGCGCCAGGTATCGCCCTCACTGAATATCGAGGAGATGGTCCGATAAGTTGATGTGCAACATGGGTTTTAAGGTTGTATACTTGCTTTTTCTGGAACTTTGAAGCCAGATTTGTGACGTTCTTTGACGTTCTTTCTTTACGACCTAGGCAAGCGCTTTAGAGAGAAATAAATTACCACAAGATAGATCTCGTGAGAAGCTGTAGTACTAAAAAAACAGCACTATAAAGACAGCAAATAATAACATATGAGGCTACAATCGTGAACTTGATCTCGTCTCGTTGACCCTTTCAACCATGAACTGTAAATTGTACATGTTTTGGACCCTAAATACCTGTTTGTTTTGTAGCGTATTCTCAAACTACATATTCCAAATTCTTTTGTTGGTCGGTCGGCTTTATAGGACAGAACAGTTGCAAGGACATTCAGCAAATTGTCGAAGCCGGAATCAACCTCACGAGCCTGGTATACGTGCTATCCTCTCTTCCACGCATATTTCAATTTCAAATATACTTCAAGTCGTATACGCACTTCAAAACATCAACTGCATTACCCAACGTTTCTCTCGTAAATGAATAAATTCAGTTTTCCCCGTGACATCTTTTGTAAAAGCGGCACTGTACGTAAGCGCCGTGTGCATCGCTGTGGGGTGAGATCTGATTGGCTGTGCGCTGACGGCCCACGTTGCTTCACTTCCCCTTCTGATGAAGCTCAACCTCTGCTTCGTGTGTGTGATAATGCTACCAAGGGTTTGTGAGAGCTGGGAACTACTTAGACCGATGTTCCTCCTTTCACAGGTTGTAAATTGGAGTAGCTTTAAGTCGATAGAGCCTGTCATCACGCTATCCCAGCATGCACCACCAAACGCCACACCGACAGAGACGGCGGCGGCGGCGGCGGCGGCGGCGGGGGCGGGGAATTCACATTGAAACTAACTGCGTCGACAGCAATTAACGAACTTTATCGGATTTTTGCGCTCCGGGATTTACAAATGATCATGTGCAGAAGAAAGAGCGTGTTATTGGATTTCCAAAGCTCCAGATTGATTAGAGAAGTGGATTTCTGTAACTAAAGGGACTATGGTGATTCTAACCTCCCATTAATGAAGGCACAAATGTATCTCTGCTTTGATTTGGGGAACGATTTAACCATCGTCTCATAACAATTCAACGTTTTCATTAAGATTGTGACTTGGCATTCTGATCATTATCAATCTGTCAATCAGAGACAGAAAGAGAAACGGTCACAAATGCTTTTCAAAAACACTGTTTACATAATTGACTGTTGAATAAAATCGCAAACTAAAGTCAAACCAATGATTTAGAGTTACAAAATGTCCGTCTAATGAGCACATTGTTTTAAGTATCAATATCAGTAAACGTTATACACAGAGTTTTATAATTAAGTTTATTCCTCCCAAACATCTCCAGAAACAATTTGATGATATTAGAAGGTGGAAAGTGAACCTGACATAGAGATTTGATAGATTTAACACATAATCCACACAATCTAAACTCTTTAAAAGCACACTATTGTTAATGTTACGCTACTGTTTAATCTGACTAGTTATTAAGACAATTGTTTTCTTCCGAGGGCCATATTTCAATCCAAGCAAGTAGCGGAGGGCCAAAAAAATAAAATATCACTTTTCTGTCAAATATAGGCTTTTGAATCTATTATTTAAGTCCTTTCACATCATATTTATATTAAGGACACAAGTGCAGACAGATGCCTGAGGGCAAAAAAGAAAAGAAAAAAAGACTAATATTTATTACTTGGCAGGTTTGGCCGGCCGGATTATAAAGACAAACGGACCACATGTGGTCCGCGGGCCGTAGTTTGCCCGCCCCTGTCTTAAGATCTATTGTTATGTAATGCTTCATTTAAAGGCCTGTCACATGATGCAGGAGCTCTCTACCATAATAAAACTGCCTCAAGAACAAAAACATATACGACACGGCGACGTTGACGGCCTTTAATACAATCTCCTCGTCAGAAAACAGTCAATATACCTTCGATGGGAGCTGAACCACATAATAAGACACATTCAGAGCGATGATAGACCGCCTGGTATTACACTTGATGATACATTGACAGAGAAACTAGGAGCTGCCATCCAGACTGTAAAGATGTAAGATTCGCCGAATGCTTTTCTCGCAAAGTTGTTGACAAGCCGTGAACGAGCCCCGTCTCCGCAAGGTATGCACTGTCTATATCGTCAGATCGTCATTTGTACTTTTGCTGTACAGTAAATTCAGAGAGAAGTGAGAAAACCAATTGTCAAAACAAGCCAAAGTGTCAAGAGAAATGTGCGACTTGCAAGAAGCGCACTTTGGGAAACTGCGATATCCCTAGAGATTAGCTCAGCGGTAAAATATAGTCAAAGTAATAGGACATGCTCGTTCACTGGAGCCCGAATCGCTATAAAAGCTAATCGACGGCCATTATCAAATTGAAATTATTGTGCAACGCTACAGCTATTTGGCAAATGACGGATAAGTGTTGGTAATCAAGCGCGGACTGAAAAGATTCTATTCACTGTGCAGCTCTCGGATGGAAGTCCTTTCAGGCGTCCAGCTTCATAATGAACACGCTGAATACAAATGAAAATAGGGGCCTTATAAAAGATGTAAAGCTTCCCTTGCACTACCTCACCGGAACAAGAAAGAAGGCACAAGTCAACCGTTAGCCCAAAGGCGCACATTAATAAAGATGTCTGCAGTCTGCTAATGAATGTAACGTGAGCAACAACATGTATTTTTTATTGCGACGCATGTTCTTTGACCTGAGAATGAAAATGGCAGGCTGACGATTTACTGGTTTCAAAAGTTTGATAGTTATAGCAATATTGTTCAAATGAAAACTTGAATGTAAAGCAAGTCGTGATAATGGCAATGATTAGAGAGAAATTGCAAATTATTGAGGGAATTTCAATGAAGCTTTCTCGCAATGTCGCTGGGGAAGTTCAGAACATCTTTAAACTGTATTAAAGTCAATGGTGAATTATGACATTTTCTCATAGCTCACGATACTTCTGAAACGTGAACAAGCTTATGCAGTCTAATACTAATAAACCAATGTCAACGTCTACAACTCTGCACAATTTTAGACTATTTAGATTCTAAACTGACATCTAAAGAAAGAAGAGAGAGAAAGAGTTGGCCGTAGGAAACCAGACAAACTAAAGGGAAACTACAGGCTACGCTCACATCTTTCACAGATACTGACATCGTGATCGACAATGATTATCTTTCCGTCCTTAAATAAGATGTTTCTGAGTCTGTGTGTTGATCAAATTAACTTGTGGACCAAAACAAAGTGTTCTTAGAGGCCTAATGAACTAGGACCTGCTTGTTGTGTGCCAAAAGTACAAGTAATACACAAAGCAAAAGATAACATATCTAAGATTCTCTTTCCATAAGAAGGTCAGATGCCTACGCTTGATTGATCACTATAGTTATCTTTTTGAATTTAGATTTAGTCGAACAAACTTCTATCTTTTTCAGTGGAGTGTGAATTAATAACAGACAAAACTGTAGAAAACAGTGAGTAAAGCAAAACTGATCACATGTTACACCAATGGAAATCTGATGAAAGTGCAGGTTAGTTAGCTGTATGAATAGTTCAAATGTAGTTCTTCCTAGCTATAATTAACTCTGTGTTTATTATAACAAAGGAGCAGGTTCTTCAAACGGTGCATCAACAGCTCTGCATTCTAATACAACTTTATCAAATCATTAGAGGCACGGCGCTAAATCAACATGGCTATTTCTAGACAAACATCGGTGAGCGAGCGCGCAGGATCTTCAAAGCACTAGCATCGCGCTTCCATGGAGACGCAAAGCAACAGTCCTCAGAGTTACAAGTGTGGCATTCATTTTCAACAGACGAAGAGGCTAAAATGTGTCTTTATTATGGCATGTTTAAAGTGCCTATGACAGGTTTTTACAATTTTCAAATGTTTATGTTATTTGGTGTATTTATACCTGTTGTACATATAAATTATAGTTTTACACCAATAGAGTAGGTATTTGTGGAGAAAAGTAAAAAAAAACTGTAGAAGAATGACAGGAAGTGACATCACACTAGGGACACTCATTCCATCCACAAAAATAAATTACTTTTTTGACTCGCTAAACATTAATTCAACAAAATAAAGTCGCTCTAATTTGTCAAAAATAAAAATGATCAGTTGGATGAGTTTTTGCCCAGTGTTTGCTGGGTAATTTCCTAGTGTGATGTCATCAATTACAAAAAAACTAAAAAATTATCCATTCTGGGATAATATTTTTTAAATGTTGATACAAATTAGAATATATTTATCTTAACTGCATGTTAGTTCATGAGTCATCCGACCTGTCAGAGGCACTTTAATGGTGAAAATAAGTACTCTTTTAGTTATAAATGGTTAGCACGTTTGTACTTTCCCAAGCTTCACCTATTTGCATGAAAGTAACACTTCCTTCAGAGGGTACCTGCTTGTCTCCATGACGATTATATTGCTTTGTCATTATCCATCTCCAATCTCATAATAGGCATACAGCATTTCTAACTGTATTTTTCATCTTTTCGAGCGCGACAAAAAGACGGTTGACTGTAATTCCTACTTCTACTGAGTCTGCTAACATAATATTTAAGAATTTTATGACCTGGGTTTTTAAATGAAGTGAAAAATGGCGCGCGGATCCAAACTTAATGTTCCTTATAGCCACACTTATGCTGCTGTGAAGATAAAGCTGTCCATGCTGTAACAAATGAGCAGCGAGTGTGGAATATTCAGAGAATTATGATAAGGAAACTTTTGTACAGTTTTTCCAGTCCTTCAACGTGTGGCACTGTAACCCGTGAGAGGCTCGACCAAGCGGCAAAAATGTGAGGTAAATGTGGGTAATCTTCTATCACACAGGTGGTGCTTTTGTCTGTTGAAGAGACATCGCATGCTGAAGCTTTTCATTTTCTTTGAGCCTATAATGTACTTTGCACTTTCAGAACCATAAATTATTATAATTTTTCCCACACATTTAGGTCATGTAAATTCCTGTAAATTCACATCTTTAAAGGACACATATTATGTCATATTGGTATTGTTATTGAACTTTGAACAGGCTATTGAGTACCTTTAGTTTTAGCTTATAATAATGTCAAAATTTAACGGGCTGTAAATCATATTCCATCAGACACACTCCCCAAACTAAGATTTGCTGTTGCCACGCCATCTACTGGCGGTAGCAGGAAAAAAGTAGGATTTAAATGTAATAATTTAAAAAAAAAAAGCTATTCAAGCAACTTCACTGACACCCACAGTTGAAATAAACGTAATTAAACAGAAGTCAGAAGTCTTGCGATGATTTATGGACTTTTAATGTGCATGATTTCGACCTCAAACAGGATTAATGAACATCTACAGCTATTTTTGCTGTTGTATAATCATATAACATGGTTAGAAGCTTCAATCATTATAATTTATTTTTTCATTGACCAATTTCAGTGGTCAAAATTGCATACCTACCCAGAACGTAAATGGAACCCTTACGTCTATGAGGATGTATTCACGTAAAATGAATGTAACAAGCCAGAACAACCACTCAATACTGCACATTCCAAGACCACGCGATACAGGTGTGTGACATGAATGTGCCCAACGCTGAAACAAATGCTCTAGTTATAAATAGCTCAAGGGAAAAGCATGGCAGGACTTAGCTTCTCCTTTGTCGCCTGGCAGCCAACATCTGTCACTCATTCTTTGCTTGCTTTAATTTAAACAGTCACAAGAAGGGAAGAAGTAATGATTAAGTCTGTGGCAACATAGAGCTATGGTAATGGACAGCCACCATTAGTTTAGGCTACGTCACTTCAAGGCCACCAGGAATGCAGCGCAGGGCTTTTCCTTGGACTATAAATTAAGATTGAAAAGCCTGTAAAGTGGATACAGTAAACAAGCAGTCTGTAGAGCTTTGTTTTAGAAGGAAAGCTGTGACGTTACGGGGAGACATCACAGGCTTTTCTCTTCTTCTGTTATCCAATTGTAGGTTTTGGGGCAGATTCCTGTCTTCAGCTGTCACTTGAAAATAATGTAATCAGTAAATCAATCTTCCATTCATGAGTTTATATGAGAGATTGAAAATACTGTTTAAAAAAATCTCATTTTCTCACATGCTGACATAGACAAAGTATAATAGATATAAAGTCATAAAATCAACTGAACTTCCATGTATGAAATGACCATGATTTTGAAATAGTTTTCTTAAATTTGTTCAGTATTTTATCTTTTTTTTTGTTCGACTAATGCATCTTGGCCTATTTTGTTTAGTTGTAATTTGTCACTACTGCCACAAGGGCTGAAAAAGCCTGGAAATACAGCAGACATTGGTGTTGCTTAATGTTTTTAAGCAAATTTAAAAACATCTTGCTGTGCTTTAAGGTCATTTCAGCTAAAGTCAGAACAGTAGATTGACAGAATTGCGTCATGCGTCAATCAGTAATATTTTCTTTAAAATGTATGACATAAACTTATAGGAATTGAAGAAGCCACTTCGATGAAATGTATTAACTCTTAATTTGTTCAGTTGATGACTGAGCGATCGCACATAAAGTGAAGTTATAGAAATAAAGAGTATGAAAACTGTTCTTGCATTAATGTCAATTTGTAACAGTGGAATGTTAGTGTCCAGAAATGCACTAAAACATGGCAAACATGCGTCTCCACTGATATTGTATTGCTTTGCCTGAAAAGTTCCATAGCTTGGCATTAAAACACAATATGTTGCATTTATATCAGTACAAGATTAGTTTAATTGCTCAAAATAGACTTCCGCCTCTCTCCACAGATCTAACCTGTAACTTGGTGCCTCCTGCCTGTTTAATGCCATACTGTGAAACATTCCAAGCAAAGCAATAACAGCTCCATGATTACAAAAACTATACATAATGCGGCTTTAATAATGTTTGGCACGATATTCAAGCATCACAAGTTACAAAAACAGAACCTGATAAAAAATACAGCAAATCTAAAAATACAAGAGCTAAAAAGCTATCGCACACTCATAACAAATGATCCCTGAAATAAGGGTTGAGAGTATTTTTGTGCTTCTTGGAAATGAGCACTTGCAGAAAGTATCCTTTTATTAATGGAAAATAGATCTACTCACTCAATACATTCTCCTCTGATAATAGCGCTGCTTTTCTTATGCAGAATGAATCGATAGTTGTTGTCGGGACGCTCACAAACCTATCTCGCCTGTTATTTCTTTTCGAGTAGCAATGAAAAGTTTGGACATTTAAGTGCATGGAATCTTTCTCTGGGCGGCTGCATCCTGCCTACGCGACGGTTGCTAACGGACAACGAAGCGCCACGCTGGTTTACGCATTGATTTCGCTCCCGATACTTAAAGACTCAATTACGCTGCAACGGGGGGAAAAAGCCAAGCGCCGTTGCAAAGAGGAACACATTTTGAACACAGCTAACCTCCTACGAAGACGGTTGACAAGCACTTTTAGGCGTTTCTATTAGCGAGCAAAATGAGCACGCGAGGCGGGGAGGAGTTGGCCCGCCGCCAGTACACGCCCATGTGAGCGACGGAAAAGCATTTTCATTACGCCGCGTGGAGGAATGGGACCCAAACGCGCCGGGGCACCTTGGTTTTCTCTCCTTATGTTGCATTAAACATTTAATAATGCTGATTAATAATACATAGTTACAATGTGCTTGGGTTGGAAAACAGGTAGTCAGTGTCCAAAATGCTGCGGAGGCGTTTTTCCACTGCGTCTAAATGCTCTCAATACAGATTCATTGGTACACTGCGTGATAAATGAGGTCCACTGCTGCTCAAATTCCCCAAAGATGTAGCAGCACATTTGCAAAACATTCCCGATCAAAGTTAGGAGGGAGAAAAAGCTCCTCAGGAATGAATTGAGAGCGGATTTTTAGAGATTTGGACGTGGAAAACCTCACATAAGGAGATTTATTTGATGGTGGAGTGGCATGATTTTTGGATAGTATTGTTTACGAATCGTGGGATTAAAAGATTCTCTTGGGAATAATGCCAGTTTTTAATCATGGTGAAAAATGCGTTCTAGTGCTGTTGTTCGAATTGCCCTTTTTTAACAGGTCAGACTTGTCCATATGGCGACCAGACACACTTCCCTACTAAGGTGAACGCATATAATCCAACCTGGCAACCGTCCAAATGTCTTAGGAAGCCTTTGAACAGCAAGAGAAGATAGACTGAGACAAGAAATAACATTTTTGTGCTGCACGATGGCCTAGGGGATTGGAAACATGTATGCTGAATGCCTCTCACTGCTCTTCACTCACCTTTTACACTGCTTATATATAAAAAAAAAAGTATTAAGTGATATGTATTAAGGACACCTGTGAGGCATTAGTATCATTTTTGGTATCATGGGATCACATGATAATATATATTTACCGGAAGAATACATTGATTTCAGGCATTCCCTCTTTAAGCTATGGTGTTAGCACGCCATCTACAAGCAGCACAGGGGATTATCATAGGAACATGCAGTTGTTATGAACACAATTTGACCGAAAATATGCTCAGAACAAGGCTGGCGATCATTTATGGATTTAAAAACATTACCAGAGTTCTACCCATGACGTGACAAAACAGGGAAATTTGAGTATTTTCTGAGGCTCTGGGAGAGAGGACCTCGTAAAAAAAATAAGAAAAATAATAATACCGGTAATAAGAAAACAAGCATGAATGAAGCTGACCACAACTCCTGGTATGTATTTGGTGAGGGACAATGTAGTAAATGCTTAAAAGTAAAGTCAATTTTGCAAAATATATGTCCTTTAAAGGATTATGGTCCTTTTTATAGCAAAATATTTATTGATGGATCACCAACTGTGTTCTAAACTGTGCCTTAATAGCAATTAAATACTCAAAAATACAATGTGTTAAGTTTTACAACCAGTTTAAACCCTTTTAGAAGATTCCCTGTTGTTGTGTCCAGGGGCGTGGACACAACAACACAGTCCATGATTTCCACTCTGGTTGTTCTGGATGTGACTGATTGCAACAAATGAGAGATTAAAAGAAAAAGAAAATGCAACAATATCTAGTAGCGACAGATTTTCTTTATTCAGGAGTGACATCTCGCTCAAAGCACTTATTTAAATACATTAAAGGCACCACTTTCCATAAAATTACACTGTCTGGACAAGATTTTTTTAGATTTAAAAAACGACCATCCGGAAGTCATTTTCAATCAAGCTCAATTTTCAAAAAACTTTTATAACAATTTAAATGGAAAAAACGTGACATAAATATTAGAATCAACATTAGGCCTGTTACAAACTGTTATTTTAGTAGTCGACTTGTCAAACAATTACTTCTATTGTACAGTGAAACGGAGTCTGCATGTTCTCCCCGTGTTACCGTGGGTTCTCTCCGGGTTCTCCGGCTTCCTCCCACCGTCCAAAGACATGCATGTGTTAGGTAAGATTGGTGACTCTAAATTGGCCCTAGTGAATGAATGTGAGCGTGAACTGTCTGTAATGTCTATGTCTCTGTGTTGGCCCTGTGACGAGTTGGCCACTGTCCAGGATGTACCCCGCCTAAGGCCCGAAGTCACTGGGATAGGCTCCAGTCACCCGCGACCCCGAAAGGGAACAAGCGGTAGAAAATGGATGGATGGATGGATGTACAGTGAAACGTTTAAATCCATTTTTAACCAAATAAAGGTTGAAATAGAGTTACAAATAATAACGATGATCAAGATACGATTATGTTTTTAGTCAACTAATCATGAGTAATTGTTGTTGCCCTAATCAGCATTTAACTCTTTTTTTGTGTTCCGGAAGTCTAGAGAACTGATAGATTATATCGTATTTTCCAGACTATAAGTCACACCAGCTAAAAAATGCATAACAGAGAAGAACTATGAGGTGCAACCCCTCGTCTCCGAGTTTGTCTAACCCGAAAAAAAAAAACCTGAACAACTCTAAGCTTGGATCAATATGGTAACTTCTTTTTTACGACTACTTTTAGCTGCAATCAACGCGTCCCAACCAACCCCAGATCACTGCTGCTACTGTAAACTCTATTACCTTCTTACCTGCAGAGCTTCAGACTGCAGGTATACAGTGTGTGTGTGTGAGTGTGTGTGTGTGTGTAAGCCGGGCCCTCCTCCTGACAGAGCAGAACAGGTGGGTCCCGCAGTACTCCGTGCCAGCACTGCAGAGGTTGTACAGGCAGAGGCAGGAGGAGGCAGGAGAGGGCAGGAGGGGGCAGGAGGAGGCAGGAGGAGGCAGGAGGAGGCAGGAGAGGGCAGGAGGGGGCAGGAGGAGGCAGGAGGAAGAGCAGGAGGAGGCAGGAGGGGGCAGGAGGAGGCAGGAGGAGGCAGGAGGAGGCAGGAGAGGGCAGGAGGGGGCAGGAGGAGGAAGAGCAGGAGGAGGCAGGAGGGGGCAGGAGGAGGCAGGAGGAGGCAGGAGAGGGCAGGAGGGGGCAGGAGGAGGCAGGAGGAGGCAGGAGGAGGCAGGAGGAGGCAGGAGAGGGCAGGAGGGGGCAGGAGGAGGCAGGAGGAAGAGCAGGAGGAGGCAGGAGGAGGCAGGAGGAGGCAGGAGGGGGCAGGAGGAGGCAGGAGGAAGAGCAGGAGGAGGCAGGAGGGGGCAGGAGGAGGCAGGAGGAAGAGCAGGAGAGGGCAGGAGGAGGCAGGAGGAGGCAGGAGGAAGAGCAGGAGAGGGCAGGAGGAGGCAGGAGGAAGAGCAGGAGGAGGCAGGAGGAAGAGCAGGAGGAGGCAGGAGGAAGAGCAGGAGGAGGCAGGAGGGGGAAGGAGGAAGAGCAGGAGGAGGCAGGAGGAAGAGCAGGAGGACGAGCAGGAGGAGGCAGGAGGAGGCAGGAGGGGGCAGGAGGAGGCAGGAGGGGGCAGGAGAGGGCAGGAGGAGGCAAGATGAGGCAGGAGGAAGAGCAGGAGGAGGCAGGAGGAAGAGCAGGAGGAAGAGCAGGAGGAGGAAGAGCAGGAGAGGGCAGGAGGAGGCAGGAGGAAGAGCAGGAGGAGGCAGGAGGAAGAGCAGGAGGAAGAGCAGGAGGAGGCAGGAGGAAGAGCAGGAGAGGGCAGGAGGAGGCAGGAGGAAGAGCAGGAGGAGGCAGGAGGAAGAGCAGGAGGAGGCAGGAGGGGGAAGGAGGAAGAGCAGGAGGAGGCAGGAGGAAGAGCAGGAGGAAGAGCAGGAGGAGGCAGGAGGAGGCAGGAGGGGGCAGGGGGAGGCAGGAGGAAGAGCAGGAGAGGGCAGGAGAGGGCAGGAGGAGGCAAGATGAGGCAGGAGGAAGAGCAGGAGGAGGAAGGAGAAGGCAGGAGGAAGAGAAGGAGGAGGCAAGAGGAGGCAGGGGGAGGAAGGAGGAGGCAGGAGGAGGCAAGATGAGGCAGGAGGAAGAGCAGGAGGAGGAAGGAGAAGGCAGGAGGAGGCAGGAGGAAGAGCAGGAGGAGGCAGGAGGAAGAGCAGGAGGAGGCAAGAGGAGGCAGGAGGAGGCAGGGGGAGGCAGGAGGAGGCAAGATGAGGCAGGAGGAGGCAGGGGGAGGAAGGAGGAGGCAGGAGGAGGCAAGATGAGGCAGGAGGAGGAAGGAGAAGGCAGGAGGAGGCAGGAGGAAGAGCAGGAGGAGACAGGAGGAAGAGCAGGAGGAGACAGGAGGAAGAGCAGGAGGAGACAGGAGGAAGAGCAGGAGGAGGAAGAGGGATGCAGGAGTTAGCGTGGATTGCAGAGCCTCATCTTCTCTTCCTTTTATGCCTTTTATCAGCCGCTCCTGGCTCTCGGCCCTGTCTCTCGGCCCTGTCTCTCGGCCCTGTCTCTCGGCCCTGTCTCTCGGCCCTGTCTCTCGGCCCTGTCTCTCGGCCCTGTCTCTCGGCCCTGTCTCTCGGCCCTGTCTCTTCTCCCGCGCACAAACCTCACTGACAAGCAGCCGGATAAAGCACCGGCGCTCATCGGGCGTGATGGTCGCTCGAGGCCCCAGATCAAAACGCTGCATCGGAGAACAGTTCGCCTCAGTCGGTCCCTCATCTGCCTGAAGAGTGGGTCCAGCTCGCCTCCGACGGTCCCTCTTCTGCCTGAAGAGTGGGTCCAGCTCGCCTCCGACGGTCCCTCTTCTGCCTGAAGAGTGGGTCCAGCTCGACTCAGACGGTCCCTCTTCTGCCTGAAGAGTGGGTCCAGCTCGCCTCCGACGGTCCCTCTTCTGCCTGAAGAGTGGGTCCAGCTCGACTCAGACGGTCCCTCTTCTGCCTGAAGAGTGGGTCCAGCTCGACTCAGACGGTCCCTCTTCTGCCTGAAGAGTGGGTCCAGCTCGACTCAGACGGTCCCTCTTCTGCCTGAAGAGTGGGTCCAGCTCGCCTCAGTCGGTCCCTCATCTGCCTGAAGAGTGGGTCCAGCTCCAGTCTCCTCGTGTCCGTCTGTCCGTCTGTGAGAGTCGGATCTCTCCTTCACTGGAACTCCTCCAGGTTTCTACGCTTTTTTCCCAAAGAGTTTTTTTTTGTAGTTTTTCCTGGCCGAGAAGGAGAGTCTAAGGACAGAGGACCCTGGGACATCGTCCCTCGCCACCACAGACATTGTCTGACTTCATCGCCACCACAGACATTGTCTGACTCCATCGCCACCACAGACATTGTTGATTCATTTCTCCCTGTGGCCCTCAGAGGCGACTGTTGTTGTGATTTTGGGCCTTACAAAAATAAATTGATTTGATTTGATTTGAGAACAGAAGATGCACACGTGACTTAGCGACGCTCATCTGGCTTCAAAGCGGTTGGAGTGCGTCCTAAATAGGCAAAATCTGGACATCTGAGTCGCTTTCCACCTTCTAATATCATCAAAAAGTAAAGCGTTTGTGAGCAATATACTTTATTATAAAACCCTGTGTACAACATTTACTGATATTGATAATTACAATGATGTGATCTTGATAAAATAGAGGCTAATTCACTATTTCACATGTAATAAACACCTGAAAATCATTGGTTTAACTTTAGTTTGTGATTTTACTGAACTGTAAATTATGCAAACAGTGTTTTTGAAGTATTTGTGATAGTTTATCTCGTCAAACTAATCTCTCACTTTATAGATTCATGATAAATACTATCACCACAGCACAATCTTGAGTTCCTTCCCCGCTGCAGTGGCTCTGTTCTCCAATACATTAGTCTTGGATATTAGTTGACAAAAAACAGCAATCACAGAGTCAATGCCTTTGTTATCGTGTCTGTTATCGCAGGCCAGTGGTGGATTCCGTCACATCCTGGCATTTTCAGGAAATAGTGGTCCAATTTCATAATCCATCAGCTTCAACGCAGAGTTTCTCCAGGTGAACACGCATTTTAAAAGGACAAAAGATTTCACCAGAGCACCGCTGGCAGATGCTTTCTCTAAGTCGCCATCTTGGACACTTCTCATGGCATTTGTATCATTACGAGACGATGGTTAAATCGTTCTTCAAATGAAAGCAAAAGTCAAAGAAGAAACCCATGCGTCACTTGTGTTATTTGTATATTAAAGTCTGTTAAGTTACAGGAATCCACGACTGTCATCAATCTGGAGCTTCGTAAATCAGGTGAAAGGCTCTGGTTTTCTTCGGTCCGTGATTATTTGTAAATCCTAGAGCGCAAATATAATCCACAATCTCTGAAAATCCAATGAAGTTTGTTAATTGCTGCTGATCCTGTTAGTCTCAATGTGAATTCCCCGCCGCCTTCACTGCCAGTGGAGTTTATTGGCGCAAGCTGGAGGGTAGTATTTTCTCACACCGTGTTTTTATTTCTACTTGAGGAATATTTAGGTAGAAATAACAGAACACCACTCAGTAAATCATAGTCACAAAAGCGTTCAGGTGATTCTTTTTTGTAATGTTTGTATCCACTCATTGTAAATACCAGAATCTGATTTATTGCTTTGTCTGTTCGATTACATACTTGAATAATTATTTGGACCACTACTTTTTACTTCTGCTTTTGCAATTGCATTTTAAATTAACATTACTCTACCCACTTCTGAATATAGTCCCAAAAGTCTTACTTTAATTGGAAACTGGACAATAAAAAGGAAAGTAAGTTCCTTAATGAAAAACTCATTGTTTGTAACAGTATGAAAAGCAGTGAGTTCTGTTAATATCGTTTTCATTCAATGCTAATATAGAGTAATTACAGTTTATCAAGTTCTAATTCTTTAAAATATTACATAATTGATTGTACTGAAATATTATACTATACACTTGTATGTGCTCTATGTTATAGTTTCCTGTACAATATGTGATCTTTCCAAATATCTTAAATTCTAAAGCGTTTTGTCCTCCAAAAACCTGGAAATGCGCTATTAGCATGCTAGCAGTTGTTAGCTTTACCGCGACGGCAAAACTGCCCGCTCATAAAATCATCACAGTGAATAATTTGGATGGTCAAAAACGTGCAAAAGTGTTCAAACATCTGCTGCAAACTGTTTTTCATGTTTTTAGACACATTTTTAGTTGTATTTTTTTGTTATTGAAATCTACCAAATCATTCAACTTTTTTAATTGACAGTAAATCGAAAAATGCTCAGTAAAATCTGCTAATTCGACGCTACTCACGTCACTTTTATCCGGCACAACTAGGATATTGTCTTAGACGTTTTAGTGTTGTGTCTTTAGGCTAAGGTGAAGCCAGAACAACAAATTACAACAAATTGTGCGATGGGGCATTTGCTCATTCTTTAACTATTGTTGCGTTCCATCAAAGTAACACACATGCTAATTAGCCCATAATCTGCTGCTTTACTCTTTGCGTAAACGCATTTGGCTAACACTGCTCATTCCTGTGTTTTATAGAGATGTAAAAATGATGAATTGTAAACAGGTGCTGCAGCTTTTTCTCATCAGGATATTCAGAATAAAAAAAATAAAAGAAAGAACACTACAGCATTTAGAGTCAGCGGGAAAAAGTAATCACCCAATTCTTTAAGATAAGATAAGATAAGATATTCCTTTATTGTCCCACATGGGGAAATTTCATTGGTGCAACGCAGGTAGATACAGAGGTAGATACAGAAGAACAGATCACTTATAGGAAGTCTGAAAAACACTTTCAGTAGAAGATCTCCTATAAATAAATAAAAAACTCCCATAGACAAATAAATAAATAAATACATAAATACCATTGCATGTGATCACGACAGTAATTGCACATGAATATGTGTCACGACAGCACATAGATTGCACATGAATTTTACATGAATTGCACATGAATTCCAACAGCAATTGCACATATGACAGAATTGCACATCAGTATTAGGTTAGGTCAGTATTGCGAGTGTTCAGTACTAACAGTTTTTGTTATAAAGTCTGACAGCAGCAGGAAGGAAAGACCTACGGAACCTTTCCTTCGCACATCGAGGGTGGATCAGTCTCTCACTGAAGCTGCTCTCCAGAGCAGAGAGAGTGTCCTGCAGGGGGTGACACTCATGGTCCAGCATAGATGTGAATCTAGCCAGGACCCTCCTGTCCCCCACCTCCTGCACCGAGTCCAGAGCACAGCCCAGGACGGAGCTGGACTTCTTGATGACTTTGTCCAGCCTCTTCCTCTCCCTCTCTGTGATGCTGCTGCTCCAGCAGGCCACACCGTACAGGAGGGCTGATGCCACCACAGAGTCATAGAAGGTCTTCAGGAGCGGCCCTGTCACTCCAAAAGACCTGAGTCTCCTCAGGAGGTAGAGCCGACTCTGGCTCTTTCTGTACAGTGCAGAGATAGTAATGTCTAAAAATTCACTAATAGTAAAAATGTGTATATAACTATTTGTTCTGAAAGTAAGGAATGACTTTGTACTACTGTAAACACTTTAAAATGTACTTTTTTCACGTTTTAAGACAGTAAGAATCGGGTGTAAATGTCAATATTCTGAAATAAGTACGATGTATACTTAAATATAGGCTGAACCAACTTCAAAAATCGAACTGGAATCTAACTGTTTTTTCCAATTCTAGCTCACAATCATAAATAATTTCATAAAATGGGGTAAACTTGGTCAAAAATGTACAAAAGTTAACCAACAACCTTCATGAATCCTGAAACTGATCTTCCAAATTCCATAGCGAGTCTAACAGAGTTTTCAACCTTATTTGCTGGAATTTTTATCATTTACAGACACAAAAGAAGCCCATACATGTGTCACTTTTGAGAGTCGGTCCCTAGGCCTTTCCACACCCCCAATCCCACTATGTTGTGAGAACCGTTTGAACATCTGCAATCCACGGGGAGTCTGACAAAAGTTCGCTCCGCAGACTTCCAAGAGCTGACTACACGGATCCAATTAATGAAGAATGTGCGTGGTATGTGTGCGGTGCCTATGAATATGCATGTCAATGAAATCATACGAGCATATGGCTGAATGAATCTATGTGAGAATAACCACACCTGCAGCACTTTTAACTGTCTTGGGACGCCGGTGCGGTGGTGCGTTCCCAGGCCTGGTGTTCATATGCTCGCTATGCAAAACAGGTGGAGAGCCGCTACCGTTGGAATGAGGGGAAATTGACTAGGCGGGACCGAACACTGAAATCCAATCAGGCCGGGATGGCAATCTTGCATTTGAGAGAACATTGCTAGAGTTGTACAATTTGAGAATATGGTCAAATGATGGTTGGGCTTCCTTTGCCTTATGCTTCGATGTGGGTTGTGGTGAGATTTGATTGAGTTCTCAAAATGAAATGAAGCTATTTCGTAAAACTCTCAGTGATCAGTGCTGAACTTTCAATCGGGAGTTTGCCTTGCCTGACCAGCCTTGCCTTACCCTTCTGTTCAAACACAGAAGGGTCTGGAATTGGACCATGAACGTGCATCAGAAAAGATCTCTTAACTTGGGACGGTCCAACCACAGCCGCTAATTTGTAGCACGTTCCTCAAATGGGGAAGACATCTCCTTTGAAATATTCTCGTAACATTCAGAACAAAATATAGAACTTCATTTTCCTCAGATTTACAGAATGTTGTGCTTCGCGAGTTGATTCAGCAGAAATCTGCACCGTTTCTCAGTCCTCTGTTGTTTTCATTAGCTTTTTGTCTCGTAAACTGCTGTTTCTTTAAGCGCAGACGGACCATGCTTTTCTCTGATTGGTTAATACGCCCTTTGGAAACAGGATATAATTACAGACCAAAACATCTTTGAAAGTATTTTTGAAGCGTCAGACAAGCGTTTGCAAGGTTAGCGCTACCCAACAATACAAGGATATTAAATAGAAATATCTTGCAAGTGATTGTTAAATATGTATATTCTGAATTTTGTGAAGTGTCCATCTTCTTCCCCTGATGTCTCTGGGCGAAAAACCAGCCTTGCACAATTGTCGACATCGACCCAAAGACTTGGGAAGTCTCTTGGGAAACCTTGGCTCTATTATCAGCAACATTTTGTGTTTTTGAAAGAAAAATAAACGCTTTTTGCTCTGTTCTTTGACACTGTATTTTCTCAAGGGACCTGCTTTATCGCTAAATGTACTTGTTCTGCTTTAAACTAGTGTGTATTGTTTTGATCCGATACCGTGTCAGGGTAGGTGCAGATACTGATACATTCCGATAGTGTGTCACAGTGGCTGAAAAAGTAAACTAAGTGCACTCCCATAAAACCAGGCCATAAAAAGTTAGCAGTAGCATTAGCCTCAAGCCAAAACAGTTTCTCATTAAGGAAAACACAGTTTGTTATCAGATCAGTGGTTTTGTCTGAGTACACTACTTGCCAATACTGATACTTGAAAAATGTGCAGTATCAGAGCTTTTGCCGATACTAGTATCGGTATCGTTACACTAAGAGTTTAAAGTAGGATTGTTCCAATAAGAGCGACATGAAATAGTTCAGTTTATGTGACATAAACAGTAAGATTGAAATATATTTTTTTCTGATATTGTCACAATTAAAGGTGCTTTACCCATGTTTTACTGCCCTGCAAATGTGAAAAACAGAACGAGTTCATTTGAAAAGGTTTGCAGCAGTCCAAACCACGTCTTCACTTTTCTATCCTAACTTATTCTAAATATCCTAATTCATGGCAATGAGCTTCATTAACGTCTTTCACAAAAAGCCAGGGCAGAGTTTTCTTTCCATTGCTAACAACAACTAGCATGCTAACAGCGTAGCAGCGTTACTTCCAGGTTTACAGACAATAAAAACACGTGATGGGATTATTAAATGTGATGTCACTTCCTGGTCTGGGCAGCTTCACTAAACAGCTGGTTTTGTATTGTTTTTGACACTTTGCTACTGTCAATGGCATCCTAATCATGTCACATCCTAAACAACTTTCAGAGCAGTTCATCCCTGGTGGATGCTCAGGGAACTGCAATGAGGCCCATTGGGTTCTGCCCTCAGCAAAACAAGATCTATTCTAACAGAGAACAGATGAATTAAACACACACATATATATATATATATATATATATATATATATATATATATATATATGGTATATATAATATATATATATATATATATATGCCTGATGGTTTAAACCACAGAATGGTCTTATGATTATTTAAATAGTCTTGACATCCATAGTTTTTGGATGATGGAGGAACCAGGGGATGCGCAGGTCAGGGTTTTATCCTGCAATTTTGGTGTTTTCTTGCCCACATCAACTTTTTCGAGCCGCCCCAGCCCACCCCCAGGTCCATTAAAAAGGATGCGTATTGAAATGCAGTCTAATCTGGACTACGGTTTTTATTTAGTCCTGAAAATTCCTAACTGGCGACAAAATGTATGGACCTGCACCTGAGTAATGATGTAAATTCCACTCTCCAGCATCAAAACTTCCTGTCGCGAGGCAGAAATAATAAACATGCCATGTACTATAGCCAACACTATCAGTTATTAATAGCATCTCTCAGTTCAAACCGCTACATTTCACACTTTTTGCTAGGCTAACCCAAATCCTCCTCGCACTAAATCAAGACACTCATAAAGTTCTTTGGCGCTATAATGAAAAGAACACGTCCTCCAGCCAAGTCCCGAACTGCTTACTCACTGTCTTCCTCTATGACAAACTAGCATGTTGGAAAAGCGTACTGATTGTGAATAACGACCGTGATCGGCGCTGCCCCGAAGACAGCAGCCTTGGCGTGTCAGACAGAGACGTCACGGTGGCAAAAAATAATCTTGTCCATGTATAATTTAGTGCCAGGCTTTAATTGGACTGATAGGAGGCGTGGCGTGGAGAGAATCCTGGCCCCGCGTCGGCATGAATTATAACTTGAACGCGCTGGTTTCAAAGCGAGAGAGAGAGAAAGCGAAGAGAGAGGACGGTTTAGAGCCAAGTGTATGAGTAAGCAGGCGGAGATGTTGAGAGATTGGCAGGCACTTAAAGTAAATTGGACTGGAGGGCAATTGTCGCGGCGAGAAATGAGTGACAGGATTCCTCTGTCCCAAAAAATAGGCGCACGTTTTCACAAATTTGAACTTTTGAACTTATCATGGGGGAAACAAAACTTCTGAAATCCATCCAGTTTTCAATTATAGTTAATATTCGATGAAGCAAGACAGCAAAAGAAAACTACTGTATTTTCCGGACTCATAGTTTTGGCCGGGGTGCGACTTATACTTATACTTATACTCCAGAGCGACTTATATGTGATATTATTTGTTATTTTCACACCTCATTTCATACTCCAGTGCAACTTATTTATGTTTTTTCTTCTCTATTATGCATTTTTGGCTGGTGCGACTTATACTCCAGTGCGACTTATAGTCCGGAAAATACGGTATTTAAAATGCACTAATTACTATGGAATTTTCAGTATGTTGCCGTTTAGTCTTTCAACTCAATTTGAACACATTTTTGAGGATAAAGAAAGATAAAAACATGTACTGAAATACGGTAGACACACGTTTTTAAAAATGATTAAGTTGTGTCATTATTCTAAGTGGCTTCTTCGCAGTAAACAACTCGGGCGTGTTTGTGCAATCCCTCAGTTGTCCATAAGAAACATTTCAAAATAAGAAAACTCAAATGAAACTGACACCATGAAGCAAGATCTTAAAGGCCTTCTACTTCTCAAGAGGTAAAAACTGTCCTTTATGTTTTTAAAGTCATTATACTTTCACCTGAGTCGTTCTGATCATCTCTGCACTAACTTCACTAACCGGCGTCACTATGATTAACTTCAATGCTACAAGCTATTGTTGTTAGCCTTGTTTAAACCACTTTACACTTAATGTTACCATCAAGCGGTAAATGAAAGTGTTGAGGCTGTTATTATGCATGGGAATTGAGGTGAAATTGCTTTAACTTTTTGCGTTATTATTACTTTTATTGATGTGTTTAGCCTAAAACTTTACTCTAACACAACAAAAAGAAGGTAAAAAAACAGGATTTATATGCCGGATACAAGCAGGAAACTAATTATATACAAGGAAAACATCTAACATCTTAAATTGGACATGCTGGAGTTGTGGAGTTCTTCATTTTCTGTTCTGCTTCAACAACCTGTGCATATTGTGTGAACGCCAATGCATTTTTCATATATTCATTTCCATAAGTGGTGAGCTTATCAGCCCCAACCAGGTAATAAAATGGAAAATCATGGCATTTGGTGAGAACGTAAATGCTGAAAGGCTCGACAGTGCAATCTCAAAGGCATTCAAATAAAAAATCAGATTTTCTTGGATTTTCTTGAAATTGTAAAATTGTGATTTGATGCTTGGTCGATTCTAGATTATTAGGAAGATTGAAGATAATTTTAGTTATCTGTTTTTGTTCGTTGTTTAGTCGATTAACTGTTCGTTGGTGTCTTGGTTGACCAAAAAATGCATTAGTCGACAAATTGTATTCACAACAGCAGAACAGAGTGAGTTATCTGGAGATGTGGGAGTGAATTGTTGAAGAGTTTAATATACCTTTTTACTGATAGTAGTGGTTTTCTGAATATTTGTAATTGTGTGATTTCCTAGTTTTCCCATGGTCTTGTCTTGCACTTTGGTAAAAACATGGTTGAATCATAGCTAAACTTTATAGCTGTGAATTACTTTAGTCAATCATAGCAAGTTGTTTTAGCGAAAACATCCCAATCATTTAATCTGAATTTATAGCTTATGTTTAGGCTGAGACAGAGAATTTTACACATCAGGCAACCTTTTTCTAATTCAATTGTAATTTAAGCACCTCCATTACACCCTGATGCGTTCTAAACTGAACTGTACTGTACGCGCCGCTCGATGATCTTCCATACGCCGCAGTGCACTTACTCCTCTCATCCCGTCTTAGGCAAAGCTCAATACAATGTCACGCCGACAGCCCCATGTTACTCAAGAGAGACGCGACTGGCCAGCAACACGCCAAGGACACACCATGTCTCCCTCACTCTTTCTCTCCATCTCCTTTTCCCTCCTTTCTTTCTCTCTTTCTCCCTCTCTCTCCACCTCACACGTCTGTAGTGGGACGCACTCGCCTCCCTGCCCTCCTAAACAACTGACAGTCGATGTTAGCCTGTGTTATGCAAGCCTAAACAGTTCCATCGATTAGAAAGCAGCCATTTGCATAATTTATAGATGCCTGTGTGTGCATTTTAAAGACGCCATGGCAGATACACTAAATTTCTTTCCCCCTCATCAACCATGCCCTCTTCCGGAATATTGCAGATGCAGAGTGTGTGTCCTGCAAGTCACTCTGGCTGGTCAGCAGTCACATTCTGTTTATTTAGGAGATATCTGCTTACTTGTGTTGTGTGGAGCCTGTGTGGTTTTTGTGTGTGTTCAAATACTGAAATGATCAACCAGATCTAGAAAGGTTTGTATAGATTTGCATATAACGTCTCTGGGTTACAAAATATGCAAGCTCAAACACTGTTCTTGCACTTTTGCACTTTTTTTACAATGATATGGCACTAACTTGTTAGCGAGGCGGACAGGTTGAACATGAATGTGACAGACCAAATTATTGTTAGTAAAATCGTGATAATACATCATAATACTAGTATTTTACACACAACAAAAATTAATTATTTTTCTTGAACTATTATTTTTTTCTATTTTCCATACATACATTTTTATACATTACCAAAGAAACGGCCAATGGTGACTTGAAGAAACGTTTTTTGTGCAATTTCTAATGATAAATAAATATAGTTGCAATAGTTATAGCTCAAATATGATCTTATTGATGTAGTTTTCACCAACCTTAGTTCAGTTCCACTTCAGTTAATTTAGGGTGCGTTCACATTTACGCATTCACCACATCACATCAAAATAGGGACTAAAGCTGAAACTAAACCTGGACTAGGTCATGTCTAAACAAGGACTGGAACAGAACCAAACCAAGGCCACATCAGGATTGAAATTTGATCAATTTAGAACCATATAATAACCAAATAATTACAATCATGTCACACTTCATGTTGTTGTTGTGTTACTTTTAATGACGGTTGGCAGCCAATTGAAAAGGTGCATTTACCGCCACCTTCTGTAGTTGTACATCTTCAAAGTATGTGTTTTACATTATAAGACAGTGAGAGAAAGAGAAAGAAAGAAAGAAAGAGCAAAGAGCAAAGAGCAAAGAGCAAAGAGAGAAAGCCAGAGCAAGAAGGTGTACAAATGTCACTAATTTCAGAGTTTATGGAAACTTGCATTACACACTATTCAAACCAATGGTAAACATTGTATGTGACTGAATGTGGGGTGAAAACGTGGAATGCTCTGGATAAAAATTTTTAAAAAAGCAATGCCAAAATATCCACAAATTTTTGTAAAAACACGGTCTGGTCAGAATACAGAGAGAAACTGGATTAAATGTATTGTCATATTGCAGTGTTGGTTTGTGATTGTTGTTCCCTGTTGTTCCCATTGTTGTTTTGTGCTGTTCTTTACCATTGTTGGTCCTATTGTCCTTGTCTTTTCAGTGACAACCACGAGTGCACAACCATCACTTTCCATTCAATAAAGCCCGCCTTATTCTAAAAGATCTGATGAATCAAAGGTGCTGCGGCGATAATTCCCGTGAAGCCACACTCTCTTTGTCCAGACTCGGTGGATGTAGCGCTCGGGGAGTTTTCTAGCCATCTGTCTTGTTTACTCCCAATTCCATTCTGCTCCCTGCGCTCAGCTTTGACAAAACCAGTTTGGACAGCGGCGTACACTGTTAGCTGCTATGGAAGCACAAAGAGCTCACGAGAAGGTCTTTGTTGTGATAATGGGTGGTAAGTGTATCACTGCACAGGCAATTTAAGCTCAAAGGTTTACTTAGTGTGAGGGAAAGAGATACAAATGGGAGATGAGTTAAGGCAATGCGTTAAGACTAGATGTGTAAGTAAAGGTTTAAATATACAGCAGGGGTGAATATTGACTTAGTGATGAACAAAAATCTAATAATAATTGAATGGGTAACTACCAAAATGTAAAATGAATTGATTTTTTTTTCTTGATTTTGGCCACTAAAATGCATAAACATACATTAAATTCGATGCAGCTCTGTTATCTAACTCATTTTGTCTTTATGTATTGAAATAGGAGTCTGGTTTGGACGATTTGACGATAGTTAAGCATATATCATATCATATCAATAAGGTAGTAATTCTCAAGCTTCTATAGTCCTGACCAAGACTAAAGCAAAGATCTGGAGATGGGTCCCTCACTACTCCCCCTGAGGACATGCTCCGGCGGTAATGAGGGATGGGTCAAATGGAGAGGAGACGATACTAAGTGCAGTGACAATTCTGAAACATCAATAATTCAGGGGAAATTCAGAATGGAGTGTTTTTGATGCTCGGAGGGGAGAGGACTTTCTAAACAGGATTATTAAAACTAGCATGAATTAAGTTAAAATACAATTTAGGTATGTTTTTGATGACGGAAGAATGTTATAACTTGGTTAAAAGGTTGTTAAAAAAATTTTTTTTTAGCATAATATGTGTCCTTTAACCATAATACTTTGCTAAAAAAAATCAACTTTGAGTCTTTAAGCTTGCACAGTTGAAATCTGAAATTTAAATAAATACTGTGTGCCATCTCGTGCCATCTTTGATTACCAGATTTAAAGTTCTCTGGTGGTTAGCATATTGTGAATATTTTTGATTGATGCTAAAGCTATAACAAGGAAGAAAAAAAACTACATTCCTTACAACAAAGTTCAGCAAATTTCTCCCAATTGATTCATTTCTAATCGACTATTGTTCCAAAAGCTGGCTTGTTAAGCTGTTTTTAGAGGCTAACTTTTACTGATACAAAGGGTTACCAGTAAAAGTTAGCCTCTAAAAACAGCTTTACTTGCCAACTTTTGGAACAATAGTCGATTAGAAATGAATCAATTGACCATTTAAAGTGCTTTGGCAAAAACAAGGAAGATTCAACATTCAAACTAATACACCTCACACTTTTGTAATGTCTGATGCAAGTTGCTACAAATTGTCTTGAGGTGAAAACACAACTCTAGTAATGGCTTTAAGAAGTCCGAACTGCAACAAAGACAATTGAGTTCAGCACAAAGGGCAAGTCACTTATTACTAACCGTTAACACACTAATAATACTGTAGCAATCACAACTATGCAATTAATACACATTCTAATTAGGCGTGCGGTAATGGGCTAATCAGCAGGCTAGCCAACAGACCAATGCAAAGCTGAAATGACACTTCCATCATTAGGCATGGAATTTATTCAATGAAACCATGTCATATTTAATTGTTAATACATCTGAATGCGTACTTCATCAGGCAGTCTTATTAAAATATTCATGATATTTGTATAATTCATCGACCGGTTGGTATAATTCGTAAGAGGACCTTGGATCCCTCGGTTAGTGAAGATGTCGATGAGGTCTCTGTGTGATCGTCTCTCCAAGATGAGGAGACATTTTTATGACTTGTGTTCATGTGCTAGATCAGAAAGTCTTAATTTAGACATGAATGAATGTGTTATTAACTAGCCTTTAGCACAGCTAGTCATTTTAGGCATCAATCTTCTCAAATGTTGATGAAAAATGGCAAGAAGAAGCCTTTTTACCTTAAGTGAATTGCAAATGTACAAAAAAAAAAGGTTTCATAAGTCACCTAGACTAGTTGTTTTAATAATGCCATGAGATAAGGTTCCTTACCTATTTATAAGGCGTTAATAAGCATTAGTTATCTGTTATAAGCACTTAAACAATTACTATCATGTATAGAGATATCTTAATAATATCCATTTACATAATGTGTGTAAGGGCCGTCATAAGCTGCTTATTATTAAACTGTTTTCAATAAATGCTTGATATATGCTATTAAATGCCTTATAAGAGCTTATAAACAAACAATCAGGGTGAATTAATGCATTATACAGTTTACAAAGCAATCTTATTTTAATGTCTTACCATGTTTTGAGTGAAAGATAATTTGAAATTCACCAAAAGCGATTTTGTATCACAACACTCTGTAATAATCACACTTTAATTAGCCTTAATGATGCATAAACAGAGGCTAAAATCATGATACACAAATAGTTTGTTAAGAATGATACAGGCTTAGTAACAATTAATGAATACCCTAACTCCTCATCAACTCTTAATTAAGTAGTTATTAAGCCTGAATAATTCTTAACAAACTATTTATTCATTATAATTTTAGCCTCTGTTTATGCTTTATTGAAGCTAATTAAAGTGTATTTTTTTATAAAGTTGTCCCCAACATTCTAAGGCTTTGTAATGTCAAAATAATCCCATTCCACGCACACTTTTGAGATTAAAATGCCACTTGTCCAAATTGAATTCACTTTTTGAAATAATTTTCAGATATTCCAGGCTCTTTAATATCGCCGTGTCTGCAGAGAATACAATACTTTAGTTCAGTTCTACACAAAGAATACCCTCTTCAACTTGCACACACATACTCCCCTTTTCCCAAGTAACATGTTACACAGGAAGTACAGGAAGCGCCGCAGCCATGCTCAAGAGCCTAACGACGCGCATTTAGGCAGTAGATTAAAAATACATCCACTCCCCGTAAAATTGAAGCCCAGGCTCTTGGTGTACCTCCGGAGCAGCCAATTAGCAACGAGCACAGAGAGAAGCAGTAAAACAAGCCCGATCAAAACCAGACAACACATTATCACTGACATGGTTAAAGGCGCTAGTTTTCACAGTCATCTTTTGAAGTGTTGTTTGGAAAGTTGACTTCTTCTTCTTCTTCTTCTTCTTCTTCTTCTTCTTCTTCTTCTTCTTCTTCTTCTTCTTCTTCTTCTTCTTCTTCTTCTTCTTCTTCTTCTTCTTCTTCTTCTTCTTCTTCTTCTTCTTCTTCTTCTTCTTCTTCTTCTTCTTCTTCTTCTTCTTCTTCTTCTTCTTCTTCTTCTTCTTCTTCTTCTTCTTCTTCTTCGTGTAGCTGTCTTATCCTGTAATTTCTCTCGCCAGTAAACATCACTTTAGCACGTCGCGTTGACATGTCAAAGCTGTCAGATCTCACAGAGCAGCCAAACATTTAACACAAACTTCTTCAAAGCGATAATCCCATTGAAGAGGAAAATTACTGACAGCGTTCGCGCAAACCTTGACCATTCGCGTTCTGATAGCTTTAGCGCTAAAGGCGACGAATAATATGCTTTTCAATGGATTACTTCTTTGGCCCTTTCCAAACGCACACACGGGGTTATCCGTCAGCGCTCGCGGAATGAGGCGCGCTATACGTCCCAGAAGCTCCCTCTCGCTCCAGCATGTCAACGGTAATGCCGGCTACCCGCGATGGAACTGACATACCGGGAGCGGGAAATTAATTGGCTAGCTGTCCCGCAAATTTCACAGCACACTGGAGTGAAAAGAGATTTGGATAGTACAGAGGGAGTAGAAAAGCATTTTAGATCAAATACTGGGTTTATTTGTGTTCGTTTCCAGCGGGTTTTGGAGGCTGCCAATAGAGAAGAGCTTAAGGTCGCCGACAGACGGGAACAAAATGCTAGTCCCAAGGGTGTGACTGACCTTTTCCATTAAAATTAACAAGAGGTAAGAGAGTTGCGGGGTTGGCACGAGAGGGTCATCAAAGTGTCAATGAAGCCGAGAGTAGAGTCAGGTGTTAAGGCTTAAACACCGGGCTGGACAGCTGCTATTAGCTCGAGTTAGCGAAGGCCTCGGAGCGACATCTACTGCAAACAACACCAGTATATTCAACTATAATGTGCATTTTATCAGCATAATATGTTCTCTTTTGTACGTTACATTTGTTTCATCAACTGTTTCATCACTTGAAACACAAAGATAGACGTAGGGCTGGGTAACATGGTGATAATGTACTGAACACACGCCGTTAGCCTTGATTAGCGCACACGTTCGCTGCGGCATAGTTTCAATAAGCTTCTATTATGTCGAAAACTTAATTTCCATCAAATTTTTTCAGCAAGCTTCTCACCTGTTGTTCAAATTGGTAGTACATTAGTTTCTGCTTCTTCTATAAATATTAAAAAGCCTTAGTTAATTCAAAACTAGACAAAACTGAGCACTTTCCAGAACATGTATTTCACCACTTTCTTGGATGTTTTTTATAACTTAACATAATAATAAAACTTGGGCAAGAAAATGAACCAAAACGAATAGGGAAGAAGAAATAGCAGGTCATTAAAAAGGACTTTTGTAAAGCGGCGCACAGTGGAAGCACGAAAACACTAATTGGCTCGGGCTAATGCTAACCGTAGCTGCGTTGCCTGTGTTGGCGTTGTCGTCAGGAGTGCGGCCGCGCGGAACGTGTTCATGAGAGGAAGACTACGCCACGTCTGAGTGTGGCACGCTGTGTTCACGGACTCATGTTTGACCTTGTAATGACTCAACTGACAAACAATCTCATTATTTCGTTTCAATTTACACAAAGAGGCATCAAAAGAGAAACGCATACTGGCTTTTGGATATTATTTGAATATGTCAAGCTATGATAAGTTTGCTTTTAGTATTGTTTCACTTTATGTGGCAAGTACCACAAAAACAATGTATTAAAGGTCTCGTGTCACTATATTACCCAAAAGATTGCTTTGGTTTCAATATAAAACCTTCTGATTCAAAGGTTATTCTGAAATGTAAATGAGTGGCTTTTGGACAAATACAATAATTGAATGGAAAAGGTGACTAATATATTAAATGTTTCAATAAATATATGTAAGATTTGATTATGCAGCTTAATGGCAAATTAATGAGAACTTTATAATGTACTGAAATGGGTTCGATCACCTTTATGCAACAATCCATTAAAACATCAAACTTGATTTTCAAAGGAAAGGCTAAAGGATACCAATGTTGACAGTTCAAAACAAAATAATAAATTTAATGTCACCATGTAACAGTAGATAAAATCAATTACACAACATTATATAAAGAAATGTCCAACTTTGTCAAAGCTTTGTAGTTTTCAATATCGATACCTTCTCAAATAAGTATCTAGTTCCCATACTGCTCTTAGTATTGATTAGTGTACAATCCAGACAATAATAAAAATACATTAGTCCTTTGGCACTCTTTTACAGACGCTCAAAGTTGCTGTAAATTCTGTGCGTCATTGATCCAGAGCCAGGTCCAACTCTGCTTAGCTTCGGGCGAGATCGGACTTTGACAAAGTCACAATAATCCAGTTCAGTAACAACGATTCCATCTATTTCCATCGTTCAAACGCGATAGAGCCGAGTAAGAATGAGGCTCATAACATAACTTTTCTGTTGTGTCTCCAGAGTTCACCTGGCTCCCCCTGGACACTGACAATAAGACGAGGGACTTTTTTGTCCTGAGGGCTGTTTCTCACCTCAAACACAATGCCAATTTCTGCGAACACACTAAATCACTGTTTATACTGTCTAAAATAGTACAACTACATACATACAACTACATTTTGTACACATAACACATAAACAACTGCTAAGAAATATATACATTGTTTGAAAGGGAAGGAAAACCTGTAATTTAAGGGGCACTTGTCATTTGAAAGCGGCTCCTGCTCGTACCACAAGGAAAAACTTTTCGGTTTGTGGCATTAAACTGTGGAAAAATATGAACTTAAACAATGTAAAAATTCTAAATCAGTTTAAATATTGAATTGAGTGTTGTTAAAACCAGGTTAGTGAAGCCTAATATTGGTTTTCTAGTGTGTAAGAAGTCAGAATTGAGTTGGAATTCATTTTGTTTTATTGTACTGTAGAAAAGGGGTGGGGCTAAATACTGTAAGTACATTACTCACTCCCTCTCTTTGAACGCACAAGGACAAAGAGAATATGTTATTTCATTTAACATGGCATGTATTTGGCAGATATGTATATTCCTATATTTTGTCTTATGTTTTCTTTGTTGCCATTGTGTTTTTGTACGTTCTTTTCTCCTCCGTATTGTCCGAATAACACGCATTCATTCATTCATTGTATTTAATTGCTCGAATTCCCAACAGAGACAAACAAAGCCATCGATTGAACATTTAACACAGAGAAAATCATCGTTAACAACCGTTTTAGCGACAAACTAAAAAAATTACAGTCAAATCAATGACGGTCAAAATTGCCGCACGGATTAACGAGACTGGGTTATTGTTTACACATTACAGTATAGTGGATTTGTTATGTTTTTCCTCAGAATAGACAGATATCGATTCAGAATCCCAAGCCTGGTCCCGATCCTCCAGTTTTTATATCACATTGTCACATTTTTACCGCCGGCGGGCTCTGTACAAACAACAATATGTCTCCTCTTTACAAGCTGCCAGCTCTGTTCCTAAACGCCACATTTCCCAGCAGCCTCGGTATATAGTAACCTTTTGTTTTTCGGCCCCTTTTTATTTCCAGCCCGGCACACTGCGGTTAGCCTGTCAGCCCGCGTGAGCAGCAAGGTACAGGGGCCAGGAATAGACGACGGCCAGACAGCTGATGACAAAAACAAAGGAGGACACGGGAATAGCAGCACCTGCATTAGCCGCGAACATCACGAAGTCGTTTAGTTTGAGCAGAAGCAGGAAGCTCGGAGGGACTTCTAATGACTTGGTATAATTAACACTGGATACACTTTGTTTTTTAACAGCGTGGGAGGGATGTGAGGGGAGAGCGATGGACGGGACGGTTTGATCTGACGGGTGTGATTTGTGCTATAGGCAATAAAAGGAAATATTTCAGAGAGTAATATCGTTTTAAATCGAACTACAATTAAACTGTGTCCAGATCACAATGGCCAGTTTGGAGCTTTAACATGGTGGTTCTTATCATTTTAAGTAGTTTGTTTAATGGCTGTTTGCATGTTACACAATATTGACTTTTAAGCGCTTAAACCGTGTTATAATCGCTTTCCCTTCTAACTGACCAACTCAAAGTTGTATTTATTGTAATTTATGCCTTTTATATGTCTCTTTTATTAAGTCGTTTTTGATCCAAATTGTGATTTAAAGTGTCTAAAATATAAATTGATTATCTCAGGGACCAGCCTCCTGCTGGTGCCAGAGTCAGGACTAAACATGGACCGGCCTCCTGCTGGTGCCAGAGTCAGGACTAAACATAGACCATCCTCCTGCTGGTGCCAGAGTCAGGACTAAACATGGACCGGCCTCCTGCTGGTGCCAGAGTCAGGACTAAACATGGACCGGCCTCCTGCTGGTGCCAGAGTCAGGACTAAACATGGATCGGCCTCCTGCTGGTGCCAGAGAATAGAAAATATTTTCTCTTTAAATACATTTGATTAATCTCTTTCTCTCTCTCTTTTTAGATAAAAAACATAAATTGAAAATCATTATTGAAGACAAATGTGAATGTTTTGCCACATTAAGCAGCCTAATGTGAAAAGGGATTGTTTCTGTTTGAGTGTGCGTTTAATTGTGGTCTCTTTTAGCGCCTTTAAACCTGTGTAAACATGTAGGTCAAGTAGGTCTGAACAATTTTGACAAAACAAGATTTCTGTCAAATTTTTCTGACAAGCATGCAATGTATGTCTTAATCTTAGGACAGCGTTCAAAGTCCACATTTGAAACTCGACCAACAGCATTACCACGTTAGAGGGACTGAAATGTGAACTGCTAAACAAACACCAGAATCACATACATTTCAGAACACGTTTAAAGAGGATAGACTTCTTATTTTAACTTGATAAAACAGGATCATTCGTTGTTAGCTACATACTTGCAGTCCTTGTTATTTGCTAATTACCACTGTTTAAATGCCGACTTGATTGCGGTTTATCTTGCCGCCCTAGCGTCAAGTACATTCCGATACCAGCCATTGTGCTCTTAGATACATTTTAAAGAATGATGTCTTAACTATGAAAAGACTACACGATTCGCTCGAGAAATCAGCTCATAAGATCTAATTGCACTTCGGGTCCATTGTTCGGTCACAAAAGCTGCTCATTTGTGCTTCTAGCGGGACTATCCCTCATCTCTCCTGCGCAGTGCCCGCCTGACCGCATCATTAACCCATTGAGCGGCGCATAATGCATTATGGACGACTCTGGACTGGGAGGATTGGCAGCTGATATTTTTCATTGTTGGGCGGCAGAAGATGGATTTCACTGGAGTATTGGAGTCGGGCCGGCCTGTTGACCAGTGCTGACACATGCGGCCTCCAAAAGCAGACTTCAAAGCATTCTGGACTGGCGGGGGGGGGGGACGTATGTAAGTGGTTGACCTATGTTCCTGAAGATCTGTTCTCAATGAAAGGCGAAGACGCAACAGATGAGGAGACGGCCAAAAGAAGGATATAAGAAAAAACATCTGGAGTTTATGGTAGAATATTGGGATCAATCAACTGAAGACTTTAACGTTAGACAATCTGGTGACAGTGCTGTATATTAACACAAAATAACTGACCTAATGTCTAAATGCTAATGATTTTAAGTTTTACAACCAAAAATAAGCAGTTTATTGGAATTTCAAGGGTAGAAATGTCTTGCTTAAAACACAAAAAGTACAAATTTCCCCAATTCAGTCTGCGCAACTGAATTGTGTAATCAGGTTTGTTTGTTTCAGTGACATGTGTGAAACAGAGGAGCTGATTGGTTGATTGATCCATCATTTAGAACAAAACTTTCCTCACCTCTGCAGAAATTGGCAACATTTTCCAGTCCCTGTGATATACTTTACATTTATTTTCTCCTTGTAAGCAGCCATGTTTGTTTCGATACAGACAGACCATGCATGTCCCTGATTGGCTCATCCACCTGTCAATCACCAGACTGATGTCTATCTGTGTAAAAATACAGAGACGCTAACATCATGGACTTTCCAACTTGTGCTATAACAAAGGATGGAGAAAAACAAAATTAAACTCATCTTTGTACCACAATTCATGGTATTTCATGTAATATATCTGTAAATAAATATGTATTTGTACAGTGAAACAAAAACAACTGTAAATATCTTGCATTCCAGTGGTTTTCATGTTTCATATTTTTGCAATATTCCGTGGTTAATCCCAAATTCCCAATGGAAATGGCATCAGCCTCCACTACTTTTGCCTCCAAATCAGAATTTAGCATGTATTTGTTCACAAACTTTTCAAGAATCTCTAAAACTACAGTACATTTACTGTGAAAACACATTTGCAACTGTGGTTGCTAGCATTTCTGTGACAGTACAAAACATTTAACACACAATAAATTTCCAAATAATCACCTGTCTTTTACTGTTAAATCCTTGTCCATCTAAATTCCAGTGTAGAAATCCCATTTGTGTGAATGTAAACTTGAAAAACAACCATAGTATCACTAATTAAACGCTGTCCTTGTTGTTCCGCGGCTCAATGTGCGACTTCATATCCTCTGCACTCTACACACAACACAATCGATTCATTCCGTATGCGCTTTCTTTCCAGCAGAAACAGACGCAGTGTTGCCGGGAGTCTCTGGCCGGTTGCAGGTTGTTAATGGCAGCGTCCAGCCCCTCCGAAGCAGCCACAAATCATTCAGTTCCTCCGCAGTTCATGCACACAAGACTAAGCCTATTAATTATATCTACAACGCCAAGCAATTTACGCGCACGCATCAATGCAGAATTCATTTGCTTTTATAAGGCTTAGCTTGTCGGGCTAAAATACTCACTGCTCCGCGGAGTGTGAAGTAATGACTTTTGATTTGATGGATTTGTAAGTGGTTTCTAGCCTAAAAAGATTCTTATGGAGCCATTATCTTCATGGGTCACGTGTAGTGAACGGGGCATTTTCAATTGGAGTTTCGAATCGAACCAAATAGACGTTCCATTATATAAAAATAAATGATGTTGAGAAGAAAGTCATTTGTTTAGAAGGTAAAGAATATTGAATTATTGTTGAACAAAGGTAAATCTGCGTGTGGTGTTGTAAATCATGTCATTTTCTAGTCTAATTATATTGATTAATAGAAGAAGAATGGGAGAAGAAGAGGACAGTTAATTTAATACAAATACAGGACGATAAGACAATAAATGATCTAGTTTTCTTTTGAATGAAATCATATTAAAGAGGACATATTATGCTGTTTTTCAAGTACGTCATCATTTTACATGTTCTGTTCTTTTTAAACCCCAATATTGTACTCAAAAAGCTTAGTAATAGAAACAGGTTCTTCAACTTCCTGTTCAAAACTGCAGAACTGATAAGCCCCGCCCCTTCACAGTGACACTTCACCGTAACAAGGAGCAGATTGTCATTTACGTGTTTTTATTTTGAAAAGTGGCTACGTGACATTTTAGAACTCCACATGTGTCACTCTTCATTTGTCAAACAATCACAACTAAGTACAGGGATGTGGGCGGGGATAGGGGGTAGGCGAGAATTTCAAAACACTCACGCCTCATTTGAAGGATAATACAGGATTTACTCAAACATGGAGAAATCTATCAAAATACAACTCTGAGTAAAATAATGATGAGGAAACACTCAACTACAAGGTTAAAAGCTCATTGAAGTTAATTTAGCAAATGACGTCTCCTTTAAAGTTATTCATTACTTTAGCCTTTAATTAGCCTTGAAGAGCATAACGTGTATTAAAACACAGATTCATTGAGTTTTTAGATTTTAGAGACTTGACTTGAAAAATTTGAAAAATGAGGAATTTTTCACATTTTATTTTTTTTTAATACAGATTTCTCATCTTCCAGGTTTCTCCACCAAATCACAACCCCGTCGGCTGTTTACAACCAACTATGCGCGGCGCTACTGTATTTGCGTGCTAGATATGCGATTAGTTCCCGCTTAATTACCCCTCGCCACTTTGAAGAGTACTTTCCAGACAGCGCACGGGGCCCGCAGCGGCGTTGTCAGATCGATCAGATATCGTTGATTTCCAGTGTCAGTTTGGAGAGCTCGGCATCAGTCAAGCCGCGGCCCGGAGCAGGAGTAAATCACGCTGGGCTGGATGGGATTTTCAAAGACGGAGACTGTCGGGGACTGTTGATACTGACAATAACGCAGCGTCACATCTCCAGATACAGAGCTGTCAAAACCCAGCGCCGTCTGCGGATCCTTCACGCTCGCTCGATCTAGATGAGCGTTAATGAGAAGGACGACGTCATCGGCTGGTGTGAGTGTTATCTCTTATAAAGTGACAAACAAATCAATATTGATGAAGGGTCTACATGCTCGTTTACTTTTTTGATCTTTTTGTTGTGCTTTTCTCATTAAAAATATGAAAAATAACTTGTTTTTGTTTCACTCCTGCATGTTACAGTGTTTATACATATAATACTTATACTTAACACCTTCATAAGAGTGTAAATTACATTATTGGCAGTTGTTGCATTACTGTCCGTTATTACATTATTAGCCATTATTACATTACTGTCCGTTATTACATTACTGTCCGTTATTACATTATTGTCCATTATTACATTATTAGCCATTATTACATTACATTATTGGCCGTTATTACATTACTGGTCGTTATTACATTATTGCTTGTTATTACATTTTTGGCCGTTATTAAATTTTTGGCCGTTATTACATTATTGGCCGTTATTACATTACTGGTCGTTATTACATTTTTGGCCGTTATTACGTTATTGGCCGTTATTACATTTTTGGTCTTTATTACATTACTGGTTGTAATTACATTATTGGCTGTTATTATATTATATTATTGGTCGTTATTACACTTTTGGTCGTTATTACATTACCTGTCATTATTACATGATCAGTTGCTCCAGTCTTGAAAATAATCAGCTCATTTTTGGTGGGAACAAACATCGATATCGTTCCCTTGATCTTCCATCTTCCATATGGTTCCACACTTTGGTTCCAAACGGAACGACCTGGGGGGCCCTCTCTGGGGGGCCCTCTCTGGGGGGCACTCGGTAAAGCCCCTCCCCCCTGACCCAGCCCCTGGAGTCCTGCTGCAGTGGAAACAAGCCTCCAAAATCAATGCCCCCCCCAAAAGCCTGAACGAACAGCCAATAAATCTGCAGGGCGGCTGGAGTTAATACCGCCAGACAAATATTTTGCAAATGAATATGAAGCTTACATTTCGCAGTAAAAACACCAGGAACATATGGCCCTCATTACCGTGAAGCGAAAACAGTCAAGCAGATTCTCCAGCGCCATCCGAGGTGTAAAACTCTCGCTTTTGTTCTGCGACAGCCTGAGAAACGTCTTTTGGAACATTCTAAACGTTTCCCTCACAAGCACAATACCGGGCAAAGAAAAATAATTAGGTTTGTTCTGAATTCATGAACTTTGTTGGTGGAGGAGAAAACTGAGCTGTGGGTGATATACGACACCGTGAATAAGCAGAGCATTGGCAGACGTCCACAGAGTGTCTGGACCCGGAGCAGCACCTGAACCTGAGAGGGGCCAGCGACACTCAATGTTGTGTTCCCAGCTGTGATTAGAAGACGTGTACGAGTGTGAATTAGGACATGATTAAGGATGAATTATCTCAATAAAGAGTGTGGCATGTTCGAAATGTGTGAAACAAACTGACCCGACGATCAAAGACTGGACTGAGATTATAATCGACATTCAAAACTGAGAAAATGTCGTCTGTAAATGGACCAATGGACTGGATATACTGCGACTTGTTTAGAACTTTGCACATTGTAAGAATGTCTTGTTTTGTTCCTTGTTCTGTTTGTATTTTTTGATCTTTGTGTTGCTTTTATCATTAAAAATATAAAAATAACTTGTTTTTGTTTCACTCCTGTGTGTTACAGTGTTCTTACATGTAATACTTATACTTAACACCTTCATAAGAGTGTAAATTACATTATTGGCAGTTGTTGCATTACTGTCCATTATTACATTATTAGCCATTATTACATTATATAGGCCGTTATTACATTATATTGGCCGTTATTACATTATATTGGCCGTTATTACATTATATTGGCCGTTATAACATTACTGGCCGTTATTAGATTATTGGTTGTTATTACGTTTTTGGCCGTTATTACATTTTTAGCCGTTATTGTAAAAAAAAAAGAAAAATGTTCCTGCACTCAGCACAAAAATGATTAAAATAAAATGTCCTCCTCTAGATTTTCACTTATAACAAAAGTACAATTCTATAATAGTTGTGGTTGTTACTATGAAAATGATGAATACTCAAATCATTAAACGGCTATACATAATACTTCATGTTGTATATTTCAAAAGGACTTGTGTGATTTGTCTGCTGAGATGCCAGTTTTACATTTTAATTCTATCGTTTCTCATCTGTACGGCACGAATAGTGAAATAAAACCTTCAAAAATGTATTTATGTCACTTTTCTTAATACAAACAGTGAATTGTAAGATTGCTTTATGTCTCACTGGTGACAAGCTGTTACTCTTTAACTGTTTAAATCAATTGGAGCACAAACTAGTCATCAAATTTCAGTTAAATATTGGCCCGAAAATAATATCCAAGAAATACAGTTATGCTTTGAAGCCGTCAAAACATCCGTACGTGGAAATAAAGCCTTCTGAATGTAAACAGAACAGACATAAAATATGCAAATAATGAGTAAGCCAAAGTGACAGGGGAAGTTGTTTGTTTGTCACTTCTCACATTCCAATTTACGTATGATAATGCCGTCTCAAAACAGAAATGATTCACCTCTTTGGGAAAAAGTAACACTTCTTGGACACTTCTTCTTTTCTGATATATTCATAATTCTTTCTGCTTTTCCCAAGGTGTCCCTGAAGACCGCTCCGGATCCGATAAGCGCTCCCAAACAAAATCTTTTCATTAAACTGAGCAATTAGCGGCGAGTCCTGGAGGAGCTGTCATGTAAGTAAGCGCTGCGTTGTTTTAATCGGCGCGCGGTAAACACCAGGCCCGCGGCTTTCTTGGCGGCTCCTCAGATGATTTCATAAACAGCCGCTGGCCTGTATGGATTGGAAAAGAGGCTCCCCGCGGTGAGCGGAGCCGTTAAGAAAAGCCGTAGACGTATTAGTAATGACAGAGTGCGTAACGGTGGCCGTGCCGTTCTGTGAAAATGAGGCAATTTTGTCCTCTGCTATTTTCGGGACGCGATATCGTTCGGAGGCTAAATCAGTGCGATACTCCGTCCAGACGTTTCCCCATTACATACCGAGCGACTGCTTTTCAGTAGGATTCAGCGTGGGTTGAAATGGAACAGGACGGGCATACGGTGGACGTAAACAATCAGAGGATCCGGGCTTGACATATGCACCCAATTTCAGAAAACGTAT
Organism: Eucyclogobius newberryi; assembly: GCF_026437365.1. Classification (NCBI taxonomy): domain Eukaryota; kingdom Metazoa; phylum Chordata; class Actinopteri; order Gobiiformes; family Gobiidae; genus Eucyclogobius; species Eucyclogobius newberryi. The sequence continues at coordinate 26,351,114 of NW_027315779.1, read as the reverse complement.
TTCTAATAATGGCGAATATTGGGACAAAGGGGTCTAAGCCGAAGTTGTTGTGAATGGGAAAGAATGTCGCTTTGCCAAACGTTAATTCAAATGTACAGTACGGGGGCATTCTCAGTGCAGTATAGGCCTGCTCCAGGGGTGTCACAACTATTTGCACTGAAAACTGTACTGAGCGGAGGGCTACAGGCGACATTCACCCATTCTACCGTATTTTACGGACTATAAGTTGCACCTTTTTTCATAGTTTGGCCAAGGGTGCGACTTATACTCCAGAGCGACTTATATGTGATATTATTCGTCATTTTCACAACCGCATTTCACATGTTGATTATTTTCACACTGACGACCACAAGAGGGCGCTCTAGGCTCTAAGCGACGCAGAAGAAGAATCTGCACTTCCTCTACCTCTGGAGTTGTTTAGAAGTGACACAGAGGAAGAAGAATTCAATGGATTTAGTGATTTGGGGTAAATCTGATGCTTTGCTAAACTTGTTAGCATGTTCTTTATGCTATAGTTATCTGAATAACTGTTAATATGTTACGTTAACTTACCAGACACTTACCACAGTTCTGTCTGTGCCTCATGTAGCTGAAGGTGTTAGCGTTAGCATACGTACACCTATTCACCATGTTCTCTAATCTGTTATTATTTTAAACTGCATTTAAAGATCAAATACATTTCCCCAAAATATGTGACTTATACTCCAGAAAATACGGTAAAAAGCCCAATGTAGCGCCGTGTTAACCGTCTTATGATAAATGTGTGTGTAATTTGTAACTGTACGCTCCAATGGTTAATTAAAAAGTTTTACAGGACAAATTAACAAATGTGTCGTAATTATATTTTATGGACTGTATTAAAAGTGCAGGGCTGAACTGGTCATGTATTCGCCTTATGTTTTTGTAAATACTTGTGGAATGAGACGTGTGTTTGTGTCAGAATGTGGACTCTGTGACGTGATTTTATTGTTGAATGTGTTTCGTTTGCACTGTATCATTTATTGCTGTCAATCGGGGACGGCAGATGGAAATGAGCTACAATCTGGTGCGGAACGTCTTTATTATGAGCTTAATGTCTCTGTATGTTTTCCTTTCAAATAAAGATTAAGCTAAACTAAAGTGAATGAACATCAGCATTGTTTGTAGTTTTGATGAACCACCAAACCTTTAATGAGGCTTGGAACATTCATTTTAGCTCTGCATAACGTTAAACATTTTTATTACGGTTATGATATCAGAATATTTACAATTTTACTACTTTTTGTTATCGAGGCCAATTCAGCAGGACATTGGTGTGAGGACTGCATTTGACCCTCAGACTCTTGGTCTCTTCAAGCTATGCGTTTCAAAATAATTGGCCAATCAACACATTATGGAAGAACCATTCACGCTATGAGGTCTTCTTTAGGCGCAAACTAGAAAAAGATATCATTTTTCCTTTGTGTAAAATGATTCCATGACATATAAATAGTCTAAGTCGCACCAATCAAAAAATGCATAATAGAAAAGAAAAAACATATATAAGTCGCATTGGAGTATAAGTCACATTTTTGGGGAAAGGTATTTGATAAAATCCAAGACCAAGAACAGACATTTCATCTTTAAATACAATTTAAAACATTAACAGATTAGAGAACATGGTGAATAGGTATACGTATGCTAACGCTAACACCTTCAGCTACATGACGCACAGACAGAACTGTGGTAAGTGTCTGGTAAGTTAACGTAACATATTAACAGTTATTCAGATAACTATAGCATAAAGAACATGCTAACAAGTTTAGCAAAGCATCAGTTTTACCCCAAATCACTAAATCCACTGAATTCTTCTTCCTCTGTGTCACTTCTAAACAACTCCACAAACTCCAGAGGAAGAGGAAGTGCAGATTCTTCTTCTGCGTCGCTTAGAGCCTAGAGCGCCCTCTTGAGGTCGTCAGTGTGAAAATAATCAACATGTGAAATGCAGTTGCCAGTGTGAAAATAACGAATAATATCACATATAAGTCACTTCGGAGTATAAGTCGCACCCCGGCCAAAACTATGAAACTTATAGTCCGGAAATGTGGGGATATATAGTTTAAGACGTAATAATAATTTGAACGACTGCAGGACATGTATAGCATCAATTATTGACATTACCCTACAAAAGTTGAAATCAATCTCCTAATGAGTTGCTAATGCCACCAAACGTAGCATATGAAAAAATCGTTCAATTACTTTTACCTTCTGTCTGAAACCTAGACGTTCACACTCATTTATATTCCATTGTAGATGTCTAGTTCCCTCCTCATTGACTAAAACGCCATCCGGTTTGCAGTGGGCCATCTGCCCGGCTCCAGTGCGGCGTTCTAATGACGGGCTGGACAGGCGGTGATGAACGTTGGCGGGGGAAGGAGGGCCGAGGCGGTGTCGCGCTCGCTGTTGTCAGCTGGTTCGAGTCACCCCCCATGCTGAGCTGCGTCGCGCTAATTAAAACTACCCCCGTTTACTCGGCGGACGCACACCAGGAACAGAACAGAACCACGTCTTGTGCTTGTCACACGGATCCGCACGGCTCATTCCGTTACAGCTCCGCAGACAATACCGTGACACAACCTGACAGGAAAACCAAAGTATTTCAGTGAATTGGAGTCACTGAAGCTTCTAACCTACCTTGTTTTGAGAGTTTGTTGTAATTTGCAGCTAGCAGAATTGTGTCTACGCGTCGCACTTTGTTGACAGCCTTTGAACGAAAAACAGTAGTTGCACTGGGAGGAGCAACTCGTGTGCACTGGTGTTTAGCATTGGGAAAATACTGAGGCAATGACGAAATGTAGCACATTTGCAATACAAGAAATGCCACATTATTCTTATGTCATATGAGCATGCCCCTCCTCGTTTCAGGGGCATTAGACTATGGGGGTAAAAGTATCTTGATTACCCAGGGTCCAATGCAGGTCTGTAATGTGAATAAATGTGAATAAAGAGCATGCACCAAGCTGGTTTGTACCTAAGTGTTTTCTGCTACAAAATTCCTAATCGTGCAAGCCAAATGTGTGTGGTTCAAATGAATGTGAAGTGTTTGTGAGAGCTAGATTTAAATACTATAACATCATCTAGCCAAGCTTTAAGTCAATAGTTTGCATGTTCTCACTGTATCTGGATGGGTTTCCACCAGGTATTTTAGTTTCCCGGGGCGCAGTTAGATAAATTGTATCTATTTGTTTCACAAACCCTTGAGAATCCATCTGGTCGGGCTCGTGCTGTTCAGTTTAAGTTCGGCCGCTGTGGGTCTGACGTAGAAGAACTTTGTGCATTTGAAGATGGGGAAGAAGTCTGTGCTTTTCCCTGACTGGATTTAACAACAGTTTCGATTTCTCGGCCTGTTCCTGTTGTTGTGACGCTTCGACCAATCAGATTCAAATATTTGTCATGACGTTACGCCTTTACCCCGCTGCTTTCATGACAGCATGTCCAGATTTATATGATGTAGAACTCAGAGTGATACACACCTTAATCTGGTGTGAGACAGGTTACGATCAGCCTAAAAGATGCACAATTTGCTCAAATCTTCCAGGTTTGTATATCATCATGACCTTGGAAGGAGATTGGTCATACTCACTGCTCCTGCAGCTTCACCCAGATACAGCAAACCATGAAGGATGGGACAAATGCAGAGAACAAATGTCCTTACAGGGACCAACTGGGCTGGACAATATGGCAAACAAATGAATCAATCTTTTCAAAAACAAAATTTTTAAAATAATAAACAAGACTTTTCATTTGTGTCATTTAGCAAAGAAATGGTCAAATTTCTTCCTCCAATGCTTTTATTCACAGGAGATTGGCTGTGGACCTCTTAATTTAAAAAAAACTCATTATCATTGATGATTTGGCCCTAAGCTGATGGAAGCGTAACCTTTAACTCAGTAAAGAGGACAGAAAACAAAAATAAAAACATAAAAACACAAGTTGGTATTATATCTTGGCACCATTATCCAATGCAGACAAGTCCACGTGCAAATAATAAGCATCTGCTGAACCTCCATCTTTAAGTGGGACCGAAAACGTCTCCATGTATTTCCATTTTTCCCGTCCATGTTGGTTCCACAGTTTTCCTTCTCATGCGTTTTGCACGATCTTGCTCCTGTCACTTCTCCCTTTGTTACATAAGGTGGCACAACTTCACATACTGACACTCTCTTTTAGGTCCCACAACAAAACTCCTCTCTGCAGGGCTTAGTGTATCAGACGCCAGCTTCAGTTCTGCCTGCAGCATGCTCTTGCCTCCTGTTCCCCTGTAGTGACAGTGAGGAGAGTGTGACGAGATGGGTACCTGTGCGGGGGGCTGCCAACGCGCGCCAAGGCCTAACGTGAACCTCCGCTGAGTCAAAGAAGAGCTGGCATGTGTATCGCAAAGGCACAACACTTTTCCCGCTAGCTCATCCAACCAATCTGCAGAGATCTACCTATTGGGGCCCCGTCAAAGTCACCTACGAGGGCATCGTGACGAAAGGAGGAGGGAGGGCGGTCGGAGCGCTGCAAGACGTCACTTTGCAACCTCTGGCATTGGGGAATCTTGTCATCGCTGCAATTTGACAGATCCTGTGGGCAGCCTACAGTGATCTGGAACTATAAATAGAGTATGCACAAGTCGACAGAGGATGGGTTTTGTTTGAACGGCAGAACACTTTGGACGCACAGGTGCCTGATGTTAGATTGTTGGGGCATCATCATCAATCAAGTATCAAGTGGAAGTTGGAGAGTGCAGGGCGTCGCCAGAGCTTTGTCTGATTAGAAGTTCAGATCATAAAAAACATGGATTTAGTTCATTACGTTGTAAAAAGAATGCTAGTCATACTGTTTAAAACGGTGTTTGAGAAGAAAAACAAACAACTGCTGTTACTTGTGATGTTCTGACAACTTTAACTACACTTTTACCTGGACGAAATAAATGATTATGGCAAAGAATGGATTGTATTTGGCTGCGACAATCTCGAGTCAATTTAGCATGTTTTGGATTCGTTGTCAGGAAGACACCTGTTCACACTAAATGTTTCTTTGCATTTCTTTGAGCTCGGATGAGAGACGTGTTATTGGTTATAACAAAGGTCTCATAGCTCTCATCCTCCAGTTACACAGTGAATGTAAACACAGTGACTCGGATGAGGCTTCACACTGGGATACGATGTGAGACGTGTCATGTGACAGGGAGAGGTACTCGCTCCCGTTGATCTTTAAGGATAGTTCTCTGAGGTGCACGGGACAGGAGGCGAGGAAAAAATGAGCAGCCGAAAGGTCACAACAAAAGTAGGCTAAAAATAGAGTGAGATAGAAACGGGTTGAAGGAGAGATGTGGAAAGAGTGTGCAGAGGACGATAAAGCCTCATTCGCCTTTCATCCCACCGGGCGCCATTCTTATGTTAGTCATTCAGGCCGTCTCTGACAATTAAGGAATCTATTCATTTCCATCAAAGGTCTGTTTTCAGAAATGAGAAATATCAGCAAGTAAAACATCTTTTGCAGCGGGAAGAACAATACATTTTTATTGTAATTCTGAAATAATACTCCTTCTCACGTATCACGCTCGCTTTACATCCACTAATATCAAGACGATGCGACTATAAGATAAGATAAGATATTCCTTTATTGTCCCACATGGGGAAATTTCATTGGTGCAACGCAGGTAGATACAGAGGAAAAAGGACAGATTTCAGACATTTCAAACACTTTCAGTAGAAGATCTCCTATAAACAAAAACTCCCATAGACAAAACCCAACAAGGGATGGAGGGGAAAAAATAATAAAGATAAAAATAAATAAATAAATACATAAATACCATTGCATGTGATCATGACAGTAATTGCACATGAATATGTGTCACGACGGCACATGGATTGCACATGAATTTCACAGTAACTGCACATGAATCACGACAGTAATTGCACATATAACGGAATTGCACATGGTTGGGTCAGTATTGCGAGTGTTCAGGACTAACAGTGTTTGTTATGAAGTCTGACAGCAGCAGGAAGGAAAGACCTGTGAAACCTCTCCTTCACACATCGAGGGTGGATCAGTTCTCACTGAAGCTGCTCTCCAGAGCGGACGAGCGGACAGAGTGTCCTGCAGGGGGCGACACTCATGGTCCAGCATAGATGTGAATCTATAAGGAGAGCTAACACGTGTTTAGTTTCAACGTCTGCTGTCAAGAGGTGTGATCACACGTCCTCATTGTAATGTTCTTCTGAAGGAACTAGACATTTCCAATGTCACCAGAACACTAGGGAAGACTTTTTAATAATTAAGAAATAATTTTCTGTGGAAAACTTGATCTTCCTGTGACTCTGTGGGTTTGTCATATAAAACTGGAAGGTCCAATCATATAGAGCTGTGAAAACTAGTGTAATACTTTTAAAACTATTTAAATACTTTGTTTGTCTTCTTTTCTCAACAACCCTGCTACAAACATACTCAGACTGAAACATGTGCTATTCTCAACCGTCTTCTTATCCATTTAGCAATCATTTCAATGTATTTATTTCTATTTTTACAAGTTTACAAGAATAAAACAGAACTAGACCAGCAGAGAGAGACAACAAACAATACCAGCAGACATACAACAAATAAGAAAAGAAACTCATAAACAAACCAAACAAAACGTCCCATCGAGTCCACCGTCCATCAAATGTGTCCTCCTTTAAATTAAGTCCAAAATGTTTAGTATTTTTTCACATTTTTAGCAATAATTTCAACGTTCTCTGAGACATTAATGCTCCTCGATTTTCAAAAGTGACCTGTGTTTGTTTCTTTATTTTTCCTTGGAATCAAAACCTTCCCACAACATTTCAGACGTCGACGCTTGAAGGACATCGGTGGAGTTTACGCATGACCCACTGGGCACAAAATCCCCCTTCGCCTTCTTCGCCCTCTTCGCCTTTCATCCCGCTGGGCACGATTGCTACGTTAGTCATTCAGGCCGTCTCTGGCAATTAGGAAATCTATTCATTTTCACTATATTTCATAAATGAACTATGTCCGTGTGCATAAGAAGCGTTTTAATTGCATGAAATCTTTCTCGGGAGCAGAAGAAGAAGAAAAATCCCCTTCTTTTTCAAGGTCAGGGGAAGCGGGCAGTTTGTCGGGGAGATAATCGCATTCCGCACACCGCGTATTGGAAGTCTTTCTACCTAGGTGGTGAGGTGAATTAGACCAGAGTCAGCACAACGCACACTGCAGACCACCCAAAATATGTTGTTGCTTCATTAGTTTCAAAGCTTTCTGGGCCAGCGAGCTCAGAGAAGGAACTGTTTGCATTAAGAAGAAAAAAAAATAATTGTGGCCCGGTGCGATTTATTCAGCTGGGTTTAATTTGTGGAAGAGAAGTTTATGTTGGTGGAAAGGATTGAGAGGGCAGTGCCAAGAGGTAGAACAAGCAGTGGCTCTCATAATGCGTCTAATGAAAGAGATCGTGACTTTATGGCCAAGTGCGCTGAGTGTGATGTCATGGTTAAACAGGAAATAACACTGGAAATAGCACGTAACCGTTCAACTATTTACCGTATTCTACGCATTAATACACTTCATTTCCTCTACAATCTGCTACTTGTGATGCACGTTTTACATTTTTACTTTGACAGTTAGCTGGAGCCCTGTCGTGGTCGGTTAACCGGTTACGTTGGCGCTTTCGTGTTGTCGTTTTTGTTACTAAAAAGGATCTAATGGTCATCCGGTGTGAGCACAGAGCGGCGAGGCAGCGACAGGTCTTTGAGCGAGCACAACACGACTGAATGGAAGCTGCTACAAACGCTGTGTTGGCGCATTGTTGTGGGGATTATGAATAAAAACTCATGATGTAAAGTCGCTAAAACATTGACTGTGTTTGTTTTCTTCACCAACTGGAAATATAAGTTCATTAAACCATATGTGATAAATATTAGTCCATAAATACGGGCGTGTCTCAGATTTCCTCAGTCTTTATGACATAAATTCTACTGTTGGAGTTTCACCGTTGTGTGGAGGAGCTTAGCACTTGAGTTAATTTGTTAACCATGAGCACCCCAATACACTACATTTCTTTTATTTGTATTTATCTATGTTAAGGGGAACAATGCCTATTAATGACAATTCAAACAAGTGTAAATGTGACAGATTATAGCATTATCTCTAATAATTTCTAATTTCCAGCTGCAGGTTGACAGAAAAATAAAAATATACACGCATTATTTACACACACTATTTACAGCTGGACAGAAACTGCAAATAAGATTGATCATGTTAGTGCAAACATGAAACAGTATTGCACACACCCCTATATAAGAGTGGGTCCAGCTCGACTCAGACGGTCCCTCATCTGCCTGAAGAGTGGGTCCAGCTCCAGTCTCCTCGTGTCCGTCTGTCCGTCTGTGAGAGTCGGATCTCTCCTTCACTGGAACTCCTCCAGGTTTCTACGCTTTTTTCCCAAAGAGGTTTTTTTTGTAGTTTTTCCTGGCCGAGAAGGAGAGTCTAAGGACAGAGGACCCTGGGACATTGTCCCTCGCCACCACAGACATTGTCTGACTCCCTCGCCACCACAGACATTGTTGATTCATTTCTCCCTGTGGCCCTCAGAGGCGACTGTTGTTGTGATTTTGGGCCTTACAAAAATAAATTGATTTGATTTGATGTATATGTTTTTGCTCATACCTCTCTACTGCACTGATTCCTATTGCACTAATCTACATTAAACTAATTCCTTTAGCATTTTAATCAGGAGATTTGGTTGATAAAGGTGCATTGTTGACCACGTGAACATTTTACTCAAATCAGCCTACTTTATATACTATTTTAGTAGTAAGACTTAACCGGAAATGCCAAAACAACGAAGCGCTGACTAGTAATGGTTAGACGTAAAAGTGGGCGGGGCAGAATAAGGTAGATAGTACCTCAGCATACATCAAATAACTTTCAGACTTTAGGTTGTGCCGAACATGATGTATTCAGTAACACATCTGATGCATTCAATTTGGTCAAATGAACACAGACAACAACAAAAATAATTCAATTGACTCTCAACTGGTCAAGCAAGGGATCTATTCAGAGGGCAAAGGTCATGGGCTAAATCTTTACACTTAAAACAGCCCCAACGACAAAAATAATCAACTGATACCACAACAATTGCCCCAGAATTAGAGCGCTAATACAGCCAACTCAAGTACAAATCGCTGTTACATAGAAAGAAGCACCAAACAGAATATTAAAACCCTATCAAACATCGTTATTTCTTATCAAAGTGAGCTCCTTGGGCTTCACTAAGAGCACTCAACGCATCAGATGAAGCTCGATCCGACAATTGAGCAGCTACACTTTCATCCCGGCTCATGTTGTGTCTACAGTATCATTACATCTTGCATTACCAGAGCCTCAGTGGAGCTCAGGGGTGAGAACGGAGCTCTGGGCTGTTTTTTTTTCCTGAGCTTTGCAGGTCAATAACAAGCATGAGCAAAGACATGATGAAACAACAGCCCAGGCCAGAACAAAGGGAACGTGTTTGATTTTCCAGAGAAGAGGTGCTTGAACACAACATATGGGATTGTACAGAAGCCAATGTGGAAAATTCAGGAAGGTTTGACTGATATTTATCTGAGTGCTGCACAATATATTGCAAAAGTATCGGTATTGCAATATTGGATGATGCAAAAACTGATATAGCAGCAAACGAAATAAATATTGTATTAACACAGAGGTTATCAGACAGAAATCTATATTTTATTATTAAAATCTCTTTTTTTTAATTAAAAATACAGATTTTATTATTTTCCTACAACATTTTTGATTGTCTGGCTTAGTAGTAACTGGACATGCACATTTTAGTTTCAATATTAGTGAAAAGACTAATTAAAATATATTAAAATAATGCTTGAATATCAATATCGATGTATTTAACAGCCGTATTGCACATTAAAATCTATTCCAATATCATGCAGCCCTAATTTATATCGTTAAAATAATTTCAACGGTTTCTAACACTCCTCGATCCCTGGAGTCACAGCAAAAACTGGTCTAATTTATGAACCAAAAATCTGACTAAAAGTGTTTGTACGGACAAAACGTAAATTCCTTCAAACTTGCTGAATAAAGTTAGAATTTCTCCTTGCATCACATTCCACATCAGAGCCAGATAATCCCATACGTACGCTATATAAACACGTATATCTACGCGTTATGAATTAAAAGTGCGCTATGTAACTTTACTGTTACAATGTTTAACGGTTTAGCTTCAAACTTTTCACTTTTCGCACAGAAAGTCTTCACACATTCTTTTTGGGTCCTGATTTGAACCCGGTTTGGTCCAGATGTAGATGTAATGACAAACCAATCGCATAAATAGTAGCACTGCTGTTTTTAGTCACTTGATACTTAACAATTCATTCAACGTAGATGGATGGACTGCGAAAGAAATGACACAAAATGTATTATAAACGAGAACATAGACGATCTAAGTCAGATCGCATTCATAATTTATGTAGGGAGACGTCCTAAAACTCGAAAATGCAAGGTCACAAAGTTCCATTGATTCCGTACTTGGAGCCGAAAACGAATATCTGCCAGACATCAACAGCGGCTGGAGAGGAGGGAAACGGGATAAGCGCTAATGCAAGACAAACTTTACCCCAAAGCTGTGTCCTCGATGAGACACGGAAGAAAGAGGCAGCAGAAAGAAAAGAAAAAAAAACCTGCAGGAATGAGAGTTCTTTTTACACGTGCTTAGGTTAGAACAAGTCATATCAGATGAAGGTCTGGGGAGAGCCAACTGTTAAATTTAGAAGAAGGTGCCTTTGACAGAGCGCAGTGTGGATCCACTTGGATGCATGAGTACATTGTCTGCTTCAAAGTTAACTTATTAACTTGTAAGACATGCAAGAAGTTCAAGCTAACATAGAACCATTGAACCAACATGGCTAACAGAGCACGCCTGGGTTACGTGTCAATACCACAAGCTGCAAAAAAACATTTACATATCAAAATTAACGAGTTTTATTTAAATCAACTTTTTTTTTTTTTTTTTAGCTTTTAACCCTTTTATAACATTGTTCCCTCATTAAAAACATACCTGGAGTAGCATTTGTTAGCTTGAGGAATGTTGATGACAAAGTCCTCTCCCCTCCGAGCGTCAAAACCACTGCATTCTGAATCTCCTCGATAACTGACGTTTTCTCAATCTGAGAATTTCTGTGCGTTTTTTTAAGTCCATAAATAAATCATCACCAGAATTTCTCCCATTTAATCACGATCAGAAAACTGCGTGCTGAAACCAGGAAGAGAGAGGCCAGGGCTGACATGTTTGTGTTAAACTGGGTGTAATTCCAGCTGCAGCCAGTAGATGGTGGTCCTGGGTTAAACAGCAGAGATACAAATGTTTTGTTGGTTATAAACTTTTTTGTTTGTTCTAAAACATGAAACTAAACTAAAGGTACTTAAAAGCATGTTTAAAGGCTAATAACAATACAGATAATGCCTAATATTTGTCCTTTAACTAAAAAAAATGTCTTGATGTTTTAATATAGAAACTTAAAGAAGCCAGAAAAGAAAGGCCAGTCAGAAAATTGCATTAAATCATTTGTAAATTTACTAATTCTCAAACGCAGGCTACATTCACACTTCCTGTTTTTTGTCCTGGTTTATCACCTTTAAGTCCTGAGGCACATTAGCTTGTTCCGGATGCAGTTCTGGTCCAAACCAAATTTTACACCAGAGCAAATGCTGCAGTGCAACTTATCAACAAGAACCGCTTTTAACATGAATCAGTCGGACAATTTAACACCAGCAACGTTCTACACACATCAAACGGGTGTAAGTACGGAAGCAACGCTCAAATTAGGATGGAGTTCCAATTTTTCCAACGTCAACCAAGCATCTCGAGTCTTTTCAGCAGGGGAAACACAGGAAAGAGGCACGCTGTGTACTGTCAAAATAAAAGTATGACGCACTTACAAAAATAAGTCTTTAGAACCTCAAGGAATGACTTATGCTGGACAAAGCGGAGAAATAAATACGCTTTACAACGTTAAGCATCAATTACACAAGGTCAAGGCTTGCAATAGCTGAAACTAAGTAGCCTAATCAAGCACACTTTGCCATATGTAAAGTACCATTCGTATAAACATGTGAACTGCTTTAAAACCTATTGTACTTCACATAATATGCAAGCAAAGTGACGATACACAGGCTAGCGTTGCAGGAGAGGCTCTTAAATATCCTCGTGTACTGCAGCCTTTGCTTATGTTACGTGTCTCCGTGGCTCCAGATGTAAATCCCTCCCGAGGGCTAAAGCGGGCTACTTGTTAGAAGTTCAGGCTAGCACACAGATCCAACGTTGCTGACGGTGCACCTCCGGGTGATGCGTCAATGCCACGCGCCGGACAAGGCGGGGGGGGGGGGGAGCTGGGAGCGCTCTCAAGCTGAAAGACACTGTCCATTAATTCCGTAAGGGGCGCATAAGCTTAGGATACCGTGAGTGGCTTTGAACGTAGCGCTTAAATCAAGTGTTAGTGCGGAGGTATAAACAACAGCTGTGCGTTTTTTGGGATAAGTAAATCAGAATGAAAGACACTTGTCCTTGAAACAGAACGATGTCTTTGAGCGAATGAGTGTATCTTTTACTCAGAAATGTCACACAACTCAATGTCGTGGTAGGCTAGCAGCAGATGGAGATGAATAATGCTAGGCAAGAAACACAATCTTGACTTTACTCTTCTTCAAAAAAGGAAAAAAAAGGCTAGCAGTGATTTTCAACCGATGCCAATGGGATTTGATAAGTTAGCAAAAAGATCTCTGACAGTTCCCATGGTGAGAACGAAATGCAATTTGCCGTGCCCTCATATTTCTTTAAACTAATTAAAAACTCAACAGATGCTTGCCATAACTCCAAAATTCAACCACAAATGTTCAACTTGCTTGGCACGCACTTCAGACAAGACATATGGTGTTGATAATTAGTTACAAATGCAGTGAATTCAGAAAAACTTTTTGGAATCATACATAAAGCTAGTTTGATGAACACGAGACGTTGACGCTTTGCAAGAACAATGGAGCTCAACAAACTTAGCCACTTCGAAGACCATCATGGCTCCTGAAGTTACATGTTTCCCCCAGAGTCTTTCCCTGTAGACTTTTATACATTGTAAGAGTTTAAAGGCACAACAAAGGCTCACCAGCCAATGTCCACACTGCAGATTTACAGTCAAAAAACACAATTAACACTTGCTTTTTTTCAGTTTTTTCCTAGAAAGTCTATGGGGGATGCAATACATAAGTTTAAAGATGCCCTATTAACATCAACTAGAAACCAAAAGTGGAGAATGCCTAACCTTTTCAATATTTAAACGTTGAGATATGACAATACATGTAAACTTATCAAATTTGAAAGTTAATAAAGATGACTAAATGCACAATTTCATACGAAGCCATTTCAGATCAGATCGATAGCATATTCACAAGTTTCTATCATTTTCATATTATTATACGTTGTTGGCTTAAGCAGCATTTCAAATACATTACGTTGTCATGTTTGAAAAGTTTATAGTAGCTTAAGCAAGTGGCTCCCAAACTTTTTTTTCACAAGTAGCCCCCCCCTTAGCTGTTCCTCATTCTGCAGTTTCCCCATAAATTATGTACAGCAAATACACCTGTTATTGGCTAATATTATACTTTTTTGATTATATTGATGACCAAACTGACTTTCTAAAAACAGGCTTCAGAATATAAAAAAAACTATTACAATTAGTATTCTTTTATAAATATTTATATAAAATGTAGTTTTTTCATTTTAATTAAATACTAAGCACCCTGGAAAGTGGCCCCCAGTGGTACCTCTGGTTGGAAACCCCTGGTGTAGCCCTCTAAGATACTTTTCAATCAAAGCTAATGTAGCACTCCTTTAAAAGTAAAAGAACCAACCTTATCATCACCTACCATGTTATATCTTGTTATTTTTTATATTTTTTTCCTGAAATCACAGACTAAAGTGCAAGGTAAACCAGGTCTAGATACTGTACATGTTTCTCTCACAGTGCAACAGCAAAAACTGAAGTCTGACAACAATAAATCTAATATTATATTTCATTTTCTCAGATACATAACACCAAACACACTCGTTTACACATGAAACCTATTCTTTTTGAACTCTTATCTCATTTTGTTTGATTTCCAAGTCATTTTCGTCCTTGCCATGCTTCTATTCCCCTCTCCTTTCCCCGAGCATAAGAAGACACGAGGAGCATGCAAAATGAGGCTAACGACTTCACAAATTGCTCAATCAGCTAAACCGGGGATCGCAGTAGATACAGTTTATTGGTCCAGAAACGCATCCCCGAGGTACGCCTGTCCGTGCGCCTGTCCCGTGCGCCTGTCCCGTGCGCTCCCTTTTACGCAAGCTTTGCCCAACTCAAACCAAACATTTCGACCTCATCGCGATGCGTAAAGCGCAGTTTTCCACGCGTTTCCAACTATTCACGCAAACACCGCGTTCAGCCCAACTTCCCTCAAGTGTTGCATCTGAACGTTACACCCACAACGTCAAAAAAACCCGATCAGCTTTTTAGTTTTTTTTTAATTTTTCTATTTTTTTCTTCTTCAATCATTACCGGTCAAACGCAGTCCAACAATAATCATCAGCAGAAAACGACTCGGAGGAGAATTAAAAAATACAATAAAATAAATAATCAAACTTAGCGCACGGAACTTACCCAAGTAGAGCGGGACGAGCGTGGAGACGTCCGGACGAGACATCATCCAGCGGGATAAAGCAAGGTGCAAATCCGAGAAAAGTGGACCTCAGAAAGAAGAAGAAGAGGAGGAGGAGGAGGCGACGGCGCGCGTAACGGACAGGGGCACTTTTACAGTAAGACTACGGCGCGACCGGGAGAAGGAGCGTGGACGCAGATGATCACGGCACGTCTCGGCGTCGGCAGCATCTCCGCTCCGTTTCATTCAAGCGCAGCGCGGGGCAGGGCGGGCATCGCGGCGGGGCTCCTGGAGACAGTGTGTGGAGCAAAGAGTCGGCGGTGTAGCAGCGAGCAGCGGCGTCTGCTTCAGCTCACGCACGCACGCACTCACGCACTCACTCACTCACGCACGCAGCCAAAAAAAGCGGGGTGGTTCCCTCCTCGTGATGTGTCCCGTTAACTGTCCGCGCAGGTCCAGCCCACACCGCTGTCCCGAGTGTGAGGAGGGGGGGTGGGAGAGGAGGAGGTGCGACAAAAAGGTGCGTGCGCGGACAGGATGGGACTGGACAGGACAGCCCGGGATGGGACGGGACAGGACAGCCCGGGATGGGGGGATGGGACTGGACAGGACAGCCCGGGATGGGACGGGACAGGACAGCCCGGGATGGGGGGATGGGACGGGACAGGACAGCCCGGGATGGGACGGGACAGGACAGCCCGGGATGGGGGGATGGGACGGGACAGGACAGCCCGGGATGGGACTGGACAGGACAGCCCGGAATGGGACGGGACAGGATGGAACGGGATCGCAGTGGATGGATGGACGTGAAGAGGCAAACTACAGCGTCCCGTGTCATGCACATGATCCTTCTACGGGACACACGTGTATTCTTGCTTTGTGCCATAATGGATTCTTGTAAACTTGACAGAGTTAAGTTGGAGGGGGTGAAGCGAAGTGGGGCGTAATGGGATTTCAATGATGAAACTTGAATTAGGAGAGAACGTCACAAAATGTGAAACCACACATGTAAGAGGTGTTTTTAAATATGGGACTATGACAAAAAGCATTTTTGAATAAAACAAAGTCATGATTTTGAAGTTTTACTGGCCAAACATTTGGTCTCACATTTTTTTGTAGATATTAAGATATTATATTTGTCTATATTAGATTAGTCTTTATTTTCCCCATAGGGAAATGTGTCCTTCCTTAAACTCTACTGGGGCATGTCCTCAGGAGCCGTGATTGCTGCAGTGCAGGGCCCGAAGACTCATCTCAGGAGTCAAACCCGCAACCTTCTTTCTGTGAGGCAGGAGTGCTCTGCCTGATAGGCCTATATTACATACATTATTATAGGGTTTTTTTTTAAATACAAGAGGTTTGTATTTTTAAATTTTTCATATTCATTGTTCATAATATAAATGAGTCTCTATACAAGTGCAACTTGGGACATTATGTGTGTATTGTACTAAGTGCAGATCATTTTATAAGGTCTATATTTTGTTCAAAAGTATCTTAGTGAAATGTTGAATATTTACACACACATCATAGTCCATTTAAGCTAGAGAAGATATACTATATATATATATATATATATATATATATATATATATATATATATATATATATATATATATATATATATATATATATGCCATAAGGCTTCAAGACAAAGCACCAAAGTGGAATACAATCTGAAAACAAAAAACAACTCTCCTTTACTGTATAATTGATATGGTTTAATTGCACACTGTATATATAATATATCAAATATAACTTTGATTATTCGATTACACATCCTAATCTTCCTACTGTACTGTACCTCCAACATGTTGTATCACACTCTTTGTTTATAATGGAAGTCTTAGCGTGCAACAGCATAATGCACTGAGCAAAAGTGCCAGGAATAATAAGAGCTCCTATATTTTAGAGTGCTGTCATAAAGGTATAGTCATATCCTGGGAATGCGCTTTACAAAAGGGGAGGGGCACATTCATGTCCATTTACAAGAATATGGAAATGGTCTGCGTGTTCCTTCCCTACGGCACAAAATGGAATAGGCTGTAGTCCGTCGTTATGACAAATAACATGCAAAAGATTACACTTATATTTTCTGTTCAGCAACAATTCCTTTTGCGTCTGACAGGAGGGTTTGTTTACCTGTTGTAATGTTTCAGTTTCCAGTAGCCTTCAGAAGCATCACCATTACAAGCATTAGGGCTTAGTAGGTGATGCTTACGCCCCCTACTGTCTGACGACTTGTGATGAGGGTGTAGGCTCCCTCATCACCATTTAGGCCTCTCGGACCTCACTTGTGGATCTCTCTGGCCTCTCTGATCCAGTGGTGGGATTTGCAGCTGAAAGGAACACGTCAAAACACCATCATGTGACACTTTTTAAACGTAGACGGAATTAATCTTCACCATGACCCCATTCATTCGTTTACCATGGAATAAACATACATTTTTAGTCTATAAACTGTTTTAGCAACCTATTACTACTTAAAAATGTACTTTCTTTCCTTTTCTTTTGAAATAGTTATACAAAATACCCTAATGCATGATCAAAATATAACAAAGCAACACATTATATATATTAAATTCAACTAAAATAATAAAGTAATTGTTATCTCCATGAAGATGTCATTGTTTTGCTTGAAAAATACAGTTTAAATCATATCCATCTAGCATTTGTTCAATTAGAGGTATTTTTAATACTTGAAAACATATGTGTTCTTCCTGTTAGCGGGATCGCCTCTCCACAGATATTGTCTGTAATATGGTCCTGAAACAATTCAACTCTTGACTCCATCTAGTGGTCAAACAGGTGTGTAAACGTTCCCAGTAGAGAAGGCTCATTATATTAATTTGACAAAGCATGGGCCAGGTACGTACATTACAGTGCCATGCTAATGCAAACAGACAGCATCTAATTGAAAAACCCTCCACTTTTTCATGTGAGACCCCATTACCTGTGCACGACACGCTGACACTCCAAAGCCTTAATGGAATCCAAACGATCTCCAGGTATGTTTTGAAACGTAATCGATAAAAAACATAATGAACGCTTCAATGGAGACATATGTATGGATTCCAACGCACAATCTCGCACCATCTCCTATAGTCGCGCTATACCAAATAACCGCACACAGTATGATGGGAACTACTGCGAATTAGCCAGAACATTGTGTACAAGCCTAAAAACGGCATTTGTCTTAACTATGTCGGACAAAATAAACAGTTTTTCAGGTTTACTTGATTGGATACAAGACCCCAAGGCAAAAATATGATCTAGCGCCCCAATTAACCTCCCTCACGACGAAAGGTTGTCAAGCCGGGATAATAAAGTGGAAGCCGCCTTACGGGCCGTATAAAAGTCAATACAGAGCTTGTATGGGTAGCAACGGTTATTCCCAAACACACTTAGAATTGATTGATTTGCCATAAAAAACAATTGCCACACAGTGAACCTGGGGCTCTTTTACTCCGCACAGAGTCCCGGGGCAGATGCTGTTTAGTAGTGGCAGGAACAACACACTTGTTATAGTTCGAGTCATGACGCGTTTGTCAAATAAGCTTTTAACTGACTTCTAAGGATAACTGCATGTATGTATAAAGGATAACTGCATGTATGTATGAAGGATAACTGCATGTATGTATAAAGGATAACTGCATGTATGTATGAAGGATAACTGCATGTATGTATAAAGGATAACTGCATGTATGTATGAAGGATAACTGCATGTATGTATAAAGGATAACTGCACGTATGTATAAAGGATAACTGCATGTATGTATAAAGGATAACTGCACGTATGTATAAAGGATAACTGTATGTATGTATGAAGGATAACTGCACGTATGTATAAAGGATAACTGTATGTATGTATGAAGGATAAGTGCATGTATGTATAAAGGATAACTGCATGTATGTATGAAGGATAACTGCATGTATGTATGAAGGATAACTGCACATATGTATAAAGGATAACTGCACGTATGTATAAAGGATAACTGCATGTATGTATAAAGGATAACTGCACGTACGTATGAAGGATAACTGAAAATATGTATAAAGGATAACTGCATGTATGTATAAAGGATAACTGCACGTATGTATAAAGGATAACTGCACGTATGTATAAAGGATAACTGCACGTATGTATGAAGGATAATTGCACATATGTATAAAGGAAAACTGCACGTATGTATAAAGGATAACTGCACGTATGTATGAAGGATAACTGCACATATGTATAAAGGATAACTGCACGTATGTATAAAGGATAACTGTATGTATGTATGAAGGATAACTGCACGTATGTATAAAGGATAACTGCATGTATGTATGAAGGATAACTGCACGTATGTATAAAGGATAACTGTATGTATGTATGAAGGAAAACTGCACGTATGTATAAAGGATAACTGCACGTATGTATAAAGGATAACTGTATGTATGTATAAAGGATAACTGCACGTATGTATAAAGGATAACTGCACGTATGTATAAAGGATAACTGTATGTATGTATGAAGGATAACTGCACGTATGTATAAAGGATAACTGTATGTATGTATAAAGGATAACTGCACATATGTATAAAGGATAACTGCACGTATGTATAAAGGATAACTGTATGTATGTATGAAGGATAACTGCACGTATGTATAAAGGATAACTGTATGTATGTATGAAGGATAACTGCACGTATGTATAAAGGATAACTGCACGTATGTATAAAGGATAACTGTATGTATGTATGAAGGATAACTGCACGTATGTATAAAGGATAACTGCACGTATGTATAAAGGATAACTTTATGTATGTATGAAGGATAACTGCACGTATGTATAAAGGATAACTGTATGTATGTATGAAGGATAACTGCACGTATGTATAAAGGATAACTGTATGTATGTATAAAGGATAACTGCACGTATGTATAAAGGATAACTGCACGTATGTATAAAGGATAACTGCACGTATGTATAAAGGATAACTGTATGTATGTATGAAGGATAACTGCACGTATGTATAAAGGATAACTGTATGTATGTATGAAGGATAACTGTACGTATGTATAAAGGATAACTGTATGTATGTATGAAGGATAACTGCACGTATGTATAAAGGATAACTGCACGTATGTATAAAGGATAACTGTATGTATGTATGAAGGATAACTGCACGTATGTATAAAGGATAACTGCACGTATGTATAAAGGATAACTTTATGTATGTATGAAGGATAACTGCACGTATGTATAAAGGATAACTGTATGTATGTATGAAGGATAACTGCACGTATGTATAAAGGATAACTGTATGTATGTATAAAGGATAACTGCACGTATGTATAAAGGATAACTGTATGTATGTATGAAGGATAACTGCACGTATGTATAAAGGATAACTGTATGTATGTATGAAGGATAACTGCACGTATGTATAAAGTATAACTGCACGTATGTATAAAGGATAACTGTATGTATGTATGAAGGATAACTGCACGTATGTATAAAGGATAACTGCACGTATGTATAAAGGATAACTGTACGTATGTATAAAGGATAACTGTATGTATGTATGAAGGATAACTGCACGTATGTATAAAGGATAACTGTACGTATGTATAAAGGATAACTGTATGTATGTATGAAGGATAACTGCACGTATGTATAAAGGATAACTGTATGTATGTATAAAGGATAACTGCACGTATGTATAAAGGATAACTGCACGTATGTATAAAGGATAACTGCACGTATGTATAAAGGATAACTGTATGTATGTATGAAGGATAACTGCACGTATGTATAAAGGATAACTGTATGTATGTATGAAGGATAACTGTACGTATGTATAAAGGATAACTGTATGTATGTATGAAGGATAACTGCACGTATGTATAAAGGATAACTGCACGTATGTATAAAGGATAACTGTATGTATGTATGAAGGATAACTGCACGTATGTATAAAGGATAACTGCACGTATGTATAAAGGATAACTGTATGTATGTATGAAGGATAACTGCACGTATGTATAAAGGATAACTGTATGTATGTATAAAGGATAACTGCACGTATGTATAAAGGATAACTGCACGTATGTATAAAGGATAACTGCACGTATGTATAAAGGATAACTGTATGTATGTATGAAGGATAACTGCACGTATGTATAAAGGATAACTGTATGTATGTATGAAGGATAACTGTACGTATGTATAAAGGATAACTGTATGTATGTATGAAGGATAACTGCACGTATGTATAAAGGATAACTGCACGTATGTATAAAGGATAACTGTATGTATGTATGAAGGATAACTGCACGTATGTATAAAGGATAACTGCACGTATGTATAAAGGATAACTGTATGTATGTATGAAGGATAACTGCACGTATGTATAAAGGATAACTGTATGTATGTATGAAGGATAACTGCACGTATGTATAAAGGATAACTGTATGTATGTATGAAGGATAACTGCACGTATGTATGAAGGATAACTGTACGTATGTATAAAGGATAACTGTACGTATGTATAAAGGATAACTGCACGTATGTATAAAGGATAACTGTACGTATGTATAAAGGATAACTGCATGTATGTATAAAGGATAACTGCACGTATGTATGAAGGATAACTGCATGTATGTATAAAGGATAACTGCATAATCCTGAATCGTTTTTAATAAACTTTTGGTTCATTAAGAGTCTAATTACCACAGACAAAACCACAACTTACTGTTCAAAAGGTGTAAACATTCAGTAGGTAAACTAAATTCCACTGCCTGCTACATTAAAAGGGTGCGTCCATATTCCCCGGTACCTATGTTCCCCCTTTTCAATGAACGGGGGAACTACGCTAATACTAGCATAGGCTGCTGGTTCAGGTTCTACATTCCTAAAAGTTGTGCCTTAATGTATGGTTTTACAGCATCAAATATAGCAGCATAGAACACTAACCCAGCTCTCGGGGAACATAGGGCTGACCCCACATTAAAAAGCAACTATGACGACGTGGGGCCAGTTTTGAGCAGGATTCAAAGTACCTGTTTAAACCTTTTAAGTAATGATCTATTATATATATTTTTGGAAGTTTGGTAGCTGCCTAAGTTGTGTTACTCACCACATTCCCAGCAACAGGAAAGGCGTGTCATGGATGTAAAGCATGTCCAGAGCTGTGTAAGTTACCACGGCGTAGGCTGAAGATCAATGGAGACTGTGGGAAGGAGACAGCATCCTTTACGCCAGTCAATAGGACGTCGCTGAGACATTAACCAGCGCCTGTCAATTATATTTGTGTTGGTTGCAGACACAAAGTTTAAATTCCTCTTTCATCAACTCGGAAATAATGTTTATGTTTTGAAACTATTAAGCGTCGGACAGAGGAATGAAGAGGTTTGAATGAGGCTTTAACTTAATATCAGTTTATTGGCCGTTTTCAAGCCACTTTTACGCCCGTTTCAACTTAGGTTTTTGTGCAAATGTCAAAAACCTTCCTAAATGTTTACAGAATCAGACTAGGCCTCGGCTCCAAGAGCGTTTTACAACCCAACGTGGTCAATACAGCTCAGCCCGGGCCGAAATGTCTTTGCGCAAATGATCCATAGTCAAGCATTGTCGAAATAATTTGAAGATGGATCATATTTGACAGACTTTGGACTAAATGGGACAATTTATTTGGATTTACTTATTTTTCTCTATTATTTGCTGGATATACTGTTTTTTATTTTTATTTTATGTATGTTCTCTTTCTAGATTTAATTTTTTTTTTGATGAATAAAAAAGAAACAATTAAAACTTGCCGACCCCAAAGGTATGGAAACCTGGAATCTTGCTTAACCAGTCGAGCTGTAACCTAGCTTGCCTGGCGGCGTTTTCTCATGAAGAAATACAAGTTTAATATTTAAATACAGGCAAAGCAATAACATCTCCATGGAGACAAGTACAGTAGATGGCAAACCCTCTGGCTGAAACCAGATGGCTGAAACATGGAAACAAGAACATCCAGTAAAGTGAGCTTCTGTTTCAGCAGGACCGAGGAGCATCTTTTCCAGTCAAATCACAAATAGATAGCTTTTAGATCTTTGAAAATAAACGTTATTAACACTAACATGAAACGCCAGAGAGAAATGGTGGTGAGGACAAAAGAGCAACTTAACCTGTGTGCTTCCTGCTTTTGACCTTCTGGAGAGATAATATCGGTTGAAGATGAGGTCAAATATCTTCGGTCATCACCATCAGCAGAAGAAGTGACCGCTGATATGAAGGTAGTGGCAAAAGAACTTGGTTTAAAGCTCACTGCACAGCGCTCTATACTGCCCACTTGTGGTGCGGTTACAGTGGAAGTACATTCAAGAAGCTGCAGGTTGTTTGTTGGTGCACTTCCCTTGTTCTTGTGTTATGTTTGTATAAAAGAATAATGCGTACAATTATGTTCCCACACTGAATGCTTAAGAAAGTTGATGAAGCGCCTCGAGGACTGTTTTTATTTATTTATTTATTTACAATGCCTCAGCAGAGTAGTATTGGTTCACCTCTGAAAACAATGGAAGTGCTCATAGACTATACAGTTTTATTATATTGTGTTGTTGTTTGTCCTCTGTTTGTTCTTGATTGCTCTGTTTGGACCCGTTTCAGTCAGAAATAAAGTTTGATTGATTGGCTGTCCAAATAAGTACTTTTGAACACCTTATGGTTCAAATATTTCATGTTTTACACCTTGAAATGATGATTACACACAGAACTGATGACATTAGAGCTCACAAAGCAGTTTAAATTAGGCAAATATGATAACTGTTAGCAAATATTAAGACATTCAGCACATTGTAGTGAAGGGGACAACAAGGAGGAGAGTGTTTTGAAGTAGCGGGACCTTGAATGTTTGTGGCTAAGATGAGCATTACAAAGTCTTAAAGTCCATATGAAAGGTTCTGCTTTTCTAATTATGACTAGGTTTGCTAGGATAGCAACTGTGGTAAATATTTATCATATTTTGACTTCCGTTAAGTTGCAGTTTGTGAAGAAAAATTGAGAAATAAGAGTTTAAAAAGAGCCAAACTGTGACATTGAAAACAGAGAGGTTGCATCCGAATATCCCCTAAGCCCTCATTCACTACATAGTCCTGCATTATTTAGCAGACTTTATAGTGCACTCAATCACAGAGCGATTTGGACACTGAGCTCACTAACTCCTCGGCACGGGTCACGTGACTCTGACGTCCCAGTGAAAAAAACAAATGTGTGGTCTAATAATCACCATACAAGTCATGGATCTCACATTCAACAACAAATGGATTGGATTATTTAACTTTTTGTGTTCAAACGTGATGGTGACTCATGCTAATGTAATGCTAACGCTAGCAACGTAGCAACACGTGTTTTGTTCATCTTCTCGAGTCAACAGTACATTTAAACTGCTTCATTCAGTCTTTTGTGTCCAGTTAGACCTGTTGCTGTTGTTTTTCCGACTCCCGTGATGCATTGTGGTCTACATTAACCGGTCTAGTGACCATGGCTGAACACTACTTTTCAAGGTGCATTGCAGGAACTTTTGAGTGCATTAGTTTTTTACCTGCTGGACATTCGGGCACCACTACAAAATAGCATGAGCGCTAAAGAGTGCCCTCTGTAGGCAATAGTGTGGACATTCAGATGCAGCCAGAGACAGTTTACACTTAACTGAAACCATTTTCTGATCAAATAATGGTGTGTTATGGTATTATTGTTTGTCAAATCCATTACACTATTATGTAATTTTATAGATTTTGGCTCTTGTTTACGGTATGGTTGCTAGGTAACAGTTGTGGAATTCCCTCTATCCCTATATCGTATTTGCTGCCCATGTCCAACCAGAAAGTAAAATTATAAACCTTCCAAAAATAGTCAAACTGGGGACAAATAGAGAAAATGTTTAGTAAAATCCGAAATATAATTGTGTGCACTAATTGCGTGTCTAACTTGTCAAACATAAATGAATATGATGTAATTTCCATATTCCATTGCAGTATTTGTCCCTCGCTTCCACGGTATGTCTCTGATTCTACACATGGACATATGAATGATGTCTGTATGCAGTGTATATATATAATTTCTGTCTGTTATAGAGCCAAGGGAAGTAATGCAAAGAAAGCTAATCAATCAACTCCCCCCGGAACAGTTCTGCGTGATCAAGGACGTCATTAGAGATTGCATTCCAGAATGGATTTTACTGCTCTGTTTAGAGAAGCAAATAAAAATGCTTTATGCCTTCGGACCGCTGCACCTAGACCCTCCGCGGCGAGAAATAGCATCTGTAGATTACTAGCATAAGCCTACATAGCCGCATTAGCCGCTAGTGCTATATTTATATATAATATTTCGTGAAGTTTCAGCCTAAGCCATGAAACCAAAGAAGATTTGAATATGCTAAATACTAAACTCAGGGTTAATTTGAAAGTAGACTAACTTTCTTTAGATTTTGTTCCTCAAACCTTTTTATATCTCCTTAAACTTTCAAATGATTTTAGAACTACTTTAAATTACTGATTTAGTCTCATATAAAACCTGGAGCAGCTGAAGCGATTGTCACATGATGGATCTGGCTGTGTAATGAAAACAAATACTCGAGAAGCGTCAGCTGACTTTACACACACTCCTATTTAGAGCCAAAATATGAAACAAAAATCTGTTCGTAAAGGCCACCGGAGGGCGCTGTATTCACCGGAGCTGCTCACACTGACTCATTGTAGCTGTGACGAAATGAAAAAGTTTTGAACAAACTCCATGTTGGGTTTGTCCAATATTTAAATTTTTGTTTAGAGCCTTCACTGGGCAACGGAGCCTGGCGCTGTACGGCTGCTATGATTGGCTGTTGTAAAGTTGCACTTACCCCACAGACATGATTGCCTGACCCGCCAGCCCCGCCCACATTCTGTTCGAATGCTTAAGGGTCTGGAATCGGAATCAGAGCCAATGAAATCGACGGTCATCCATTTACCTATCCACTCCCAGGCGGAGGTTTTAACGCGTCACACTGAGATCCGGAAGTAGCGCTTTCCAGCCCCGTTCCAAAACATTCAAGATGGCGGACCCGGCTCGTGACCCGGCTCGAGACCCGGCTCGTGACCGAGTGTTTACTTCTGCTCTCGCTTCGGTTTGAACAATCAGGAAAGTCCGCTCTACTCGCCGTGATGAACGTGCGTTAGATGCGGTTATACGAAGGGCGTCATCGCGATTCAGGAGACATTTTCTGCGTTCGGAGACGGATAACGCGGAACACGCCTTGTTGACATGGGCTACGTGATATCCGGTTAAGCGTGTCGTGTTTTTTGCGTCACTTCTGGGTTTATGTGATTGGTTCTGTCTCTGCTCTAAACTCCGCCCTAGAAATTGAAACGCAGCAGTCGAGCCCCAGACCCACACACAGTTTTGATAAGTAGTTTTCCAAAACGTGTTTGGAATGGCTGGTCAGGCAACAGACATGCGATAACTGGATCCGAAGTTGTGGAGAAGAAAATCAGGCTTAAATATGGGCCAGAAATCCTCTAGTCTGCAGGAGACTTAGGGACACAACAACTGTTTGCACTAACGCCACAGCCGACCCACTGTGGCCCCTGATCTTCCCACCGTCCCATCCAAGTGCTAACTATGCCCGGAGATCTGATTAGCACTGACAGGCAGGTACGGCCACAAAAACGCACCAGCATTCACATGTCCTCTTCTTTCTCACCCCTTCACATGTGCCCAGTGTACCGCTAAAGGTTAAATCAACAATTAAGGTTGACAAGCTCGTTCCAATCAGAGACACAGTTTGCGTTTTGGGCCCTGACAGCTTCATTGACAACCCGCCAGGATACCACTCATAGTACAACCTTTACGTCCGACGATTGAGTGTGCAAGCGGCGCTCCCCGTGGGACTCATGAAATATAGATACGGCTAAAGAGCTTGTAATTGCCCCAAATCTTTCATTAAAAACTCATAGTAGCATATTTCACCTTATATATTGCTACTATTTAGTTTAAGTAGTATGTATTTAAGTAGCATGCTTGTTTATACAGTTGTTGTGTCCTTGAGCAAGACATATCACCCACTTTGCATGTGTGAGTGTGGTGTGTGAATGAAGGTAATCTGCACTATTTGTATTACTATTGGCCTTTAAACTTCAGTATAGCTTTACTTTGGTATTGCATGTTTTAGGACTTAAACTAATGTATTTACTGAATCCATACATTATTTTATATCTGCAATCCATCATCAGGAATTGTGTTAGAACACCATCTATTGGCAGCAGAGGGAATTACAAACGGGAGATAAACAAAGTCGGTCGAATTTAGTCCAAATGTGATCTACATATTCCTTCTTTAATGATGGCTGTATTCCCTGCTTCCTGGAGTACATCCATCCAATACAGTACATCCATTACATGAAATGCATGCTGTAAACATGCCGGAATGTAGCTATGGGCTAATTGTCATTCACTCTCACAACATACTCTCATTCAAACACCAGAATACTAATCCACATGTTTTTAGTGGTAGGTGAGAGGGTACTCACCTAGAGGAAACCTACACAGACACAGGCAGAACAATCAAACTCCACGCAGAAGAGAGTGAGATTGACAATCAATCCCTGGACCTTCTTGCATTGAAGCGAGAGCACTGACCACTGGGCCACCGTATTGGGTTTTGAGACCCAAATACATGGTTCTGAAATTGAGTTTGTAGCACTTGTAGCAACCAGACTAAACAGCTGTGCATAACCGTGTGGTGCTGCACGCGACTCCTGCAGTCCATGTTGTCACCGGAGGCCCAGAGGCCAGGCACCGAGACTAAAGGCCAATTCATACTTAGGAAGCAAGAAGTTTGTTCATTTACCAATAGGGCTGCCAGAACAAGAACAAAGTTGGTTCCGGCTCATGATGTAATTAGTTAGCACCATTCACTCACATAGTTAACATGTGGCTTCAATCTGGAACATTCCCAATGTCTTTGAAAACTGCGGTCATAATTACTGGCCCATCTCTAATCTGCCATTTTGGGGCAAAGTCCTTGAAAAGGTTGTTTACCAACAGCTCACAGATTTCCTCTTAATAAACAACTCATTTGATGTTTTTTTTCAGTCAGGTTTTAGACCTCATCACAGCACTGAGACTGCTCTTGTCAAGGTGACAAATGACATCCGCCTCAACACTGACACGGGCAAAGCTTCAGTCTTAATTCTGTTAGATCTGAGTGCTGCTTTTGACACTGTCGATCATGGGATCCTCTTACAGAGACTAGAGGACTGGGTGGGCATCACTGGCACTGCCCTAAACTGGTTAAAGTCCTATCTGGAAGACAGGAAGTACTTATCTGTATTAACTGTATCTCAGACCACATGCCCCTGACCTGTGGAGTGCCCCATGGGTCAATCCTGGGTCCCCTTCTGTTCAACCTCTACATGCTGCCGTTGGGTCAGTTGATACGCAGTGAAAATGTGTCCTATCACAATGATGCAGACAACACTCAGATCTATGTTTCACCATCGGCAGGTGACTATGGACCAGTAGATTCACTCTGTCACTGCATCCAACGGATCAGTTTGTGGATGCAAAACAACTTTCTCCAGCTGAACTCAGACAAGACTGAAATCATCATCAAAGAGAAAGTGTTAGCGTCACCTCCAGAGTCTCGCTCTAAAACCTACAAACCAAGTTAGAAATCTGGGGGTAATAATGGACTCAGACTTGAACTTTAACTTTAACAGCCACATCAAATCAATAACATCAGCAGCGTTTTACCGTCTAAAAACATTGCCAAAACCAGTTTCGGAGAGACTTATCCATGCGTTTGTCTCCAGTAGATTGGACTACTGTAACGGCCGCTCACTGACCTCTCCAAACGAGCTGCAAAACAGCTGCAGTACATCCAGAACGCTGCTGCTCGGGTCCTGACTAGAACCAGGAAGTATGATCACATTAGTCCTGTTCTCAGGTCTCTGCACTGGCTCCTGTGGCTCAGATAAGAGACTTTAAAGTAGCTCTGGTTGTGTACAAGTCTCAGGGACCGTCCTCCTGCTGGTGCCAGAGTCAGGACTAAACATGGACCGGCCTCCTGCTGGTGCCAGAGTCAGGACTAAACATGGACCGGCCTCCTGCTGGTGCCAGAGTCAGGACTAAACATGGACCGGCCTCCTGCTGGTGCCAGAGTCAGGACTAAACATGGACCGGCCTCCTGCTGGTGCCAGAGTCAGGACTAAACATGGACCGGCCTCCTGCTGGTGCCAGAGTCAGGACTAAACATGGACCGGCCTCCTGCTGGTGCCAGAGTCAGGACTAAACATGGACCGGCCTCCTGCTGGTGCCAGAGTCAGGACTAAACATTGCGTTTCAGTTTTATGCAGCTAAAATCTGGAACAGTCTTCCTGAAGATGTGAAACAGACAATGTTTAAATCTAAGCTAAAGACAGTTGTTCAGCTGTGCATACGATTTTTCTTTGCACTTGTCTCTTTTAGGTCTTTAGGGGTTTTGTGATTTCTGTCATGTCTGTGGGATTTACATTGTTTTTCCTGTTGTGTGAAGCACTTTGAATTGCCTTGTGTATGAATTGTACACTACAAATAAACTTGCCTTGTCTTAATGTGTTTAGAGTTGCAGGACTAAAGGTTTGGAGCTCCAGTGTCAAAGGAACGTCGAAGGTCAAAATGTGTTGAGCTGTTTTGTAAAATGTGTGTCCTTCACCCTGGGGTAGAGAATTGACAACCACCAAAAGTCAAGATGATTATTAAATATGTTTGAGAAGTGCAAGTTTATCTATTAATGGAATGTTGTTGTTGTTGTTGTTGTTGTTGTTTTTTCTTCGTTTTAATCTTTTTGTTTATTTCTTCTGATGTTCTGTGTTTTGAAATCGTGGAGGCCATTTTGTAATATATTTTTTTAAACCTTTTTGCTGCTTCATAATATTGGAGATAATAACAAAGACCCTTTCAAATTCAAGCCATTATTTCTCTTCCTGCAGTTATGAAGCTACAAAGTAATACCAAACACAAGAAATATTCAGGACCAGCATTTATCAGCGAGCGGATGGGCTAATGACTGCATACTATATTCAATAATAAGAGAATCTGTCACAGTTCTTTACTTCAGAGAAATGGAAAGCAAACATATTGAATATTCTTCAAAATGAGGGCACAGAAGGTGAACATGAGAGAACTCTGTTAGAGCAGTGGCTATGTTCACGTGCACAACAACAATCTGATCATTATTAGATTATTGAAATGTCATGTAAACAGCTTCATCTGATGTGAGTAATCTGAGAAGCATCCTCAAAATGGCAATCTAATGACAAATTAAAAAAATATTCAAATACAGTGTACTTTGTCTTCTAAGCACAGCTATATTTACAGGCACACTCAAATCTGATTTCTGGCCATGTGAATGTGCTCGCTGTGGCATTCAGAGACCGACGGCTGGAAATGTTTAAAGAATCCCAGTGTAGGACTCTTTTCACAGCTGCACCGCATGAAGCTAAAGCCCGTTTTAAACCGCAGAGATCATAAAACTGTACATGCACACCAATAATCTGATCATTATCTGATTTCTGAAGTTATCAGATTATTGATTATCCTATTAACAGATCAGATTTCTTTCAGATTTTTTGAGGAAAATGATGAAAAAAGGGCAAACTAATGCGGCAAAGCAAAAATGAAAGAGAGTTAGAGCGGTATTTTAAATTAGTTTTTGTGGGGGCAAAGTAAAGTAAAGTGAAAACTGAACCTAAATACACATCTCCAAGATTAGCTTTAGATGAGTTTAGATTATGCTTCCAGTTGTCCTCAGAGGTCGGATTTTCTGAGTCCCAACTTGTAACCGCACACAGGAACACTGCTCATAGTTTTCTGACCGCTGGAACATAGAAACTTGCAAACATTTCTCTGAGACAAAACGTTTTGACCTCCGAGAACGCCCTGAATGCTGCATTTATATAAGAACTTTAAAGAGTTATGTTAACAATAGTATAATATGGATCACTTTTGTATTAGTTCCCTCTTCTTACATCTACTCCATTGCCAATAAGATCTTAATAACGACTTCAAATACAAGTGTACATCTCATAGTCTCTGATCTAACTATAATCTTGGAATGACATTTATTACTATGGAGGGTCAGCGGAGGGAAGAAGAAAAGCGTCCTTCCTCAGAGCGAAACAACAAAGGCTGGTGTGTAGACTGTGAAAATCCTCCTGAAATAGCCGGGTGCGCAACAAAGACGGCCTCATTAAAAATGTATCAAGGGTACAGCCGCCCAGTGTTTCTCCTTGCTCAGGGATTCTGCATGGCTCAATAAAGGCTAGGACATTATCATCACCCAACAATGCCTCTCATTTGGGCTTCTTACGCCGGTGTTTTTCCAGAATGAAAAGGACAAACGGCTCGATTTAGTTGCTTTGAAAGGAGCTACAAAAGTCCACCTGTGGGCCACGTTGATGCACAGTGTCAGTTTGAACTTTTACTCAGAGAAAACGTTGTTAACTTGTTGTGTGTACTTGTTGCAGTGAATAAAGAAGAAAAACGCATTGAATACACGTGATATTAACGAATCGATTCAACGTTTGAGTCCAGTTTAGTCACAATGTGTCGTCTCAAATTGAGATTGTCATTTCTAATTGTCTATGATCAGTTTGTGTGTGTTAAATGTTTGCTTACTTTTGTGTTTGTTAATGTTCATGAAATTGTATTTTGTGTTTATCTATTTTTCCACTTAATAAATGAAGAAATGTACATGAATGAAATAAAAGTGTGCAGCAGAAACCCAATAAGGCCACACACCTCCAATCAATTATTTAGCCTGCTCAAATTGACAGATGAACATCTCATCACAGACACTATTTTGTACCATAAAAAGACTTATTTTCAGGAAAAAAGCATTACATTTTAAAAACATTTTATATATTTTTTAAATATTGTATCTATGTTTTATAATGCCTATTACTAATCGAATCAGAAGTATATGTACATATTAGTATTATTAGTATTATGATTATACAAAACCATACTTTACCTAATAATCATGTTTTATATTTATTGAGCAATATTTCTTTCAGATTCCTTATACTGTGGTATTGAAGTATTCATAAAGTCACCAAACTCACTCATAATTTTGCTCCACAATGTCTGAAAGAAAACTGCACTTGGGATGTTTTGCTTAACGACAGTCTAGTTTGATAAGAATGAACTTGGTATTTCTTGACAAAGTAGTTGCTAAAGGTATGAGTTAGATTTACCGTTAATGTTGAGTTTTTTGTGAAGACAAAATAAAGTTAGATCACAAATAATTAATCACTTTTTGGTGGTCATTTCAGCCAGCCTTGCCCTAGTCTAGTCCTAGTCTAGTCCTGGTCTAGTCCTAGTCTAGTCCTGGTCTAGTCCTAGTCTAGTCCTAGTCTAGTCCTAGTCTAGTCCTGGTCTAGTCCTAGTCTAGTCCTAGTCTAGTCCTGGTCTAGTCCTGGTCTAGTCCTGGTCTAGTCCTGGTCTAGTCCTAGTCTAGTCCTGGTCTAGTCCTAGTCTAGTCCTAGTCTAGTCCTAGTCTAGTCCTAGTCTAGTCCTGGTCTAGTCCTAGTCTAGTCCTGGTCTAGTCCTAGTCTAGTCCTGGTCTAGTCCTGGTCTAGTCCTAGTCTAGTCCTAGTCTAGTCCTAGTCTAGTCCTGGTCTAGTCCTAGTCTAGTCCTGGTCTAGTCCTAGTCTAGTCCTAGTCTAGTCCTGGTCTAGTCCTAGTCTAGTCCTAGTCTAGTCCTAGTCTAGTCCTGGTCTAGTCCTAGTCTAGTCCTGGTCTAGTCCTGGTCTAGTCCTAGTCTAGTCCTAGTCTAGTCCTAGTCTAGTCCTGGTCTAGTCCTAGTCTAGTCCTAGTCTAGTCCTAGTCTAGTCCTGGTCTAGTCCTAGTCTAGTCCTAGTCTAGTCCTAGTCTAGTCCTGGTCTAGTCCTAGTCTAGTCCTAGTCTAGTCCTAGTCTAGTCCTGGTCTAGTCCTGGTCTAGTCCTGGTCTAGTCCTAGTCTAGTCCTGGTCTAGTCCTGGTCTAGTCCTAGTCTAGTCCTAGTCTAGTCCTAGTCTAGTCCTGGTCTAGTCCTAGTCTAGTCCTAGTCTAGTCCTAGTCTAGTCCTGGTCTAGTCCTAGTCTAGTCCTAGTCTAGTCCTAGTCTAGTCCTGGTCTAGTCCTAGTCTAGTCCTAGTCTAGTCCTAGTCTAGTCCTGGTCTAGTCCTGGTCTAGTCCTAGTCTAGTCCTGGTCTAGTCCTAGTCTAGTCCTGGTCTAGTCCTGGTCTAGTCCTAGTCTAGTCCTGGTCTAGTCCTAGTCTAGTCCTGGTCTAGTCCTAGTCTAGTCCTGGTCTAGTCCTAGTCTAGTCCTGGTCTAGTCCTGGTCTAGTCCTGGTCTAGTCCTGGTCTAGTCCTAGTCTAGGTTTAGTTCCAGTTTGCTTCTATAACTTCCAATGTTAAGGTTAAGGTTTGTTATCTGCATTTGACCTTTCCTAGTGTGAGATCCAAAATGCACTCTTCACCACGCCCTCTGTCACGCCTCCAGCCAAACTCAAACAGAACTGTGCAATCAGATCTCCGTGACACATGTGAAACGAAGTAGCTCGTTTCTCATCCGTCATTTAAAACAAAATCAAACTTCTCTCACCTCAGATGAATAGTTTTGTGCTTCACCCACCGAGGCAACAGCTGGTCTGAGAATTGTATTGATTTTGCAGAAATCCACAACATTTTCAGTCCTCTGTATGTTCCCTTTATTTTCCCCTCATAAACAGCCTTATTTGTTTGGATACAGATGGCCCATGCCTGTCCCTGATTGGCTAATCTGCCTGTCAATCACACGCATCTGAGTTGAAAACAGTGATATTGTTTTATATCAAAAATACAGAGAGATATCATTCTAGACTTTCCAGGCAAAGCTTATCCAACATGGGGGGAATTAACTAATTAAAAATACTCAAGTTACTGTAATTAAGAGGATTTGTGGGAGGTAATAGCACTTTTTCTTTTTAAGATTTTAATTCCACAGATGCTGTCTCCAACACAGACAGTGTCACTGCATCACCTGATCTGATGGCCTTTAGCTAAAAAAAACATGCAGATTTGGGTTTAACACAACCCAATTCAGAGTTAAACTTTATCCAGTTTGTGCTCTAAAATGCTACTAAATGCAAATTAACATGTAACTTGTATACTTTGAGTAGTACTTATACTTTTCTCTGTACTTGCAATTGAGTACAACTGTAGCCATTTAGCTATACTTTTACTCAAGTACACATTTCCAGTACTCTTTCCACTACTGCAATTATGAAACCCATTTAAACAATGTGAGTATGTGTGTATGTGTGTATGTATGTGTGTGTGTGTGTGTGTGTGTGTGTATTTGAGTATGTGTGTATGTGTGTATGTATGTGTGTGTGTGTGTGTGTGTGTGTGTGTGTATTTGAGTATGTGTGTATGTGTGTATGTATGTGTGTGTGTGTGTGTGTGTGTGTGTGTGTCTGTGTGTGTGTATGTATGTATATGTGTATGTATGTATGTGTGTGTGTGTGTGTATGCATGTATGTATATGTGTATGTATGTATGTGTGTGTGTATATGCATGTATGTATATGTGTATGTCTGTGTATGTATGTATGTCTGTGTATGTATGTATGTATGTATGTATGTATGTATAAACATTTGACCATAAGGAGCACCGTTTATGCTGAACACAGATTGTTTCATGGCCGGCCCAGGCCCAGATGACATGACGTTGTGTATGTCAGAGTGCATTAGACAAAGGCTCTGTCTCGGGCTCAAAGAAGGTCAGCAACAATGAGTCAGTCACTGCAGATTTGCCACTGGCCTGTGTTCTCATTGTGCGACATTTGACTTTCCAGGGGACAAGGTTGAAGTTGAAGGTAGAAGTTTACAAGCTAACAAGCTACTACAGTGTATTTACTTCCCGAACCACAGCCTTCTGCATACATTGAAGTTTAAGAAGAGTTAACAATATAGGGACATTTCCTGTTGCAACAAGTCACATTTTGATGAAAAAAACAAACAAATCTCAGTCAAATTTAATATATCTAAAAATCCATCTCATTATTTAATGCATAAAGTACATTATAAAATTAAAAAAGGTGATAAAACTGTGATTTCCGGAGTACATAAACAGGAAAAACAACAATAACTAATTATTATAGAACTACAAGGAATAAATCTGCTTCTATATTGTAAACAATCAATAAATACACTATTTTCCTTGCAACCTTAAATTCCATATATGTATTTATGAGCTTGTCGTGCTTGGGCAGCATAAACTTGATTACTGTAGGAAGTTGTGACTCCAGTGAAGTGTAAAGCTAGCATGGCCACATCCCTTTAGTCATGCATCAGTGGTGGACAGACACAAACTTAGCTTTTAGCAGCCTGTTCAGCGATAGACAGATCTTGCTGCTGGTGTTCTCTTGGGCACACTGTGTATATATTCTCACTTGTCTCTCATTTTGACTTTAGTGAACTCTATAGTATAGCTGATAAAAGCCATATACTTAGTTACAGGCAAAGGACATTCCACATGCAGCCTCTGTTGGAATGTATGCTAGGGAGTATCAAGGGGCTAAGAAAGACCCTTGAGGAAAACCATTATTTTATTTTTGTATCACAACATGTTATGATTAGTGTGTGACTTTGTGAGCACTAATGTTAAGAGTTATTTGACACATTGTTTTGAAACTGTCAAAAGACCTATTCGGATGGAATTAGTTAGAAAATGGATGGATGGATTGCTCGTTCATGCTGATGCTGCTTCTCGAGTCAAACTTTGCACCAAAAGAACCATTCCCAAAGAGATTCCATGCTGCTCAGTTTTCCACTGCCACTACAAAACGGGGCTGTACTTTTTTTGTTTTGTGATTTTTACTTATAGTAGACATTTGGCTTAAAATGAGAGAGACATTTTAGATCAATATTAGTTTAGATGACTAAGAACAGCATCCGCACTGGAGGACCTCTTAGTTTGCTGAAATACTGTAGATAACTAGACTACAAACAAAAACTATGTTAATGATTAGTACGACTCACCCGAGGTCCATTGGAAAAACTAATCTCTAATAGGGCTACTGTATGCTATTTTTATCTTTCAAATTTAAAGGTGCACTATGTAACTTTTCTGGTGAAAGGTCTCAGAACCACAGTGGCATTAAACATATATTTATGCCTGGAGAAAAGCAGATGATACTACCAGGCCAAGTTACAGGCCCGAGTAATGCAGAGGCGACCTCGTTTACAGTAAGAATGCATGTTTTCAAGGCTTTTTGATCATTAAAACATGCTAATCAAAATGTTTAATGCAATACTGTGGAACTATCTAGGCGAAGCAATCTGTTTAAAATATTTAGTTTTCCTTGTATCGTTAGACTAAATCATGATTAATTACCTAAAACAGGTATACTTAATTGAATAGTCCACCACTACTGTTTTATATCATTTGAGTTATATCATTTGAGTTGGGGTTTAATATTGCTGAGTCGTCATTTGTTATTTCAGCCAGTTTGGCGTTTTCAAAGTAGAATTGTTAACAGAACTTACCATCTGTTTCTCATTACACATGGACTTTCTTTTGATTGCAGACTTGTTTCCTTCTCTTATATGACGTAAATGATCGATAAATCACGTGCTGCGCGAACTCTGATGTTGTGAAGTCTGTCAAAAGATGGAGATGGATGTTTTTGCACCTTTTGAGATGAATTATTTCAGTCTCTCTTACTGCGTGCGACACATGTCTTTTAGTCGCTGTGCGGACCGCCCAGAGCACTTCACACATTCCCTTACCTTTAGGGCACACACTGCAACTATTAATATGGACACACAAGCTTGATATATGAATAAGAGGTCACCCAATACAAAACAGACAAAAATAAATAAAAAATGCAACTCTTGATTTTTCAAATTAGTGTTAAAATAAATGCATGACAAACAGCCACACAGATGTTTTATTTCTATTTTGTGATTTGACAATATAAAGGACATTTCCAGGAGTAATGTGTTTATAACGCTGCCTGGTACTTGCCAGAACATTCCATCTTATTCATTTAAATAGGAGAGCAAATAAACAACTATATCTGTGTCATTATAGACAACGGAGACATGAGAC
The DNA here is from genome assembly GCF_026437365.1 of Eucyclogobius newberryi. Lineage (NCBI taxonomy): Eukaryota > Metazoa > Chordata > Actinopteri > Gobiiformes > Gobiidae > Eucyclogobius > Eucyclogobius newberryi. Next base: position 26,314,292 of record NW_027315779.1, on the reverse strand, counting down.
ACTTATTACTGTAGAATTTATAGTGACACTGTTATAGCCCGTGGTGTTTTTGGCACATTTCCTGTCCAGAATAACGTTATCACGAGTTTGTTAGCATGCATGCTAATTTTGGCGTTAATCACTCTCAGTAACGATCTATACAAAACAGTGCTACACATGGTAATGTTTTCTCTGTGAAGCTCTGGTGTTACTCACGTGTAGTCGAGTAGATGACGCAAAAACAGCCCTGAATTTTAATAATTTTATTTTAGTTATACATGAGATTACAAACTAAAGGTACCCAAGAGCATGTTTAAAGGCTAATAACAATACAAACAATGCATAATATTTGTCCTATGTCCTGGAGAAAGGTACCTGGCGTGAGTTTTAGTGTTTTAATGTTTTAATGTCCTTTTAAGGTCCTCAGATGAGAATGCTGCATCAGTGTATAGGACAAAAGGAAAAACTGCTTAGAGAGTGTCCTTACTGTCCTAGTTTCAATGCACCACTTAAAAAGAGTTCATCTGAGGTCTCTGGCTGTCCCAACCTCCATTTGACAAAACAACACTTGCAGCAAGGTACTGAACCTAAAAACCTTATAGTTTAACATATTGGATATTTCAACAATAAAGTCCTACATAATAATTGACTCTCATCTACATTTACTTACTTGATTACTCGATGACTGCCGCATGACTGAATCTGCAATACTGCTGCCAGCAACATGAAGGTGGAAATTCAGTAAAGGTATATGAGTTGTAGAAATGAAGAAGGACATTTTGAAATGAGCAGGATATTAAATCATGTATGACGTTTTGATTAAGGGACAAAATAAAATGGCTAAAGGTTTAAGTACATTTAGCATGGATATGAGGATATTAAAACTGAGACCGTGGTGCACTATCAAGAATGTGCTAAAATATGTTTTAGGATAAGAAAATGTTAGCAGTCTAATGTGCTTTGCTTTGCCTCCATCTGATGACGTAGTTCTAAAGCTGCACAGGCACTGACATTCGTGCTGAATACTAGTGATGTGGCAAAAGGTTTGAGAAAGCAAATGATATTGATATAAATAACTACCATGATTTGAAAATCAAGAGGATGTACCCTCCACCCATCTTCTTCCTCTTATCCGAGGACGGGACGCAGGGGCAGCAGTCTAAGCAGGGACCCCCAGACTTCCCGCACCACAGACACTTCCTCCAGCTCCTCTGGGGGGATCCCGAGGCGTTCCCAGGCCAGCCGAGAGATATTTCACATCCCTCCAGCGTGTCCTGGGTCTTCTCTGGGGCCTCTTCCCAGTGGGACATGCCCAGAACACCTCCCCAGGGACACGTCCATGAGGCATCCGGAACAGATGCCCGAGCCACATCAACTGGCTCCTCTTGAAGTGGAGGAGCAGCGGCTCTACTTCAAGCTCTTCCTGTGTGACTGAGCTCCTCACCCTATCTCTAAGGGAGCGTCCAGCTGCCCTGTGGTGGAAGCTCATTTCGACCACTTGCATCTGTGTTCTTGTCCTTTCGGTCATTACCCAAAGCCCATGACCATAGGTGAGGGTAGGAACAAGACCCCAAGACACTTGATCTCCTCCACATGAGAAAAAGAACTCCACACCTTGCACCTTGCGACCACAGCTCCGAGCAGCCACATTGAAAATAAGAATGGAGGCCACCCACCCAGGCCTGACTCCAGGGTGGGGCCCCTGTAACACCAATCAAGGCAACGTAACTGGTCTCGTTCTTTCCATAAAGGGTTTCTATTAATGTGATAAAGTAATATCTGCTTTGCCTCAGCAGAGACGTAATGTAACTGCAGCTCTTAGGGTCAAATTGAGACCTCTGTGTGTTGTCTGCATCTAATTGAGCGTATTAATTTCTGCAAAGTAACAAGTGTACTGTTAGCATACTAAAATTCATTAGCTTTAGCATGATGGGAAACTCCACCACTTAATGTGTTTAATTACAATGCTTGAACTGCATTAGTGAACAATTACTTTGGATCGCTGCAAAATAGGTGGGTGGTAACAGGTTAACCTGTTACCACCCACCTATTTTCGCCCTGTGCACAATGGTTGGACATACCCAAATGGCATTGCTTATTAAAAGAGGATCTTATGTTCCACATGCAAGTGTGATGCATCATTAGAAAGCTTAGGCCTTCTAGTTTCTGCAGATGTGCACATGAACACTGTCAGGGCTTCAGAACTTACACTACAGAAGCCCAAACATAAACAAAACATCCTTTTTTAGTCTCGTCTGAATATTGTTAATTTGTAATGGTTCTGAGCATGACATACTTCATTGTGTGCATATGCTGTTCACTGTACATGATGTTTATCTTGTTGACAACAACTGTGTAAAGTTTCAGATCTCTAGGAACAGGCATTTTGGTGCTGTTGACCTTTTTGTACCAAAAAGTATATTCGGAACAAGTGATCCAAATATGTGCCAACTGTGCCAAACTGTTTTATTACAATTTTAGCTCCTCTATGATCATAAAACATACATTTTGATGTTTTGTAGGCCACTAATAGCAATTATAACTGCTAAAAACAATATATGTGAAAATGTGTAAATATGAGTTTACCCATGAATTTCCCATATAGAGGTTAAAAAAAAAAAAAAAAAAAATTATAATATTTTTATTTTATTTTTGTATTGGTATAATAATACATATAACAAAATGCACGTCCAAAAGGCTAATAAACTCAGAAAACGTTATGCACAAAATCCTGCCGAGAAATCTGGCTCTTTACAGCCTTCCCGGAGCCTTACGCACGAGAATACAGAAGATTCTGTGTCAATAAGCCCTTTGTCCCGCCTATCAGGAAAAAGCTCTCCTCATTGGCTAGAATAATATGTCACTCAAAGTCTCCTGCGTGCCTGTTAGCAGAAGCTAAGGGCTAAAAACAAAGATGGACGCGCGCTTCGGAAGCGCCGAATTTTTTTCCTCCGAAGGCTGTAGCAAACAAACCCGGTGACAGAAAAAATCGTGGATGGTCTCATTCTGTAGGAAACAGTCTAAGGAAGAGATCGATGTCAAACACTATCGTATAAGTCAAACAGCTCATTTGTTATGGACGGAGAAATGCGCCGGACAAGCGCATTCTCGTCCGGCGAGAAACAAAGAAAAGTTTGTTTACTTGTTTCGTCCGTCATAAACAGCAAACAGGACATGCGTTTGTAAAAGTTGAGACTTTCTCACAAACTATTGGCAATTGCTTCTTGGGGCATATTATTCAATGTAAATCAATGACATATTCGTTTTGTTGAGAAAACAAGCTTTAAAATGATGTATGGCTTGCTGGTATTGACCACGGAAATAAAAGTGATGATGTAAGAGAATATTTGAGATATAGAAAATGTTCGCCGGCGGACAGGTGGGTGGTAACAGGTTTAAAACGAGCTAGTTCTTTTTGTCATGTTTTAAGATGGTGTAAATCCAACATAGCACCTTTACGTCATGTGCCACCACTACAACAAAAACCCATTCTTAACCCAAACTGAAGACCATTTGTTTCACATTCTCATTTATTCAGATCGTATTGTTGCTTAAGTATAATTAACCCTTGCAAAAACAAAAACATTTAACTCAAAGGTATTTTTCCTTCTTCCAAAATGAGTCACTGTTGCTAATTGCAGGCTGCACTGTACAGTATAAATGTGCATTTAGTGGCTAATGAGTTTGTTTGATTGGCCCGTTCCAACCTGACCTGGCCTCCATTTCCCTCCCGAGTTCTTTGTTGTTAGAGATTATACCGCTTCACATTAGCAGACTGCAAAGAACGCTGGCAGGGCTCAATGTCGCAGAATCCATACACAAGACAGCAAGCTACCTTAATTAATCGCGCACACACGGCACTTATGCCCAGTCCGCACTTCTAAGGGGTAATTCTTTTTTTTTTTGCATAAGTCCATTGTTTGCCGATACACTGCACTTGCTCTTTTAGCATAAGAATGTTGGTCGCGAAGTGCTGAGTGCGCCGTTCGAGGCAAGAAGGGTCAGCTGTCCCATTAGCCTATGAGATTTATGATTAGGCATGTGGAATGTGAGGAAAGGAGATGGGTCCGTGCGGTAGTGTGCAAATGTAGCTATCAGTTTTAAAAGAGGGGACGCAATGGATGAGCAGCATTAGAGGGATAATGGTCTGAGAAGATATACGCACACACCTGGACCACCAGCAAGAGGCGAGGGGGAGCACTCAAATCCACTTACCAACCCTTTTTTGAACAGCGCAAGGGGAATAGGCAAAGGATCTAAGTTTATTCAATGATAGGTTAGAGATGCAGGGGGGATCAACGCCGCATTGTTCAGTGGGAATGTAACACATAAGTGATATTACAATTTAGAAGTGACAAACATCCGTACCGAAATATCAATATTTCAATGAGGAGTTAGAAAGTATTGATTCCCATTTAACAGTTTTCTAAAATTTCTCAAAAAAGTAGATTTTTCAAATAATTATTCTAATCTTCTTTTAATTAAATTTATATTTTTGCCCCCCCCTACACATTAAAGGGAACATAATGTGCATAATCAACTGTTAAGAGATTTATAATTATATTCCCATCTCATTTTCCAACTCAAACTTGTAAATAGAGTGTAGTGATGTGCACATTAACTTTGAGGGGAATAACGCTGACTGGAGCGGACAGTATGGACCGTTGATTCCGGGTCGAGAATCAGAGGAGACTGCATGCCTTGCGAATGTCCTTTAATGTGGCAGTGAATGTGGTACACAAGAGTGTGAGGGTGTTAGCCCAAATTTGTACTAAAATAAACTTAACAGAAAATAAATCACATTGCACAATACAAGATTCATAGAAACAGGGTTACATACAAGTAAATGGCAGATGTCAGATGAGCTATTTTAGTTCTGACTAATTGACTGTGAAAATAAAATAATGAATTAAGGGAGATTGTCAAATTAAAAGAGCTGAAAACACATAGTTTGGCACTGTGTCATGCAAAGGGAACATAGACCACAATCTTTTGCTTTGTTTATTGTACCGTAGAGAATCCAGAGGTCATATTGGCATCCATGGATTTAGAACTAGTACCTGGGCCTCGAAACTCCTGCCATGGACATAATGAAGGCATGCCTTTGAAATCTACTTTTGGCAGAAGGAAGAACTGGACTAATATTATAACAAACATCAGAGAAATGGAAAAACTAACATTAATTCAGAAATTGGACCGACTCTGCACTCAATAGGACTCTTATTTCAATTTATCTGTGTCATAAATGTATTTCCTTTGTTTTCTAGTCTATTTGTAATCATTATTATTTTTTGATGGTCCTATTTTGTGTCCATTCTGTGTTTTATGTATTAAACTTTTTTTTAAAAAGAAGAAAATTGGGATAAAATCGAGCTAATTGCAAGCTTTCGAACAAGGTATGACATCTATATTTCGAGATTTGGGCTCTAATAGTGTTTTTGTGCTCAATGTCCCTCGTAGAAATGTGGATTGAAAGGAAGAAATGTAGTTTTAGAAAAATCCCTTACCTCTAAAAAGACACACAAAGAAAACACAGTAAATATCTGATTGTAGAGCGCTCGATGCAAGTTACACAGAGTATGCAGAAATGATAGAACACATTGAGTTACGCCAACAGGATTACATGTGCGTCCGGTCATAACGCCGCTTACGTCTGTGTCATCATGTCTGCTCTCGTTCAAAAAGCACACACTTTGGTCAGTCAGCATTCTGTCCTTTCATTACGTCCAGCCTGCTCCTCCTACGTGATGGAAAAGCATTTTGTCGGCGGTACATTCACAATCTGAACAACAAATTGAGCGAAAGAATAATTGTTTAATCAAGTAGCAAATCAAGCTAGTGAAATCACGTCAGGTTTTTGCTGTGTTTTTTCTCTCAACTTCAAAAAGCGTGCACCCTCCTCCTCCTCCTCTCCCCCTCTCCTCCTCCTCCTTCTCCTCCTCTCCTCCTTCTCCTCCTCCTCCTTCTCCTCCTCCTCCTCCTCCTTCTCCTCCTCCTCCTCTCCTCCTCCTCCTTCTCCTCCTCCTCCTCCTCTTCTTCCTCCTCCTCCTCCTCCTCCTCCTCCTCCTCCTCCTCCTCCTTCTCCTCCTTCTCCTCCTTCTCCTACTCCTCCTTCTCCTCCTCCTCCTCTCCCCCTCTCCTCCTCCTCCTCCTCCTCCTCCTCCTCCTCTTCTTCCTCCTCCTCCTCCTTCTCCTCCTCCTCCTCCTCCTCTTCCTCCTCCTTCTCCTCCTTCTCCTTCTCCTCTCCCCCTCTCCTCCTCCTCCTCCTCCTCCTCTTCTTCTTCCTTCTCCTCCTTCTCCTTCTCCTCCTCCTCCTCCTCCTCTTCTTCCTCCTCCTCCTTCTCCTCCTCCTCCTTCTCCTCCTCCTCCTCTTCTTCCTCCTCCTCCTCCTTCTCCTCCTTCTCCTACTCCTCCTTCTCCTCCTTCTCCTCCTCCTCCTCTCCCCCTCTCCCCCTCCTCCTCCTTCTCCTCCTCCTCCTCCTCTTCTTCCTCCTCCTCCTCCTCCTCCTCCTTCTCCTCCTCCTCCTCCTCCTCCTTCTCCTCCTCCTCCTCCTTCTCCTTCTCCTCTTCTTCCTCCTCCTCCTTCTCCTCCTTCTCCTCCTCCTCCTCTTCTTCCTCCTCCTCCTCCTCCTCCTCCTTCTCCTCCTCCTCCTCCTCCTCCTCTTCTTCCTCTTCTTCCTCCTCCTCCTCCTCCTCCTCCTCCTCCTCCTCCTCCTTCTCCTTCTCCTCTTCTTCCTCCTCCTCCTTCTCCTCCTTCTCCTCCTCCTCCTACTTCTCCTCCTTCTCCTCCTCCTCCTCCTCCTCTTCTTCCTCCTCCTCCTCCTACTTCTCCTCCTCCTTCTCCTCCTCCTCCTCCTCCTCCTCTTCCTCCTCCTCCTCCTCCTCCAAGCATCCCTCTCCATCCCTCCTCCGGTCCAATTATTCATGAAGGGCAGAAAAAAGAGCGCACAGAGGGAGTTTGCAACTTATTATGGTGACCTGATTAGAGCTAAGTGGAGAGTGGCAGCCCGGCCCTGCACTGTCCACACGCCACAAAAGGACGTCGCCTTGGTTTGGTGCAGAAAAGGCTAAATGAAAATCTCCTCTCTGTAATGGTGGTTTAACATTTGCTGCATGTTACTGTTCAATTCATGAAAAATATGATGGTGGCTGCTTTTTGTTACAGTAGTGGACAGTTTACACGACTTTTGCGTTCAATTGGACGGAATCTACAACTTCGGGTCAACGTTGTCGCTGTTAATGCTGTCGCTAACGCCTGTTTACATACATATTAGCTAGTTTTCAAACGTATTAAGTAGTGTACACACATATTTGGTAGTGTACATGCATATTAAGTAGTGTACAGAAATATGTAGTAGTGTACATGAATATTAAGTAGTGTACACACATATTTAGTAGTGTACATGCATATTAAGCAGTGTACACACATTTAGTAGTGTACATGCATATTAAGCAGTGTACACACATTTAGTAGTGTACATGCATATTAAGCAGTGTACACACATTTAGTAGTGTACATGCATATTAAGTAGTGTACACACATTTAGTAGTGTACATGCATATTAAGTAGTGTACACAAATATGTAGTAGTGTACATGCATAATAAGCAAGTAGTGTACAAGCATATTAAGTAGTGTACATGCATATTAAGTAGTTACATACATTTTAAGTAGTGTATGTGCATATTAGGTTAAAAAAGACACACTTAAATAAATGATAAAAATTAACTAATAAGTAGTGTACATACATATTAGGTAGTTTACAAGCATATTAAGTATTTTACATGCATAATAAGTAGTTTACATGCATGTTACGTAGTGCAAATGCATGTTAGATTCAAAAGGACACGCTTAAATACATTAACTACTTAATTAATTAAGTAGTTTACATGCATATTACGTAGTTCACATGCATAATAAGTAGTTTACATGCATATTACGTAGTGCAAATGCATGTTAGATTCAAAAGGACACGCTTAAATACATTAACTACTTAATTAATTAAGTAGTTTACATGCATATTACGTAGTGCAAATGCATGTTAGATTCAAAAGGACACGCTTAAATACATTAACTACTTAATTAATTAAGTAGTTTACATGCATATTACGTAGTTCACATGCATAATAAGTAGTTCACATGCATATTACGTAGTTAACATGTATATGAAGTACTTTACATACATATTAAGTATTTGACATACAAGTAGCCATGTGCTCTCGGGCTTCATACCTTTTTACAGGCCTCAAACATATATAACATGGGGACAAACATTGCCTTTATAAAGAGAGCTGAAGCGTCACTTAATGTCTCTGTTAGTGAGTGACGCTCTGTACTGTGGAGGAGTAATATTGTACAAACATTATAACAAATACTTTTTTATACAGCCAATAATTTACTCAAAACTGAGCCAAAAAAACTATTTTATGTGAACCGTGATGCTTCGTGCTTTGGGGTTAGTTCAAATCGCATCGTTGGGTGAAAGAAATGCATCTTAAATGAGATCGAGGTGCATATCGTATCGACGGAGAGCTGAGAGTCCCATCACTAGACCTGACAGTTCCGTTCCCAGTTGAAAAGTAGTCCAAGAAAAAGGAGCAGAGAAACTAAAAGCTTGATTTTCCAGCTCAGTTTGAACACCAGGGACGCAAGTGATAAATGTTATTCAAACGAAAAGAGCTGGACAGAAATTGCAGCAGAACATTGTAAACAATAGTCTCAATTTAGCTCCACTACATAGAAAGACATTCAATGAAAGTAATAAGGGGTTTAAAAGTTGTTTATAAAAAATGTTTATGACCGTGATACAGATCTTCTTTTTTAAACATTGATTATTTGGATGACATTAAAGGCTGTTTGAGCTGCTTTTATGGATCTCGTTGAATCATGAAACAGCATAAAGCGAAACCTGGAGCGAGCGAAGTCTATTGGTGGATAATAACTGTTTAAAAGCTTTTGCACCGTGTCTTTTTTACCTGTCAGTGTTAAAAATGTGGCTGTCAGCGCGCATTCTGGACGAGAGGGAACTGTAAAGAAGTGTGCAAGGCTAAATCTGGAGAAAGTTAAGCCAAAAAATGAGCCTACCATAAGGCTAAATTGTCACATATAACTGCTATGGTCTTACAGGGCACTCCACAGTTCTTTATGATGAAAGACTATACACTAAACGTCTGTGTGCTTTACATTTATTGAGGCAAAAAAGCGAGGGAGAGTGACACAGTCATTGCAATGAGCGATTGTAGATTTAAAATCAACTTTCACAGCCCTTGTGAGTTCCATTGAATGACGTCTTTCTATGAAGTTGAGCAGAGTTCATTTGAAGAAAATACATTTTATTTAGTTTTAGTCTGTGTTTTTTGACTAAAAGGATTTTATAGTCTAGACATATTTAATCAAGATTTTTTGGATTTGAGGCTCTGGGAATGAAAAGTGGAACTTGGATGTAGTCTGCGTTTGTCCCTTTTATTCATTTAAATCTAGTTTTTTAACATTTGACAAAAATATTACAACTTTTAGTCATAATTTAATTCGACGAGAATCCATGTAACTATAGTCAGAGTCTTTATAGTCTTTATAATACCTTTTATTTGGTTTGTTATTAGTTTTAATCAGCAAAAATGACGAAAACTACAGCGAGCATATTTTAGTCGACAAAATTAACACCAAAGTTGAGCTAATTTGAGACAACTTTGACAACTTATATAACTTAGATAAATGTGTTTCTGCTGCAGTTTCTGTCCAGCTCCTCTAGTTTAAAACAGTGACAGGAAGTAGTTCTGTAGATTCTGTTTAGCTGAACGTGTAAGTCTAACGTTGACTAATCAGACTCTAAAACACACGCAAAAAAACATTCTATCCCAAAGACGGTGTCATAATTAAATTAAACTGTCAAAATAGAATAAGAAATTTAAAAGTATTCTCCCTACTGTATCCCAGTCACCATATATCAATATTTATTTGGTTAAAAATGTATCGGAATGAATTTGACTAGTCGATTAATTATAAGATAATTGCTGACTATTCGACTATTAAAATCATTGTTAGTTGCAGCTCTATTAAACGTGCTTCCAAATATATGAAGCGCTCCAGGTTAGCTTTTTAAAGTGCTTATGACAGATTTGGATCATTTTCAAATGTTTATTTGGTGTATTTGTACTTGTTGTGCAGATAAATTATAGTTTTACACCAATCAAGTGGCTATTTGTGGAGAAAAAGTTGTAGAAAAAACTGTAGAAAATGACAGGAAGTGACAAATAGTTAATGCATAATTTACACCAAAAGAACCCAACTTTTTGACCCTCTAAATTCAGCACAAAAAGGTGATCTCATATTAAACAAAGCTGATATTAGATGAGTTTCAGCCCAGTGGTTGCTGGGTAATTTCCTAGTATGATGTCATCATTTTTAAACAGGAAGTAAAATTATAAACCTACAACATTCGCTATTCTGGGGTCAAATGTGAATATTTTTTCGCACAATTTTAAATATATTTATCTTAACTGCATTTTAGTTCAATGAGTAGAAAAACCTGTCAGAGGCACAACATGTATTTAATTTATTGATACATGAACAGAACGTGCTTGAAAGTTGGATTCAAAGAAACATTTCAGTTTTGGAGGAATTTGTGATTTCCTAAAATACTTAAGTTAAACATGGATAAAGCGACGGCGCTGTTGACGAGACTACTGTAATCCCAAACTCTACAGAACGAAAAGATCCGCTCCGAGCTGAGAGTAACGTTAGCGGACTTATTCAAAGGATGAGACACGGTTTTAAAATAATTGGAGATGCTCGTTAATAAGGCATTCATTTGCATTTCATTAAGAAGCAGCGGTGCGTCTCTGTAATTCTAAAATAACAAACCCCCGCTCCGACTGCTAATGCTCACGGAGGATTAACACCATTCATTCCTTTGGATCGTCATTAGGGAACGGAAAACTCAATGTTATACAATCTAACAGTCAAACAGCCCTCGGAATTTCATTTGAGCTAAATCTACAAACTGTACATTTACTTTAAGCGGGTTAAAATTAGTTGCGCGTCCCCGTCTTTCAGCGCCAAACTGTTTATGCAATGTTACTAGCACGGTTAAGAAATACTGCTGCAATGTATCTGCACTTTACACGGTTACACAAATAGCAAAGCGTTACAGCGTGTGAGAGAGATAACACACGGGACTCGACTCAGACTTGGGTGTTTCTTGGGTTGGACTTAGATTTGTACTTGAGTTCTATTGTTTACCTCTGTAGATGCTTTCATGAACATGTTTTTTTTACTATATGCAGGGAATATTGTTAGTAAAAAACATTAAAACTCTTAAATTGACTGGACTGACTTGGGTGTAGACAATAATGACTCAGCCCGGGCAATTTGGATTCAGACTCACCCTGGGACACCTATGGACTTGCTTGACCATCGGCCGGACATTTTGGATTGATTGGATTGTTCAGAACTTCCCTCGGGAATGTGATTAATGCCAAAAAATATTCAAAATGGACTTCAGAAATGGTCCCAGTGGGTTTGGGTGGATGGGGACACCACTGACCATCTCTGCTCAGGGCCCCTAAAGGACTAGCAGGGGCCCCTAATGTGAATGCTGAGTAGCTGAACATCTGTGTAATTCATTCGCCTTTATATGTCCGAAGTTTAAAAAAAACTACCATATTTTCCGGACTATAAGTTGCACCTTTTTACTTAATTTTGGCCGGGGTGCGACTTATACCCCAGAGCGACTTATATGTGATATTATTTGTCATTTTCACACTGGCAACCGCATTTCACATGTCATTTATTTTCACATCGACAGCACTTCCTCTTCCTCCGGAGTTTGGGGAATTGTTTAAAAGTGACACAGAGGAAGAAGAATTGAATGGATTTAGTGATTTGGGGTAAAACTGATGCTTTGGTAAACGTGTTAGCATGTTCTTTATGCTATAGTTATCTGAAAAACTGTTCATATGTTACGTTAACATACCAGACACTTACCACAGTTCTGTCTGTGCGTCATGTAGCTGAAGGTGTTAGCGTTAGCATACGTAAACCTATTCACCGTGTTCTCTAATCTTTTATTATTCTCTAACAGTCTGTGCTTGGTCTTGGATTTTATCAAATACATATCCCCAAACTCCAGTTTTTTTCTCCATTATGCATTTTTGGTAGGTGCGATTTATAATCCGAAAAAATACGGTAGTTGAACGCCCTTGTTGTTGGAAAACTACAATAGAATGTGTTTGGGGGAGACTCCAGCCGGTTACTTTCCAGTCCAAGAGTAAAATAATGCAACCCTCAGCGCCACAGTCAATCTTGAAAGCGATCACTGCAAATCATTACATCAAAGTACAACGTCTTTTAAAATAACGGCGTTTGTGTCACAATCACGAGCTCAGGTGATGTCGCACTCTGAGATGTTGTTCCTCTGTAATCATATACTATATACATGTAATCATATGCTCAGCTACACTTCTGACTCTGCCTGATCAGACCCGACAGGGCAACGTGCACCTGGCACAAACTCCTGACGCTCAATTCAGATTCCTCCTCTCAAATCAGTTTATGTGTGGAGCCCTGAGGGGGAACTAACCCAGGAGTTGTGCCGTTGTCACATTATGAGACAGATTTCAATGAGGAAGCATCTGTCATGAGAAGGCCAAAGTTGATATTTTATCTTTGTCACATTTTACACAACCGTTTTAGTTTAAAGTGCCTATGACAGGTTTTTACAATGTTATAATTGTTACTCTGTTTGGTGTGTTTATACCTGTTGTACATATAAATTATAGTTTTACACCAATCGAGTTTGTATTTGTGGAGAAAACGATGAAAAATCTGTAGAAAATGACAGGAAGTGACATCACACTAGGGCGACTCATTCCAAAATGTATGCATAATTTACACAAAGAAACTACTTTTTTTGACTTTCTAAACATTAATTCAACTAAATAAAGTCGCCCTCATACATTTTTATTTGTCAAATATAAAAAATTCTGACATAAAATGAGTTTTTGCCCAGTTTGCTGTGTAATTTCCTAGTGTGATGTCATCAATTACAAACAGGAAGTGACATTATAAACCTAAAATAAATTGCTATTCTGTGATAACATTTTTAGCAAAATTCTAAATATATTCATCATAACTGCATATTAGTTCAATAAGTCGTGCGACCTGTAGGGGGCACTGTAAAACATCACTTCCTTGCACTTTCTATCTGCAAGTTTAATCTGTTTAATTTCAGAGGTTTACAATTTTAAAAAAGTATAATTTGTTTCATTTCAGCGCTAGAAGTCAGATTAATGTGACCTGTGTGTTTGGACTGCAGTCACTTTACTTTAGTCTATTTACAGTCATTCAGTTATAACTGACTTATTACAGGACATTTTCTTTATATTGTAATGAACACGTATTTAAAGTCTAACCTGCTAACTCAAAAGTAAATACCAAGAATAAAACTATTTGTAAAAATGGAAGAAAACAGCTAAATGTAAAACACAATAGGAACAGTGTGAACTCCTCAGATATGATCAATAAATTATAATCTTTTACCAAATAGATTTACAAATGATGTTCATGCCTTACAACTCTAAATATGCCGTTGCACTTAAATACTACAGTGAATCATCGTAATATAACTCACACATGTCTTCCACAAGTTTTAATAATATGTAAATGTAACTGTCACTCTGATCACCTTGGTTTTGGACCTTTTTGTTGAATGCTTTTAATTATATAGATCCCTTTAATAGAGTTTTATCCAGGCCATTCCAAAGATTTACCCCTCAAATCCAAACCATATTTGTTTGTTATAAACACTTGGACTTTGCAAAAGATCAGATTCTAATCAGATTTAGTGCAGGTTGTTGTCATGGAATGAGACATACACCAGATGCTATTCCGTATCACACCGAGAACACAATTCAACTTAGAATATGAAACGACACAGAAGGATCAGACATTTGTATGGCATGCATGGGAGAAAACGCGGGGACTGATCACGCAAGCTGTTGTAATCAGCCTGCGTGATCCTCCTGCGTCTCACCCCGTTTTTTCCCATGCTGGTTGGTTTTATTAGATATTCTGGAATAGGCGGGTCACATTTCTCATTGGTCAGCCTCACATCAAGGCACTTGTTTTACAGCTGGTATTTTTCCGTAGAGATCAAGCCTTGGGTAAACTTTACCCAGACTCCTCTGGGCTGTCACCCCCCTCGGGTAAACATCCTTTGGCCCATCTTTACGACACCTTCACAAATGCAGTTTGTCACACACCCGTTCTTCTCTTAGACTCATGATGCAGATAAAATATCACTATTATGCAGATAAAATACATCACAGAAATATACTCATATATTCACATTTTATCACAGTTGTTCACACCGTCATGAAAAAAAATCAGATCCAGGTCACATTTGGTTAAAAACAATCTGATTTGAGCTGCAGTGTGAATGTACAGCAGCTTATATTATGAAAACAGACTATTCTTGGAATCTTGAACACACCAAAAATCTGATCATTATCTGATTGGAGAAGTTCAAAATGAAAGAGTACATTTTTAAGATTGAAAAGTTGAACATTTTAAAATGCATTGTACTGTCTCTATAAAGATACATTTGTTCTGATTGTTCACTTCCTGTTTAGGTATTGACAAGGAAAATCATGCAAAAATGGCAAACGAACATGACAGAAAATGCTGTCTTTAAAATGTTAAAGATGTATAAGAGATATGAAATGTGCCATCAGGAGTTTTTGACGATCACATTTCTCTTGTGCCGTGAAAACACACACCAAAAATCTGATGTAATTATCTGATTATTCCAGGTATGAGATTTTTTTCTGGCCACGTGCTGACGCTGTGGTCCTTTTAGGTCATTGATTGTAATGGTAAACCTGGTCTGAGTTGGAAATGAATACGTTTTTCCTCAAATAAACCCATTTCTTCTACGTTGATCTTTTCAGAGGATAATCTTGCATTTTTATTTTTATACATTTTTTTTTCCATTTTGTCAATATCATGAGTTGACTATATCTCTCTAGGGTTTACAGTGTATGCATTATACAATAGTTTACAAATGTACAGCCAGAAACTGATCATTCCTAGTGATTATTTGTAGGATTCTGCTCCAGTATTGAAGGACTTTTATCACAGTTTCACGCAAACTGGAAACCACGACTGCCTTTGCCCAGTAAAAATCACTATGAAAATAGGTTAGAAGTAACAATATTTGAAATGTATTGTCTCCAATGTATGTTTGGTATATTCTTGCAGTTATAGAAATATTATGCAAAAGAAAAAATTTTGGTCAGAAAAAAATAGAGATTGTAACTTGATCTGAGTATATATATTTTTATTCTATTATTGCATTACCAAAACTGCCCAACACTGGTTGATTTGTCATGTTAAATTTGCAATTCTTAGACAGATGAAGAGTGAACAAATAACACTTTACTTTCTACTGTTTATAACCAGTTTATAACCAGTTTATAACCTGTTTATAACCTGTGTATAACCTGTTTATCTGGACCAAACCCCTTAGAAGCCTCCGATGGACAGGAGTTCAAAATTTGAATTTGTGCTTTAACTCTTAAAACAATGCATCGGGTGTCAATCACTGTAAATGCTTTGTCCATATTAAATAAATCAATAAAAAGTAAAATAAAACAAAGTTTGAGGAGTTTTATGGACTTTTTTTTTTTCTTCCTTTTTTCTTATGTTTCTGGTCAAATTGTCACAGGACGTCCGAATGTTGTGACATTGTACATTTTATCGAGTGACTAGTTTTGCGTTTGTGCAGAAGAAAGGAGAAACAGGTGAGTTTAGTGCCTGTAATGTCTGGTTCTTTTGTGTGCGACGCTCTCCTGAATGTTGCATACCCGATGTGTTCCTTCAGACTGTGCTGCTTCCCCCGACACAAACACTGGAGCCTAATAAAGAACAAGATGAATAAAAGATCAAAACACAATCTAAAGTCCAAAAGAGACGCTTTGACTTCTCACTGTTTAAAGAGTTCTGCCAGGAGTGCAAACAAGATTAAAGCTGTGCATTTATGAACAAGGCATCGTTGCCACAGTTACTTCTCTCAAAATGTTAGCTGAAAATGTGAATATTTACATGTGAATCCCCGTCACTTTGATTAAAGGTCAAATCCCTGATCAAAGAAGGGACTGAAAGGACTCTTGGAAAGTCATTCATACCTTGGAGGCTGTGGTTGGTCTTCTCACTGATGAATGTGAATTTCTCATCAAAAAACAACAACAACAATAACTAAAAAACATATATATATATATATATATATATATATATATTACAGATCAAGTCTATTTTCTTTGATGGAGGAGTGCGGCCAGATCAAGTTCAGAATATACCACACAGGAAATACAACGTGAACACCATCTGGTTTTTCAAAGTAAGTGCACGCAGAGAGCTTATAACTGAAACACAGACGAAAACAGATGAAAACTTGCTGTTCATTGTCATTACATGGTGAAGAAAGTGGAAATGGATGTGATGTGAGCTTACAGTTTTTTACGATTGAATAAACACTAAAATCTAAAGTTTAGCCCAATTATCAAAACCTTATACTCAAGGAGCAAAACTCGGCCTCAGATCTGCACCACTGTAAACACAATAAGTCAGTTCACACTTTGTGCAAAACATCACACACAATGATTTACAACACTGAACACACTTGTGTGTATTTAGACACAGAAGTTTTTCAAGATGTCACTTCTTTGCAATTCTAAAGCACTGACTGTCAAATGACCACACCCATGTGCCAAATGACCACACCCATGTGCCAATCCATAGAACACTGTCATCAGGTGAGCAAACACAAGATCCCTTAATTATAGACACACCAATCAGGTTTAAGCACTATAAAAATGCAGCAGGTGAGTTCACCAAACTGAACCAAAATGGAAGGAAGAGGAAGAGTGAAGATGAGAAGAACAAAGAGGAGAAGGAGTAGAAGGAGGCAGAGGCCGTGCCAGAGGTGGAGGTCGAGGTGGAGGTAGAGGAAGAGGAAGACTTCAAGCAGGAGGAAGAGGGGGAGGAGTTTGGGGGGTCCTTTTTTCACTGGATAAAATGTAATGTTCATGAAAACTGGGAAATGTTTTTTTTTTCCGCCATGTTGGCGTGAATTTATGGAAAAAAATAAATGACGTCAACAGCATTAGTCTTGTGTCCTGTGTGGTGTGTGTAGTGTTCACTGTGTGTATTGTTTTACAAAAAGTGTGAGCAGACATTGTGTTTATAGTTGTGCAAATCCGAGCCATGTTTTGCAAATTCACGGTGAACTTCACCCACACGACTCTGTGCACTTAGAAGCAGGATTAGCCCAAAGTGTTTAAGGTTTTCCACAGCAGTGTGTAACAGGTGTGTAACTGGTGTGTAACTGGTGTGTAACTGGTGTGTAACTGGTGTGTAACTGGTGCAAACATAGTGAAGTCATATGCAACGTGTGTGTTTCATATGGTAAAAAAATATGGTTTTGATAAATTACTGTATAGTTTTTACAAGAGTGTTTCATTTTGCAAAGGAGCTAAGGTGTTTTGATAATTGGGTTTGTGGTTATGCCAATTGTGTGTAGGGTTTTGCCAGATAAAACAAAACAATCAAAACTGTGTTTATTCAAATCGTAAAAAACTGTAATAACGGCCTTGTGATAAACAAAGGTTATCTGCTCTTCAGCTTTATAAACAGTTCTTTTGGCCTTGAATGAGGACAAAAACATTGTATACCTCTCATTGTGGCTCAATACTGTAGTTAAGACAATCAAGGATAATATTTGTTAATCTATTGTATTATGGTTTGTTAATCTATTATTATACGTATAATGTTTTTTTTTTCTTCATGTGTTTTAGTTTTTTTCCACCTCTCACATGATAAATTTTCATTCGCAAATTTAGTTCATACTGAATTTCCCGGTTGCATATGCCTGGGATCCAAAACACAGTCACTTTCATCCTTTACAAATAGTGATTCTGGTCTTTACTCCCTCGGGTGCGTTTTGAGCCAAACTCAAACAGATCCGTGCAATCAAATGTGTTTATTTGAGTGACACGTGTAAAACATTTCTCATCAATCATTCAGAACAAAATAAAACATCCCTCAACGGCGTTTTATGTTTCGCCCTCTGATTCTGCGACGGTTTTCAGTCCCTGTCATATGTTTTTTTACGATTTGTTTTCCCCTCGTAAGCAGTCATGTTTGTTTTGACAGACCACAAGTGTCTCTCATTGGCTAATCTACCTGTCAATCACATGGAGATGAAAACAGTGACCAGTCTCATATCGAGCGGTGTAAAACAGACATAACATTCTGGACTTTTCAGGAAAGTGTTGCATGTCCTTACTACTACTACTACTACTACTACTACTACTACTACTACTACTACTACTACTACTACTACTACTACTACTACTACTACTACTACCACTACTACCACTACACCACCCAAAACCCCCAACCACACCCAACACGATCCAACAACACCCAACACTACCAACAACACCCAACTCCATCCAACTACACCCAACACCATCCAACACCACCCAACAACACCCAACACTACCAACAACACCCAACACCATCCAAAAACACCCAACACCATCCAACATCACCCAACAACACCCAACAACACCCAACACTA
This sequence comes from Eucyclogobius newberryi, assembly GCF_026437365.1. Taxonomy (NCBI): domain Eukaryota; kingdom Metazoa; phylum Chordata; class Actinopteri; order Gobiiformes; family Gobiidae; genus Eucyclogobius; species Eucyclogobius newberryi. The sequence continues at coordinate 26,295,674 of NW_027315779.1, read as the reverse complement.
TCCAACGCCATCCAACAACGCCCAACAACACCCGACAATACCCAACACTGCCAACACTACCAACACCCAACACCACCCACCAACACCCAACAACACCCCACATCCCAACAACACCCAATACTTCCCAACAACACCCAACATTACCAACACCACCCAACACAACCCAACACATCCCAACAACACCCAACAACACCCAACACTTCCCAACAACACCCAACAATACCCAACACTACCAACAACACCCAACACTACCAACACCCAACACCACCCAACACATCCCAACAACACCCAACACATCCCAACAACACCCAACACTTCCCAACAACACCCAACACTACCAACACCATCAACACCATCCAACAACAACCAACACAAAAAAGATCTTCATAATATGTTTAGAAAGCACTCCAAATCAGGGCTTATCCTCCAAACTTCAAAAAACCTCCTCCACCTCCTGCATCCGCCCATTATGTGTGTGTGTGTGTGTGCGTGCGTGCGTGCGTGCGTGTGTGTGTGTGTGTGTGCGCGTGCGTGCGTGTGCGTGCGTGTGTGTGTGTGTGTGTGTGTGCGCGTGCGTGCGTGCGTGTGTGTGTGTGTGTGTTCCCTGGGCGACCGCAAGATTTAACTTTATTCATTTATTCATGCCTTGTTTTTGACTATAAACACCCAGGAATTAGATATGGGTCAGTCTTAAAAATAGATGCAAACAGACATCTCGGCAGGAGAATATAAAAGAGGAGTGTGTTCACGTGATAAACGCGAAAAACACGCACAAGCACGAAGATGGGAAAGGTTCTAATGGGACTTGAACTTAGTTGGGGACAGACAAACAAACTAACCTGTCATATTTGTTGCCCATGTCCAACCAGGAAGTACAAATATAGGCATATAGGAAAGATAAGATAGTCCTTTATTGTCCCACATGGGGAAATTTCATTGGTGCAACGCAGGTAGATACAGAGGTAGATACAGAAGAACAGGTCACTTATAGGAAGTCTGAAAAACACTTTCAGTAGAAGATCTCCTATGAATAAATAAAAACTCCCATAGACAAATAAATAAATAAATAAATACATAAATACCATTGCATGTGATCACGACAGCAATTGCACATGAATATGTGTCACGACAGCACATGGATTGCACATGAATTTCACAGTAATTGCACATGAATTGCACATGAATTTCACAGTAATTGCACATATGACAGAATTGCACATCAGTATTAGGTTAGGTCAGTATTGCGACGGGATAACGTGACGATCTCCGGGTAAGACGACTGTTCTCCGCAGTTTCATCAGTTCTTCCTTTGTGTAAACGCGGTACGGCGCCGGCCGGGGGGCGGGGCCGGAGCCGGGGGGCGGGGCCGGAGCCGGGGGACTCAGAGCCAAGACACATCACAACGACACGACGAAAACACTCAATCCAGCCGAATAAAGTCAAAACAAGTTAATTTAAAGCGATTCCAGTGCATGTCCCGATCGTTCGTGAAGTTCCTCTTTCATATAAACGTGTATATAAACGTGTACCGACGACACGCCGTACTTTAGCGCGGCCGGAGGGCGCGGGGGAGGGGGGGGGGGGCTGGTGGGCTCGCTCGGAGCTAGCTCACGTCACAACAACACGACGAAAAACGCTCAAGTCCAGCCGAAAAAAGTCAAAAACAGTTGAATTAAAAACGATTCCAGCGCGTGTCCCTATCGTACAGTAAAATAGAAAAAATATACTAACTATATTTACAAAATATAGGAGATAAAGCACAATAAGTGTGAGAAAGAAGAGAGAGCGTTTACACCGGGCTGCCAGCTGTACCAGCGCCTTATGACGTAACCTTAAAACGTTTAGAAAATATAATTGTGTTCACTTTATTTTAGTCAAATGTGTAGTCTAATCTGTCATATGGACTTTAACAGAAAAAAACATGAAAAACACACATTAAATTATGCAGCACACATGTGGATGTTATGAATATAAATCGTTATTTTGCGAATCGTTGTGATGGAAGCAAAAACAGATGACAACAGCGGGAGTGACAGGTGCGTTTGGAGTTTATAGATCATTAAAAAGACGTGAGCCAGGTGGGTTATTTTAATATTTGTGCATAAGTTATGTACCTTGCATATGCTTATGTTCTGGTATCAGTTGCGTTGTTGTTGTTGTTGTTGGTTGTAGAGTTGACATGACATGATTTGCAGGAAAAACAAGGTTGAATATTAAAGCAGCAGCAGCAGCGGATTTATTTTAGCAGATGTTTTATATCTAGTAGTTCCTTTATCTGGTAAGTAATTACTTTCACTCAATAACACAGTCACTAATACACTTAGAGAAGTAACGGGCAACTATTTTTTGAAGGGACTTGCCCAACACTGCTTTGAAGTAACAGTACTGCGTTCAAACACTAAAGCGGATGTGCTTTTCTGACATCACCACCCTGAAATACTTAGCGCAAACACTTTAATATTGTGGGTTTCCTGTTTATGTGCACTAGAAGGTCATTTAGCGGTAAGTTCAAGCTTAGTTGCGTTGATTGCTTTCATTGCATAATTACATGTTTGGCAGAAGGGTCTAATTAATATGAAGAGTTATGGATCTGAGAAAAAGAAATAGGCCAGTGGTGCAGAACAACTTTCTGATCTAAAGCAACGCATAAGAGATACTCAAACCAGCGTTTCCCTCTTTGGTGCCCTCATTATGAGCTATCCGCTTTCAAATTCTATAGTTTCAACATCAAACTGTACATTCATCAATTCAGATCTTTTCCTTGCGATCTTTTGATCAGACGTTGTAGCGCTTGCGATGCGATGCCGAGTGGTTGGCCTAACGTTGAACTTGGTGCAAAAAGCTTTGGGCACAAATTGAGGTTCTTCTCCCTGATCGTTTTCTGTTGCTTGTTATCCCACTTTCTCGCCTTCTCCTCTGTCTAATGTCATGGTCAGCCTCAACTTCTACTGTACATGGACAAAAATAGATTTCAGATTGTTACCGCATTTTGGGAATGTTTCTCTAACAAGATGTACAAATTCGTTTTCAAAAGTGTCATCTTCTGTTCTGTGCGGGGCCTCGAGTGTGACAGGTACGGCTGGCTTCACCTGCAGCAGCTCATAACAATCTGTCTAAATACCTGAAGCAAAAAAGGCACCATAACGGCACATTCACAATTAATGGTGTCATTGTGTAGGCACATGTCACACGGAAAAAGTTCAACTACAAAACTTTATCCTTATCCTGGGGAAGGAATTATATAGCTTTTCTGGAGGATGGTCTTCATTGAGATGTTATTGCTTTACGTTACAACATCGCTTCGGAGACAGGCCGGTAGCTGACAAGCACTTCGGAGGTAATGGCACTTCTGGTCGAGCTGGAACTTGGTTGGCTTAAAGTCTTGCATCTAAAACATGCTATAAAGTAGATTAATTTGTGTGAAATGTCCAGTGATCATGTGACCAACAAGTCAACAATGCACCGATTCATTTTGAACACATTTTGCGCAGCCAGGGAAACGTGCTGCTATCCTGGGAACGCGCCTGCAGCCCGAAAATGGCTTTTTGAACACATTTTCTCTTGAAGTCGGCAGCTCTATGTTCACTAATACAACCAGAATCGCTAACATGATTAAGTTTTACAATTGAAATACTCAATATTATGATCAGTTGTGGGATAACAAGTTTTTAGCATGTATTTTTTGTAAGTTTTAGAGTGTGTTTGTTCACAATTAGGAAGGATTAGGTTGAGGAACAGTTCATTAGGTTAACGTTAGCGCTTTGGAACGTTTGCTAACAACAATAAAAAATATGGGGCTGTGTCTGATTTTTGTCCATGGAGTTGAGAAAGATGTGTTTCACCCCAGTACAGATATATTGTAAAGCTCTTGAGGTTAAAACGAGACCTGTATTGTAGTTAATATAAAGTATTCTATCCTCTGAGAACCGGCAGGTACGACTTTAGCATGTTTGTCGTCGTTAGCATTAACCTTTTCCTTTGACATTTGTAAAAAGAAACGTAAATAATTAAGATGCTCAGAATGTGTACTATTTAAGACAGTTAAAAATGAGGTATAGCAACTTTAAGCTAGTGGGGACAAAATGATGGCTGGTGTAAATCTTTGGAGTCAACGTCGTGCTTACCTTTGCTGTCCCATCGCCCTTCACAGCCTGGACCCTCCCGCGTTGTCTTAAATCAGAGCTATTTCAGTCCTGTCTCCACTTGGACACTTTTCTGTGCGCACACTTAATTATAGTTTAAGTCCGCCACTGAAGCATTACGCACTAAATACCCAGGAGCCGCCGCTTTGTTGCACTTCAATTAGCCCCGCGCGTGATGAGGACGAGGACTGGCACTGCTCACAAATTTAGATACGTCCTGGTACTCTGGGAATAGACGCAAATTAAATGCTTTATTTCAACCATAAATTCTAGGCAACTGTAACTGTAAACCTTAGGGCTTTTATTAAAATATGGCTAACCTAGTAACACAATTTAAAATGTAAATGAAGAAAGTAATTCAACCCTGATTTCTGAGACAAAATGCAACAGTTGGCGTCCTATATTTTAAAAACATATGAAATAAAGAGTTTGTAAATGTACAAAAATAATGTTCCTGGATTGATTAAACCCTAAAATGTAATCAAACATAAAACAACTAACAAGAGTCAATATGATCCAAATAGCAATGTAAGCCAAATCTCCAGATAAAAATATAAGTGTAATCAAGTGTAATCAACACAGACTTTCAGCTTTCACTGCTGCTTTCTCGGAATTAATAGGCTGAATTAAAACCAGGCCTTCTGCAGAGCGATGCACATGTGCACACATGACACGGGCAGAAAGCAATATTCAATCATAAAAACATGAACGGAGGCGAGAGAAACATTCTCTTTGACATCTTATGTTTCAGAACCACAAAAGTTTACAAAAAAAACATGACTTCATGACATGACATGATAGGAATTGACTTTGGGTGCCATCTACGGGCTGTAGGGGGAATTGCATAATTGCACGCTAGCTTACGTCTGACATGTTAATGTAGCCACATCGTGATTTGAGGCTGAAATACTCAGAATGAGTCTGGTGATGAGTTAAAGGAATAATATAGGATTTTTCTATTTGAGAACTCAAGTGACTGTTAGACCCTATTTAAAAAATGCCAACCGTGTGCAGAAGCACGCAACAGCCCCGCTGCTAGACGTGGGTTTGTTTATTAGCGCAACAGATCACATCGCATCCCTCGTCTCCGCAGATTTCCGTCTCTTCTGAGCTCGAACAGTCTTTCTCTGTCGTCATTTTCTACTGTGCACTGAAGGAACTCGCTAAACACACACCAGTATATCAACCACGCATGCGCAGCCAGGGAAACGTGCTGCTATGCTGGGAACGCGCCTGCAGGTGTGCAGTAACACGCAGGGAATGATTGACATGCGGGAGAACTTCTCGGCCGTCCACGCCACAAGGAAACGAGACTCGGATTGTGCGCCAAAAATCCTCTATTATTCTTTAATGGACATAAAAACAGCACAGAAGGTCTCGGAGCTCGAACTGTATCATCACACATCAAGGAAATTCAGAATGGAGAGACTTTTTAGACAAAGTGAGTTACTATAATAGCTAAATGGAGCTGCATACAAGTATGCTTTTGATATGGGAACAATTGTGCATAATACGTGTCCTGTAGAGGGAGGAAACACGTTGGAATATGCTGTAACAAACAAATATGACTTTATAGTGTGATTAGATTTTTGCCCTTTAAAGCCTGCGGCGCCCCCTGCCTGTAACCACCTGTCGCACATGTGCTGGAAATGTAAAATGATGGAAAAAATTTGCTCATGACAGTGTTTCGGGATCTGTCTGTCACAATGCCGGATTAGAACGATCTCTAGCAAAACCTCTGACACATATAATTTCTGACCAATATCACGAAAGACCTTCCAAATGAGAGAGTGTTGTCATGTCGGAGCGGTGCGTGGCATGCCGTGACACATCTGGCTCAGGCTGGTCTCCTCTATGATAACCGTGCACATCTGTTTGCTTTACACTGAAATTAATCAATAAATCACTTTTATTGGGCTGTAAATATGTGAGAGGCGAGTGCTGCGCGGAGTGTGTCAGGCCTGGACGTGAGCGGCAGGACAATATCACTCACACTGTATCTGTTTCATATCCTCGCGCTGACAGTGAACGAGCGCACAACCTTTTATGGTCAACCTTGAACAGCAATACGTATGGATTATGGTTGATGGACGGTTGTAACAGTTTGAATAATTAGAAAGTTTGTTGGAACATTTATAACACAAAGCTTGTACATCAAAACATACGTACAATATATCTCTAATCCTGTTTACAAGGTCATCACTCACTGAGCACTCACTAAAGACTTTTTTAAAATTTCAAACAGATATCCTAATATTTTAAACAGATATCCTGTAGAAATCATCACCAGACACGTTCTGAGCATTTCTATTGTCAAATCACAGAACATTATCATTGCAACTTAAATTAGCACGCTGTCTACGGTGTTAAAATTCCTTGCGTTTTCCTATGGGATTTCCCACTCTTGCCAGTTGAACTCCTGAGATGCCAAAGCGTGTGATAGTGTGAGTCTTCCTGCTGTACAGAGGTGAAGGGCCCCGTCAGCCTGTGGGTTACATGCTAATGTTTATGATCATTTTAATGAGTTTCTATTTTTAGAGCTTGGAGCCAATATTGTTTACTGCCATTTTTCTTTGTCTACTTCTTTAAAACAGAACTTGTTGGTTTATTCATGTTTATTTTGATGATACATTATTCATGGACATTCATTTTCTGTAAATTATTTTCTGTATTTTAGTTTTCCATAATACACCTATAATATTGTAATAGAAATGGTTTAAAATCCTGAAAAGTGCTATAATTTAGATTTATGTGTCATTCCTGTCTTTCAGTAGCCTAATCTAGAAGGTGCCAATAACATGATTGCATTAAAGGCAATTCAATTACCAGCTGACCTCCAGGACACAGAGCCAAAATGTTTGAAACTGTTACTTAACATTGTCTCCTCTCCACGCTAACTGCAGCCTCTGTGAAGCCTATACTCGGCCTGCAGAGTCTGCAGCGCCCCCTGCAGCGCCCCCTGCAGAGTCTGCAGCTGCATGAATTAATTTTAGCCACCTCATTATTGCCACAATGGTAGAAATCATGTTTCAGAGCCTGACAAAATCCCAGTAAAATTCTATTCATTTCTGAACTTGAATATTCCGTTGTACTTCTGTGAGCTTTTTGACGCAGGTGCACTTTGTAAAGTGCTTCTAAAAGCTAAAGCCGTTTGCACGTCTTCAGATGGAGTTGAAGGTCATGTTGAACAAAACTGGTGTATTTCTCAAGAGTGAAAATATTTTGAGCTAATTCTACATTTTTCTCTTCATGTGTTGACTTATGATTAATGAGTAAATGGTAAAAGAGTGTGGCTTAAATGTTTTGTCCTTAAAGTTGTCTTCAACCAAAGACTATTTCTTGCAGTGTACTTTACAGTGGAACTATCAGTAAAAGTAATCATGTTGGATCCTTTTTTAATCTCTATGTATCGTTCAAGAATGTCTTTTATTTTATGTGTTATAAATAAATGTGTATAAATGTGTTATATATAAATAAATAGTCAAATCCAAATCTTTGGACATGATGTGTGATCGCTGGTGTTTCTGGGTCTTACAGGTGGAAGCTCGGGTTTCTCTCCTCAACTCAAACATTTAACCCTCTAATTCGGTGATTCCCAAAGTGGGGGTCGAGGGATGAACTTGAAGATGTTGATTTTATAATTATGACACTATACTTAATGATTTTTTTTAATTGAAATTGGTATATTTTGGTGACATTGTGTTAAATTACTTAATAAACCACTCAAATAAACACAATTCAATCTGATTTTAAATATTTTGCAACTTGAAATGATCCCTGACGACTTTTTTTTTTTCACAGTGGGGGTCCTGCATCTGTTCCATGGTTATTTCTGAAATGTTTGAGAACCTGAACACATGAAACTGAACACATGAATCAGAATCAGAATCAGAATACGAAGCAGAAGCAGAAGCAGAAGCAGAAGCAGAAAGGGTTTATTGCCATTGTCAATGAACAGAATTCACAAACATAGGAACTTGTGTTGGTGATTTGTTGCAACATAAAACAATGAACAATGAATAAGTCAAAAGAGAAACAATTTAAATCTACTATGGGATAAGACTAACAATAAACTATAAGATTAAAAAAAAATAGGCTCAATATGTACACAATGACTTCGTCTCCTTTGGGTCCCTGGGTCTGCACTGTGCTGCTGTTGCTCATAGTTTGTTTTTATTCATTGTGCACATCCCATGAAAAGCAGTGACTTTGGCAGACACTTGGGATAAGCACATGTTACAAAGCTAACGGAATATTTCATTTGAATCCAGTTCTGAAGCGGAGCCTGAAGAAGTGGTTAGCATGAACCACAGGGACAACACGGTGCAGGATTAGTCCAGCCGCTCCTGTGCTCAGCTCTTATCTGAGTTACACGCCTCTGTATCTCCTGAGTGAGTCCATCATGGAGAAGGCATGTGTAATGTCCAAACACTCCTCATCTGCATTCAGGGCTGTTTACTTGCACTGTGCACTCTGCATTCTAAAGAGAAAAGTATGAGCAGTATTTACATTAAAATAGAGTTGAATTTAATACATTTCCCCCCGTAAAACCACCGGGTTGCTCCCTCCGTGAACATGTCACCTGTAGCAAACTGTGACACTGCTTTATATTTTGCTCTTTTCATTCTAACGCTTGTGTGGTGGGTTGGCTGACATGATTACGGTCTAAAACTACAAGAAAAAACATAGGCGCCAATGAACATTTTCTGATCTCCCACATGATTGATTTTGCGGATTAGGAAAGAAATGTAAGCATAATATTTTGACTGAATTAATGTAATGCCAAGTCAAATATAACCCAAACAAACCCAAAGAAAAATACAGTAGGAAAAACCTCAACGATAATATGCAGTAACTGTATCAGGCTGAATATTACCAAGTTACTCAGCACCATCGTTCCCTAATTTGAACTTCATAATAAGATTAAAACCGGGCAAAAATGTATTTTCAGGCTAATGACTTCCACAAAGCCTCACTCGCACTCCAGCTCCATCCGTTGCCTTTAAAAGGATCAAACCAACAGAATAAAGCTGCTGAGGATTATTGGCCTAATGACCTACGGCTGAAGACGCTCTGAATTATTAACGTCCAGTGATTCAGAGGAAAAAAGTGTTTTTTCTGCATAAATCATATTCTTTGCTGTGCTCGCCATTCAGGTCATGTACCAACGGCTCCTCAGTCTGGGAGAATAGCCAAAGGTCAGTTCTATAGAGATTCATAATGCGTGATGCCATTTGTGGTCGTGGCTGCGTGTGATTGGTGCGAAACAGTTTGGACGCTAGGCTGTTGTAGCGCTAACGCCGGCCAAGGCCAGAGTCATAATGTTTAGTGAGTACCTGCCCTGGCAATGTAACCCATATGTCAACGTTTACCGTGCATGGGACAAAAGGCAAGTGGTGACAGAGTTGACAAGTGTTCAGTGCATAAACGCCTTTAGTGTTGGTTGGGGTCACGGTTTTCATTATTAATACGCTGAGGTAAAGGTCACATATTATGGCATTTTGCTTTTTGTAAATGGTTTAGAAAGTGATATTATTTCTTGCAGAATATCAATTCAATGGCTTCATGGGGAAAAACAAATTGAAAAGAAAAAGAAAGTACATTATATTTCCACCTGCTAAGTATTCATGTTGTCTTTTAACGTGGTAGAAACGGTTTCATTTGAACAAGATTGAGATGTTTTTAGTTGACATTGAGGACAGTGCAGTGTTGCACTGTTTCTGCCGATCAGGGCAGTGTTCCACAGTGGAAAAACTAAAATCTTACAACTTTAGAACAAACTTGATATTTTAAATTAAGAAAAGGATGATACTGGATCAGGGTTTAGGGAAGATGAGCCGCTGTTTCCCTCGAACACTTGCTTGACAGAGGACACAGTTATCCTCCCGTGGCCCAAAGAGAAGTTTTAAAACAAGTTTATTTATCCATGTACCACTGCATTTAATCTGTATGTCATAAATGAGACAAATCCTTTAATGCTTAAGATGTAAGAAAGATGCTTGTCATTGTTTAACCATGTAGACATCTTATTATATAATAAAGACTTTATTTCATTACAGTTGCACATACAGTATTTATTCTTAAACATTTAGAACAAAGCAAAACAAAACTGAACAAAGTTCAGTTCAGTTTGTTTTACAAAAGTGCGTGTTCCTCCACTTTTTGTCTCAAAATGTTTGATTCTGATACATATTCATTCTGATATATATTCATTTTCTAGTGCTTGTTCCTGTTGCCCGAGCAGAGACTCTACTCAGAGTTCATAAAGCTCCTCATCTCCTCCTCATCGCTGCCTCCTGATCTCTACAAGGTGCTTTTATCTGGCATTTTGGCTTCTTGATGGTTAGACCATAGTAAAAAAGTAAAAAAAAATTCAAAAAAATTAAATATCAAATAAAATATCACTTTTCTGTCAAATATAGGCGATTGAATCTATTGTTTAATTCATTTCACGTCATATTTATTATGGATACAAGTGCCACAGATGCCTGAGGGCAAAAAAGAAAATAATTGAACACAAGCTTGGCGGGCCGGATTGAAAGGCCCAGCCGGCCGGATGTGGCCCGCGGGCCGTAGTTTGCCCATCCCTGCCATAGTACTACTAAAGAAATCAAAATTGTGGAAAATTCAGATCTTTCCACATCGGAATCTTAAATTACACATGTAAAGCAAAATGGACCTTTTGGAGCTTTTAACCGTGTTCTAACTTTGGTCCCTCATCAAAAACATACCTGGAGTAGCATTTAGCTTCATTCATGCTAGTCTGATGAGTCCCCACTTACCTCAACAAGCCCAGTCCATTACATCGACAGTGACTGGCTGCTCGACTTCATTATTTCAACGTTGTACATATCAAAATTATTTTCCTCAAAAAGGTCACCATCAGGACCCAATTTTACCTTCATCAAACATTTATAAATTGGCACAAAGTTTGCACGTTCTCTCCCAGTACAGCTGAACCCTTCTCTGAGCCAACACCTTCTCTTTGTTTCGAAAGACAACACACCTATTTATGTATCTTATTTGAAAATGCAATTACAATGTTCATGGGACCGTAAAGATCAAACAGTATTATGACCATATGGCATTCACGATGAAGAAATCCAAAAATAGATAATGAGTGAAAGTCTGGCCAGGTGTTTGCACGTCTTAAACATAAAATCAACACCATATGCTTCCACCTGTCGACTCGTACATTGACATTAAAACTAGTGTCGTTTTAGAAGGCAAAATAAGAGTAGATGGAGCTCTTGACTCATTGAGCTTGTATCTATGTGTAGCAGTGTGCCCATCACGCCGGCAGATGGCACATATAAAAACTCCCTCCCAGCTCTTGCGTCCCAGGTCTGCCACTTTTGCCTTCCGGGTCGGTGCGAGGTTTGTCTCGTGAGGGCCAGTGCCGTTGGATGCAGGACGCTGCACGCCGCATGTCGCCACCCTCCATTGTGCCTCATTTCCAGTGTGGTCCGGCTGGCGGTGCCGGGATCCACCGTGTAGCCGGCTGCAGGTTGTCATGTCCCCAGCTGGAGTCCACGGTGTAGCTGGTACCGGGCAGGTCGGGCAGGAATGTAATGGCTTGTGTCATGGGGGGCGTCTTGGACTATAAAGATCCAACGGCACTGGCCCTTTCACTCGCCTTTTACTCGCCTTTTACTCGCCCTTATACTGTCCCTTTTCCTCATCTTTTAATCGCCCTGTTAATCACCGTTTTCTGTTTACTATTTTCTGTTTTCTTTTACATTTGGAACATATGTATTGTGACCATGTGTACTTTACGTAATGTGACTAGAGATGATCACAGACCGTAAATCCACCAGTTAAACCTGCTAACCGAAAATAAATGATGTAACTTATCCATGAACTTACCTGTGTGTCCTTTTTAATTGAATTATTATTTTTCTGGATCAATCTCCAGTGGCGTTGTTGGTTCTTCTTAATTTAACTTTTATCACAATATCAAAACACCTCGCTTGCCACATATGTAAAAACTTTGCCTAATGGTTATATAGCGAAGATCTCCGGCCTCACTAGATGCCTCTTGAGGAAGCAGCGTTCCCATCAAGCCCGCAGATGGCGCACATCTGCAACGCGCGCCTTCCTGTTAGCTAGAGCTGTCTACAGGTCACTGGCCACTTGTCGCACCCTCCAAAGCGCCAAGTGAAGCCTCGTGAAACAGCGAAGCATCTGAACCAAACGTTTCGGGGCTTCAAAACACCAAAGTGTTATGTTTCAGAACTACAGCATCCACCGATCCACATTCTAGATGCTATGGTTGCCATAGGAGGCCGGTCCATGTTTAGTCCTGACTCTGGCACCAGCAGGAGGCCGGTCCATGTTTAGTCCTGACTCTGGCACCAGCAGGAGGCCGGTCCATGTTTAGTCCTGACTCTGGCACCAGCAGGAGGCCGGTCCATGTTTAGTCCTGACTCTGGCACCAGCAGGAGGCCGGTCCATGTTTAGTCCTGACTCGGGCACCAGCAGGAGGCCGGTCCATGTTTAGTCCTGACTCTGGCACCAGCAGGAGGCCGGTCCATGTTTAGTCCTGACTCTGGCACCAGCAGGAGGACGGTCTATGTTTAGTCCTGACTCTGGCACCAGCAGGAGGCAGGTCCATGTTTAGTCCTGACTCTGGCACCAGCAGGAGGCCGGTCCATGTTTAGTCGTGACTCTGGCACCAGCAGGAGGCCGGTCCATGTTTAGTCCTGACTCTGGCACCAGCAGGAGGCCGGTCCATGTTTAGTCCTGACTCTGGCACCAGCAGGAGGCCGGTCCATGTTTAGTCCTGACTCTGGCACCAGCAGGAGGCCGGTCCATGTTTAGTCCTGACTCTGGCACCAGCAGGAGGCCGGTCCATGTTTAGTCCTGACTCTGGCACCAGCAGGAGGCCGGTCCATGTTTAGTCCTGACTCTGGCACCAGCAGGAGGCCGGTCCATGTTTAGTCCTGACTCTGGCACCAGCAGGAGGACGGTCTATGTTTAGTCCTGACTCTGGCACCAGCAGGAGGCAGGTCCATGTTTAGTCCTGACTCTGGCACCAGCAGGAGGCCGGTCCATGTTTAGTCCTGACTCTGGCACCAGCAGGAGGCCGGTCCATGTTTAGTCCTGACTCTGGCACCAGCAGGAGGCCAGTCCATGTTTAGTCCTGACTCTGGGCACCAGCAGGAGGCCGGTCCATGTTTAGTCCTGACTCTGGGCACCAGCAGGAGGCCGGTCCATGTTTAGTCCTGACTCTGGGCACCAGCAGGAGGCCGGTCCATGTTTAGTCCTGACTCTGGCACCAGCAGGAGGCCGGTCCATGTTTAGTCCAGACTCTGGCACCAGCAGGAGGCCAGTCCATGTTTAGTCCTGACTCTGGGCACCAGCAGGAGGCTGGTTCCTGAGGTCCTCAGAGTCAGAGATGGTTCATATGACACTAACATGTCTGAGATGTACTTTGGTGCTAGGCCATGGAGAGACTTGTACACAAGCAGAGCTACTTTAAAGTCTCTTCTCTGAGCCACAGGAGCCAGTGCAGAGACCTGAGAACAGGACTAATGTGATCATACTTCCTGGTTCTAGTCAGGACCCGAGCATAACATAACAAGTCAGGTCTTTTTTAACCTAAAATAAATGGTGTCAATGAACAAACAGCATTCCTGTCGAGTTACAGATTTAGTTTTAATTTGGTTCATCTTCCTATGTTACATCCTGGCAATCATAAAATAAGTAAAAATGGTAGAAATCAATCAATTCCTTAATCTGGCCAGGTTGAAACATCTTCTGTTTAAGTTAATGAGTACGCTTCATTAGGCCCCAATTTGCATCATGATTCCCTGTATAAAATGTATCACGTTTAATTCCCATCATTTCAAAGGCTTGAGTTAATTGTAGAAAGTTTAGTCAAGGTTAAGCTTTGTGAATAAAAGCATGCACATACTCAGTGATAGTAAGTCATTCTTGCTTTTATTGGCACCAAGTCGAACAAAATTGGTATGAAAATCTTCCTGGTGAAATTGTTGCTGTTATGTTGAGGTTCTGTAAAGGTTTGAAATGTTATTCAGTGCTTGGGTGGCCATGACCTTTCCCTCGTATATGTTGTGTGTCTATCTTTCGCTGAAGTGCTGTACTTGAACTTTGAAGATTTAGGTGTGCCCAGCAGAGTCACAAATGGACCCAACAAACCTATTTTATACACCACGAACCGCAGTTGAATGTTGAAGATTTAGTTACGAACAAAAGAACAAAAAAACACAAAAAGATTACCAACTCAACATTCATTTTACAACAAGGAGAAACGTAAAATGCATTAAGGTATTTTAATAACCTGAGTATATTGATTTTTACACAAAAGACAGAACCTTACAGATATTTCCATAAATGCACAAATATGAGTAAACTAATGTGATTTTGTATGTATAAATACATTTGGGCTTCATGGACACTAGAATTATTTGAAAGCTTAAAATATATATATATATATATATATATATATATATATATATATATATATATATATATATATATATATATATATATATATATATATATATATATATATATATATATATATATATATATATATATATATATATATATATATATATATATATTACTCAAACTCAAACACACTCAAACAAACCCTAACACATTATTTTCAGATTAAGGTTACCATTATACAAAGGACTCTTGATTACCCTTGTAGACTTGTTGCCTTAGAATACCACTGAGTATGTTGGTATGGTTGAATGAAGTAGATTGTAATTCTAAATAGGTTTTCTCATGATTTGATACGCATCATGTGGGTGGGATTAGTGAGTAATTAGAAGTACATTTCAATAAATAAACTAATACTAATGGAAATAAACTGAGAAAAAATATAACTAAACTTAAGGCGAACAGGTAAGTTCATTGATCAGCACATGCCAGGCTCCATTTGTTCTCCTTTCTCTCATCCCCATTTCACACTAAACTGTGCTGTCTAATAAAGCCTAAAGGCCAAAACATTCTTTAAAAAATTATAATAATAGAATAAAAAAGAAAGGGGCTACAAGTTCAATTTCAACAAGTTAACATTAATTTATGACCTCTGTTTACAATGTGCTTCAGTCCATTGTTAATTTATAATTTTAAACTCACAAGTGTGACTGGGAGTTTTTTTTATGTGAATGAGTAAGGTGTTTTGAGCTGTAACTCTGCAGACATTTGCAGCACATTTTGCAGCACATTTTGCCGGCCTGAGGGAAGTGCTTCAAATAGTCCGTGTCCAAGGTGATCCGACCTGTTCCTCCCAGAGCCCTGGAGACGCTCAGGTTCTGCAGAGATAGAAGTTTGCAGCTGATCACCTTCTCAACAGAGCGCAAAATGCGCTGTAGTCTCTGTTTGTCCCTGGCTGTGGCTCCAACGTACCACATGGTGATGGAGGAGGTGAGGATGGACTCAATGATGGCCGTGTAGAACTGCACCATCATCTGCATTTGCAGAGGATGTACTTCCTGCGGCATCCTCTGCTGGGCCTTCTTGATGATAGAAGCTGATGGTGGGCTCCCATTTGAGATCCTGGGTGACGGTGACACCAAGGAAACGGAAGGATTCCACGGTGGTGATGGGGGGGAGGTGACTTTCCTGAAGTCTTCTGGGCATTGAGCACCAGGACACCAGCCGGTCCACCTCCTCTTGTAGACTGACTCATCTCCATCCGCTATGAGCCCGATTAGGGTGGTGTCGGCCGCAAATTTGATCAGTTTTACGGATTTGTTGCTGGAGGTGAACTCAGACAAGACTGACAACATCGTCTTTGGCCACAGAAACAAAGAGAAAGTGTTAGCGGTCACCTCCAGAGTCTCGCTCTAAAACCTACAAACCAAATTAGAAATCTGGGGGTAATAATGGACTCAGACTTGAACTTTAACAGCCACATCAAATCAATAACATCAGCAGCTTTTTACCATCTTTAAAGCATTGCCAAAATCAAAAATATAGTGTCTAAACCAGACTTGGAGAGACTTATCCATGTGTTTGTCTCCAGTAGATTGGACTACTGTAACGGCCTACTCACTGGTCTCTCCAAACGAGCTGTAAAACAGCTGCAGTACATCCAGAACGCTGCTGCTCGGGTCCTGACTAGAACCAGGAAGTATCATCACATTAGTCCTGTTCTCAGGTCTCTGCACTGGCTCCTGTGGCTCAGAGAATAGACTTTAAAGCAGCTCTGCTTGTGTACAAGTCTCTCCATGGCCTAGCACCAAAGTACATCTCAGACATGTTAGGGCCATATGAACCAAGACCGCGTTGAAGACCTGGAGTGACACCTCTGAAGAGTGCTCAGTGACACTGAAAGAGGAAACCTTGGCCTCACAGTGGCCGACGGAGAGTTTTGGATGGCATTTTCTATTGAACCGGCCTGGAGGTTGTACGAACCACAAACTGACATTTCCCACAGTATGTCTTTGATACGACAGAGTTGGATGAGGTCCTGATCTCATTTTTGCAAACACACACCCTCGCACGATGTCCGTGCTGACCTGATTTTTCGCGTCAGCATCAAGGACATTTTTTTAAACTATGAGGATTGTTTTGTGCGGAAATTAGCAGGATTTCCTAGCAGCTAGCTCACTCGACACCATATGAACCACGCGCAGACTATAAATACTGCCAACGTCTCCTCCGCTGCCCTCCACATGATTAATGTCTGTGTGGGAAGTAGAATCTAAGTTTAAGAATAACTGCTCGACTTTGGACTTTGTGAATTGTATCCAAAACATTTAGTCTTGGATATTTCCGTCATCATTACGTTGAAAGCAGGTTGAGTCCACAAAAGTTGATGCATGCTGGTATCTGAAACTATATGGTACAGAAAGAAGTATTGTCATGCAACACAAAACAATTACGCCAAGACCATTCACTACCATTTAATTTTAGCCCACTATTCCACTTAACATTGCATTTGTCTTTATTATTGTAATCAAAACATTCAACGCAACACCACCACCCAGTGCTGAATCAGAATTTACTGCCTGAATGTGGTGGAGGATGGAAAAAAGAAACGGTTGCTTGCGTCAGAGTGTATAAGTCGTGAGGCTTAGACCTGAGCTGTGGCGATTATTTACAACATGCACAGCAGCTTTTTAAATCAGAGCGCCTGACATGAAATGAGATTTATCGTGCCAAGTCAATCAATACGTCGGGTAGCACGGGTACGGAGTAGCACACCAGCCTCAACCGCCACAGATTGCTGTAAATGAGCATTGATCAATAGGAGCAGGAGGAAAACGGAATACTAAAACTTGGTGCTGGGTTAGTTTGGATTCTTGAATAATGGCACATTCTCAGACGAGGATCCAGTCGGGCTGTGTGACAAAAAGTGTATCACCATTTACTGCTTCATTTTTATCCTTCACAATGTTCAACACAATGTTATACTTATTAATACAAAATTAAATAGGTTTCAGTTTTAATTTCCTGAACATGAACAATACAGAAAGTTGAATTTCTTTTTCAAAAGAACTCATTGGCTCAACAATTGGCTGTGAACCGCTCAATAAAGAACCCTGAAGAAGCTGATTATTGACCATTAGAAATTATCTTGATGGATCTTGGACTCAAATGATCTATAAAATGGAATTAATTGCACATCCCTTTGATCAACAGCCAATAGTATTTCATATAATGTCATATCATAAGGAATATCCAAAATGAAAACCCACAAAAGTTGAACTTAATTATTATAGTGACAAAAAATGCGCATTAACTATTTGGCTTGGCTTTCATTTTAATGTTGTCATCTAAAACCCAGCAGTACAGTAAAAGAATAGTCTATTGAACTACTGGTGCAAACACATTTAAGAACTAGAAAACACTGGACAAAACATTTTTATGCAGCCTTAATTGTCTTTTTTTGGGTTATTTTTAAATTTTGGTTAACTTTGCATTAGTATTTCACATTATTGGACTAAAAATAAAGTCTACATTTGGAAAGCACACACTTTAATAACGTATTTAAGTGCTGGAGTGCCTTCTGCTGTCAGCGGCAAAAATATAAATAAATTAAGCCCTCAAGCAAAGTGAGCCAACACAATTTGACCACAGTTCTGTGATGGTTTATGGACTGAAAAACTGCATTGGAGAAGTCAGTTATACTTGTCTTAAATTGAAAAAGCATTTGTTTGGAGAAAGTGACCTGCAGCTGCTGTCCCCTGGCATCCCTCCCACACAGAGAAGGCGGGGCAGCTTATATACCCAGTCAGAGAGCATGTGATTGGATGATTGGTACTGAGGACAGTGACCTATCATGGGCATGTAATTGAGTGAAAAACCTGGACTGGGCAACGGATAAATCTGGATCTTTACCCTGGATTACATACTGTATCTAAAATTGAGCAAAATCATATTAAATATAAAACCAAAGCACAAAATACAGTATGTGCAGATACATCCCACATACGTGTACTTTTACTTTGTCACACTACTCTGTGCTCTCGTCTGTGCCTGCATGTGTAACCAAAGACCACCCACTGTGACACTAATCTATCGAGACAATGGCAGATAATTAAAGGGCGAGCAAACGACTGGACTCAGAGCAAGATAAACATGCCACGAGTGATTCTGAGGCCGCACTTGTGGACGTCTTGGGGCGGCAGAGGCTTTCATAATCTTTTCAAAACAAAAACGAGGCTGAAAAAAGCATTGAGATAAATGATCCCTGTATCACAAGTGACGGCGCGTGGCCAAGGTCTCCGGCACGCTGCCAACCCATGTGTGCATAAGTGGAGTGTGGATGCATATGTGCTCAGGGGGGTGTGGGAGGTGCACCTGCAGCAACAAAGGAGCACAACCCGGACATCAAGCCTCACCAGGCGTCCAGTCTGGTGCACCGATGTGGACATTTCAGGAGGACACTCAGACTGATGTTAGTGGAAACCTTTGGGCCAATAATCGATATTAGGCCGATATTTTCTATACTGTTCGGTATTTTTGAAGACTTTTTTATACTATTCATTTGGGGGGAAAAGGAAAAGTGTTTTGTTTAGTTTTTTATTTAGTGTTTTATTTAGTTTTGTGTTTAAAATGTGATTTGAGAGTGGACTGTATGAACAGTAGCAGGGATGCCCAAACGTCTTAGTTCAAAATGTACACGATTTAATAGCGAGCCAAGCGTCAAATGTAATTTTGTTTTCATTTTTTTTGCATTAACTACATAATCATCAATCAAATAGTCTTTTCTTTTTTTTTGAGCTGAGGACGTAATAGTTTGGTCTGTGTTCAAACTAGACCAGGGCAATTCAACTAAACGTGTCCAAGGGCCAGATACTCTGGAGGGCTGGACAGATGCACATGTGCCACCACAACTGCTTTAATAAAAAAAAAATCTAAAATAAAAGACAAAGCAAAATTGCCCATCCAGTACTGAACAAGAATTAAACTAGGTCCCGAAACCTGGACTATTCCATGATCAAAGGACTAAACCAGGACTAAACCAAAACCACCCACAAAATAAACCATGTTTAAACCAGGACCAAACCAGGCCTAAAGTTGAATAAAACAAAGACTGGGGCTGTTGGTGCTCAGAGTGTTTGGGGTCTGATCAGGCCCGTGGGCCTTAGGGCAAATAGGTCAGCTTTAGGTCATTGATTACCATATTTCAAAAGACACCAGTTAACAACTGTTTAAGGATTGTGGTAAAAGTTAAACTCCAGACTCCAAAGTCAAATGGGACATCACATACTCTGAGTAGCACAGGGTCAGGATCAGGCGACAGGCACCTACAAATCAAATTTAAATTGTACAAAATACAAATTATATTCTTGGATGATCTGTTTTAACAACTCTTTTCCCCCTTGAGCTTTCTTCTCAAACCACGAGCCCTTTTTGTAAATACACGTTATGCATTAGACTGTAATGTGAATAAGTATAACTAAAACAATCTCATTTATAAGCTGACCCATTAGTGCACATTTTTGCATCGTGAACTGCGACATTTCCTGCTCACATATTGATCGTAGACAAAGTCGACCATGTGGGTGTGTCCTCTCTCAGTCTATTATAACCATTATCCCAGAAGACTAGACTATTATTCCCACTTCATCTTCATTTGGAGCCATTTGTGCCGCGTTCTTCAGCAATAAGTCCAGGACCAGGCCTGATCAATACAGAAATGTGTGTGTTTGTCCCCACATTCCCAGAGTGTACGCCAAAGAGTCATTCCTCAAACAGGTTCTCACAGGGACATGCAGCGGCCCCAAAGGTCAGCATTAGCATCACTGCACCATTTTTGTCATGTTCAAGTGGGAGGAATGAAACACGATGCTAAAAAAGTCGGAGGATACGTTCATTTGCACCTTCTTGTGCACAAGTGATTCAAAATATTCAAGAGGATTTTCACTCCATCAACAAAACTGTGTTAATTTAAAATGATTCATGAATTTAAATAAAACTAAATGTATGTTGTTCTCCAAAAGACACTCTAGAGACCTAAAAATATATCTATTGTTACGCTTGATGGTAATATGATTGTAGAAGTACTCTATTACAAATACTGAGGCATCTGATCCATGATAAACTCTCCTTTAACAAACACATGAGCTGACGAATCATATTAAAGTCAGATTGTTTTTCTTCTTTAGAAATAAAATGTAACATAAGTTTCTCTTAATTGTAGAAAACACTTCATCCAGGCCACATTTCTCTCACTTCTAGATTATGGTGATATTTTATATATGTACTCAGCTCTAAGGTTCAGTTCTAATGTTCAGATCTAAGGTTCAGCTCTGAGGTTCAGCTCTGAGGTTCAGCTCTGAGGTTCAGCTCCAAGGCTCAGCTCTAAAGTTCAGCTCTAAGGTTCAGTTCTAATGTTCAGCTCTGAGGTTCAGCTCTGAGGTTCAGTTCTGAGGTTCAGCTCTGAGGTTCAGCTCCAAGGTTCAGCTCTAAGGTTCAGCTCCAAGGCTCAGCTCTAAAGTTCAGCTCTAAGGTTCAGTTCTAATGTTCAGCTCTGAGGTTCAGCTCTGAGGTTCAGCTCTGAGGTTCAGCTCTGAGGTTCAGCTCTGAGGTTCAGCTCCAAGGCTCAGCTCTAAAGTTCAGCTCTAAGGTTCAGTTCTAATGTTCAGCTCTGAGGTTCAGCTCTGAGGTTCAGTTCTGAGGTTCAGCTCTGAGGTTCAGCTCCAAGGTTCAGCTCTAAGGTTCAGCTCCAAGGCTCAGCTCTAAAGTTCAGCTCTAAGGTTCAGTTCTAATGTTCAGCTCTGAGGTTCAGCTCTGAGGTTCAGTTCTGAGGTTCAGCTCTGAGGTTCAGCTCTGAGGTTCAGCTCTAAGGTTCAGCTCTGAGGTTCAGTTCTGAGGTTCAGCTCTGAGGTTCAGCTCTGAGGTTCAGTTCTGAGGTTCAGCTCTGAGGTTCAGCTCTGAGGTTCAGTTCTGAGGTTCAGCTCTAAGGTTCAGCTCTAAGGTTCAGCTCTAAGGTTCAGCTCTGAGGTTCAGCTCTGAGGTTCAGCTCTGAGGTTCAGCTCTGAGGTTCAGTTCTGAGGTTCAGTTCTGAGGTTCAGTTCTGAGGTTCAGCTCTGAGGTTCAGCTCTAAGGTTCAGTTCTGAGGTTCAGTTCTGAGGTTCAGTTCTGAGGTTCAGCTCTGAGGTTCAGTTCTGAGGTTCAGTTCTGAGGTTCAGCTCTGAGGTTCAGCTCTAAGGTTCAGCTCTATGGTTCATTACAGGAGAAGGACACAGAACTCACCATTGTGAATTATATTCTAAAGCAATAATTTGATGCAGGAAGAGAACAGCTTTGCCTTTTGAGGCTCTAGTTTGCATTTTGCCGGATTATTTATCCAGTTTATTGCACCTCAGTTCAACCGTCAGCGGGGCTCAGAGACCTGGCACCGGGACTAATGCGGGTGAGGCAGTCTGGGGATATGCGCTTCGGGATCATCCCTCGTTTATGGATCTCAAGTCAACTTTATAAGCAGAGATAATATGTGCTCGGACTGTGGAGCATTCTGTGCTCAGCATCTCCGAGTTTGGACCTGGTTTAGTTTTGGTTTAGTCCGAACACCACAGAGGTAAAATGAGCTCTTTGCATTGCATTAAAAAAAAAGGTTGATTGAATGAAGAAACAATGCTCCAAGGCTATATTTCAAAATTGTATTCTATTTTATGTATTATTTACATTTCAATTTTGGGAAAATCAAACAATTCTTTGCCTGTGTATTGTGCAGATTATATTTTATGTTAGTGTAGGGTAACATACTAGTACAAGTACTGTAAGGTTATGAATGTCCACCCACTTGTGAAGGAGGGGGGGGGGCATTCAGGTTGATATTGATTAAAGAATTGTTCAAGAATTCAAACAAGTTTGAATCGTATTTTCAAGAGTAGAATGGGGCACCAGCCGAATAATAGGCAATTTTAACAACTCTATAATCAGATATTTAAATTATAAGATAAAATAAGATATTCCTTTATTGTCCCACATGGGGAAATTTCATTGGTGCAACACAGGAAGATACAGAGGCAGATACAGAAGAACAGATCACATCGCTTATAGGAAGTCTGAAAAACACTTTCAGTAGAAGATCTCCTATAAACAAAAACTCCCATAGACAAATAAATAAATACATAAATACCATTGCATGTGATCACGACAGTAATTGCACATGAATAATATTCATGTGCAATTACTGTCGTCATGTTATGTGTCACGACAGCACATAGATTGCCCATGAATTTCACAGTAATTGCACATGAATCACGACAGTAATTGCACATATGACGGAATTGCACATGGTTAGGTCAGTATTGCGAGTGTTCAGGACTAACAGTGTTTGTTATAAAGTCTGACAACAGCAAGAAGGAAAGACCTGTGAAACCTCTCCTTCACACATCGAGGGTGGATCAGTCTCTCACTGAAGCTGCTCTCCAGAGCGGACAGAGTGTCCTGCAGGGGGCGACACTCATGGTCCAGCATAGATGTGAATCTAGCCAGGACCCTTCTGTCCCCCACCTCCTGCACCGAGTCCAGGGCACAGCCCAGGACGGAGCTGGACTTCTTGATGACTTTGTCCAGTCTCTTCCTAGAGTCATAGAAGGTCTCCAAATTGTTCGTTGATCTAAAGGTTTGAGAACGTAACCGTGACATTGACCCCTTTTCTGGAAATGAAGGAACACTTTACCAAATGTGGGTTATGAAGATTTAATGACCAAAGAATTAAACAGATAAAGATGAACTAGGAATATGCAATTGAGTCGATAACAGATGGAAAACACTATACATGATGGTTCTAGATCTATCTAAGTGTGTTAGAGTTAAGTCTAAGATGAAATTTAGCCTGTGAAGTGCATTCATACGAACGGAACCAGAAGCTGTGATCCTGAGACGGGCCTGCGTGGGGTCCAAGGGCCTGCGTGTCGTTCGTGTCGCCTCCAGGCTTCACTCAGGGGTCACGCTGCAGCTCAGTCCACACGCTGGCCAGAGCAGCAAAGTTCAGAGCGTCTCTGTTGTCGCTATCACGTCCTCTTTCTTTTGAGGGCTGTAAAACTCCACACGGACAGCTGATAACACCTTTAGTACGCATTCCTGTCACCATGGCAACAGGGGGAAGACATCTGCATATCCTACATTAGAACTCCATTTACAGGCAGCAGAGGGAATTACCCCGACATACTAATACAAGCACACAGTTATTCTGAACACTATTTGATGGTAGAGATGTTCAGAACGAGTTTGGTGTGGATTTATGGACTTAAAAACAACACGATGTCGCAAATCTGGGAAATTTTAAATCTGGGAGTGTTTTGTGAGGCTCAAAGGATCTTGTAAACAGGGTTACATATGTACATTCCACAACCCAAAATGTCCTCTTTAAAATGCCACCCTGACCTCTTCCACACTAGAGCACATAACAGTTTCACAGCAAGTTTCCACTAAAAGCCGAGTGGACAAATGAAGCCTGCGTAAATTCAGCATGGAAGACCTAACTCCACCCATCTACGTCACCTGCTACGTCAAGGCCACCTGCTCCCCAGCTCAACCAACGCACCCAGTCGGGCGTCCGCCTGTCCGTCTGTGAGAGTTCAGATCTCTCCAGGTTTCTACTTTTTACCAAGGAGATTTTTATATTTTTTCCTGGCCGAGAAGGAGGGTCCCAAGGACAGGGGATTCCCGGGACATCGCCCCTCGCACCTCTGCTCCCAATCAGCGCACAGCCGGTCCGATATAAACCCTCACTCAGTTGGCTCGGTCGCTTCAGACCGTACTGCGACCCACCACCTCCCCTCCTCCTCCTCTGCATCCCTCTCATCCTAATCATCTACCCTCTCACCATATCTACCACCACCAGTCTCCAGGGTGAATTGTACTTTTGCACATCTGATGGCGGCGGGTGAGAACTGGTACCGCCATGTTTGAGTCTGTCAACAGTCATTCAGAAAAAAAGTTTTAACAATGGACACGAGAAAGGCATGTAGACGTTTATTTATAATGTATTGTCTCTGTATGAACGTTTGTACATTTTATCCCTCTTTCAATACCATTGGGACAACCTGTCAGGAGCAGTGGACAATGGCAATGTCCATAAGCAGGACACAAGCCTTGTATGTGTCGTATGAAATGGTGAGTGCGTGAATAGCTGGTTGTGGTCGGAGGGGCTGATGCTAATATTTGTTCATATTTGGGACAGAAATGCTAAATAGCTTGATGCTGTCTTTGTCCCGGAGGGCACACTCTGGATCTTCTGGTTACAAAGGGGGTAAATATTTCAAACATCGATGTGGTCGATGCTGCTCTGTCTGATCATTTCCGTGTCTTCTTTGACCTGTCAGTTTTTCCCAAACCTCCGGCTGGTCCTGCAGCTGTTCAGAGACACATAAATGACAGCACAGCTGCACTGTTTATGGAAATGATAGACTTTAAAGATGTCTCATGTTCTAATGTAAATGATTTGTTTAATTATGTTACATCCACACCAAAGTTTTAATGGTTAAAAATAGGCAGGGCACAGCCACCAGGCTGAGCGGAAATGGTGCAAGTCAAAGCTCCAGGTTCAAAAAGAGAAGTTATATATGTACAACCTAATTTTATGTAGAACTAGGGAAACACATTTTTCTGACATTTTGAAAGCTGCAGTAACAACTGCCGTGTCCTGTTTGCCACAGTAAACAGATATAACCCTCCAGCTCAGCTGCCATTAGAACTCATTTCCACATCCAAGTGTAATGAGTTTGCATTATTCTTTAATTACAAAGTTCATGCTATAAATTCCACAACGCAAGACACCTAGACACTTAGAGCTGACTCACTTTGCACCTGTAACTGACAAAACTGTCCATGAGATCATCACCAGTCTGAGTTCATCTACATGCTGTCTCGATGTGTTACTCTCCAGATTTCTAAAGTCTGTGCTGAACTGTTTGTTAGCACCACTCACTCACATGATAAACATGTCGCTTCAATCTGGAACATTCCTAATTTTGAAATCTATGCAAAAGCAGTGTGTCTTCTCTGTTTTGTGGTTTTAGTGTATTTTTTCCTGTTGTGTGAAGCACTTTAAATTAGTGCTTTACAAGTAAATGTGCCTTGCCTTATGATTTGACAGGAAACAGCACTAAAATCATATAATTATATATAATCTAATCTTCACAAAGATGTGTCACACTCCCAGGTAAAGCCTCCAGGAGGAGCAAGTGGGGCTGTGCAAATTGGGGCAACTAATTAATAAGCTTATTGGACTTGAAATGGAGAGATAAAGCTGTAGTTTAAGGGTGTTGAAAAAAAAGATTCACTAATATATCACCAAATGTTGATGACTTGCATTAATGCGGTTGCATTGTTGCCTGGATTTCTGTTGATTTCCACGTCAACACTTGGCCAATTCTGCTACGACAGTAGGGGGCAGCACTGAGCCTCACCACACCATGTGACACGCATCAATACTGATTCATTCAGTACTTTCACTGAGAATCACACACATGAAGTCACAGTGAAAGTATTGACACTGAATCATTCTTTAAGTATAAATACTGAAAAATAACTGACTTTGGCATTATTGTTGTTTGAAACAACAATCTCAATTGTCATCGGCATCAAGGTATATCGTGAAATATCATGTCATGACCTAGAGCTCTGAAATGTCAGTTGTTGACAGGCATTAAGTGTGGTGGTTAAGGCAGCAGCACATATGCCAGGCTCCACGTGGAGCTGGCTGTAGTGTTGTGAGTTCAAATCCACACTCCTTTCTCTCTCACCCCCACTTCATGCTCAGCCGTCCTGTCAAATAAAGCCCATGGGCCAAAGAATCCTTCAAAAGAAGTTGTCTAGTTTGTCTCTTTTTTATTTTTTATATAAAATAAATCAATATTAAGTATATATACTTGTTTTAATTTGAAAATGTACAAGTAAAAGACAGTAGAAGAGGATGGGTGAAAATAGGTGGGTCAGTAACATGGCAACCGAATTTTGATCCAATATGGCAGACATCCAGACACTCTTCGCTGGCTTGTTTCCCATAAACAGGTTGGTTACCGCGTGAACAACTTTCAAAGCCTGGGACGGCACGAGAACAGCTGTGTTCTGCTCTTCAAGTGAGTGGCATTCAGCAGTTGCTTTGACTAACCTGGCAGATTAGGCTTTGATGCATGCTTAAAGTTACTGGGCGCTTTTTACTCACAGTACCCAGAGTAAAAACTATATACAGTATTTTAAGGAGCTCCACTGAAAGACCACACATGAAAATTCAACCTTTGGACCACATGTTATTTTGTGTTTTTACAGATCTTTTGGCCCAGAGGCTTTATTCGAAGGGACTGGGTAAGACATGCAGCAGATATTCAAGAGCCAGATTCAAACTCCACACAGTGTGCAATGTATTAATGGAAGGAAAAGACTAAAGCAAAGAGGGAAAAGTAATAATAGTTATAGCAAGTAGTAATAGAAGTAAGTATAAAATTGACTAGAACTCTGAATGACTTTTGCTTTAACTGTATTCAAACTCCGCCATTAAAAACTCTATCATTTTTCACTGCTCCTCCCGCCACACCCGCATGGCACATTGGCTTCTACATGACTGGCCGCTGCTCTAATTGGCTACTCGGGGCAGATTGAGAAAAACTGATTTTGGAACATTTTCTACCATCAACTAATACGTCTTAATACGGCCGCTCGTGTATGAGTAATTTTATATTGTCACAGCTTGTTAATCTCTGGAGCACTTTCAATCTCCCTTTGAAAATGAGAATGTAATTGGGCGCTTTATCTTGGAGCGATGCCGTGCAAGATTAATCTGCTTTGATTTCGTTAACAAAGCTTGTGTTCATCACTTAATGCTTGTGGAACCGATCAATAACGTCGAGGCCTGTTGACTTGGCTTTCGGAGCGATGGGACGTTCTGATCAGATAAAAATGCTAAATGTACATACGCTAATGAAGCAGCTCGAGGGTGGGTTGAAAGTTGTGTGGATTGAAGCGGATTCAAGTTGGTATTTTGTGTGTTTTTGTGAGTACTGATTTGATGCTATGGTTTTAAATAGTGTTGTTTTTTACGTAGTTCAGTTCATGTGTAGAAAAGTTGAGAAAGTAGAGAAATCAAGACTGTTTGGTGGTACTGGCTTTACCATTGATAAAAACTGAATACTACTGATACTCCATTTTTGTTTTTTAATTCAAGGAAAACACAGATCAATCAAAAATTATACATAGATACATATTTTTTTTAAATTACAATCAGGGTGGGACCAGAGATAAAAAAAAAAGTGTATTTTATTTGATCACTGTTTTAAGATGTAATAGTAATAGTACATCCAGATACAAATAAAAAGCAAGATTAACTCTCACCAGGTCCAAGATTTGAGTCCCATTTAGTCCATTTTATGCCAAATTTGTCATATTCCATAGTATAGTTCAGTCCATATGTGATTTTTTCCCCATTTTCCACATGTCAAATATGATGTCGGTCCAGTCCTTCATTGTTGGTGCTGTTTGTGTCACCCATTTTTATTGTGATGGCCTTTTTCCCAGCTGCTAAAAGTATCTTCCAGAGGTATCCGTTCTTGTTTTCCATGGCTGCGGTTTTGTTTTGAGG
The DNA here is from genome assembly GCF_026437365.1 of Eucyclogobius newberryi. Lineage (NCBI taxonomy): Eukaryota > Metazoa > Chordata > Actinopteri > Gobiiformes > Gobiidae > Eucyclogobius > Eucyclogobius newberryi. The sequence continues at coordinate 26,267,507 of NW_027315779.1, read as the reverse complement.
CCCAAATACATAGAGCTAAAGTCAAATGGAATGAAGGTGTCAAAAATAAAACAGGACCGTCCCAAAACATTACTGATACTCTCTCACTGTCAAAGGCGCTCTACCTGATTTTTATTTTA
>NW_027315779.1:26187388-26262388 GCF_026437365.1 Eucyclogobius newberryi | reverse complement strand
ACTGCAACGGGGATAAACACGCTGGAGCTCGAAATTCTGCCCTGCGCCGTCTGTAGATGACAGCTCCTGTGTGAGAAACAGTCAAAGGTCTTTTGAATTCAGCCAATTAGAGTGGCAGGTCTCGGGAAAGTGTTTTTATTTATTCTCCAGGTCTCGTCATAGAAGGGCTCCAGGCGAAACAAAAGAAAAGCAGGTCATACGGCTTCATAAAATACTATAAATACCATAACATATCTATCTAAATGGAGATCTTAAGTTACAAAACAGTATACTGACTTGTAGTAGAGTTGAACGCCATACCGCTTTCAACACTGATACAGCTAATTAAAACCCCTTTGCACACAAAGAGTTCCACATGTTCCCCAAATCCTGCAGCTTCTAATCTAAAAGAACATACTGTAGGTACTGGAAACGTCCCAGTGTTCCCAGTACACGCACGTTTCCACCCGATCCTGACACTGTTTCTCAACGAAGCCAGTTTGTATTTTGCGTGGCTTAATTGCAAACTCCATGTTACACCAATTTCTACTAATTAGCTGAAAATCGCAATACCGTGTACACCCCTGGTAACCCATAAAGCCCTAACTTTAAAGGAGACCTAGAACGCAAAATTGACTTTAAGGAGCTTTTAACCATATTATAATTAGTTTTCTTCTAATTAAACCACTAATTAAAGTTATAATTAGTGTAATCCGTGCATGTTTTGAGTCATCTTTGATCGATACACGCCAACTGCTCTTTACATACTTTGTCCTGTGAATGTATTTTCCTAAACAGTGACATGCAAAGGGTTGATGGGAATTAATTGTGACCTTTATAGCATATTAGCTAATGAGGCTTAAATCAGTAGACGTTTTGGAATTAAGGAAATCCATGAAGCCTTGTTTGAGAAGAATTAGCATCAGACCATCAGAACTGACCGGGCGCTGCCTGGGATTTGATGGACTGCTGCTCGCTTGAAGGGAAACAGATGTAGCGGAGACTAAACTGCTCATTATTGACTCTATATTCATTTTACACAAGTTCCACCGCATCAATGCTAGCCACCATTGAAGCATCTGTTGTCATTTGTTGTTACCAGGCAGTCAACGCTAGATAGTGAAAGGGAATGTCTACACCTGTCCTGGTTTGAGCCCAGTAGCTTTGTTTTTTCTGGTATTTGATTATGACGTAAATGTCCAAGTTTGAGGTGGAGGATGTTGCAGTACGTGGTTGAAACTGCAGAAAGGAAGGGAAATAAAGTGTGAGTTAGATAAGCCTTTATTTGTCCACACAATGGGGAAATTCTGATGTTGCAACGCAAGTAGATACAGAAGAAAAGAAAATATAACACTCTTAATAGAAAAACTCTATATAAACAAAACTGCTATGGACAGAACCTCTCATATTCTTAATAGGGAAATAGAGAGAGAGAAAAAAAAATCAAGAATAAAAAGATAAATAAAAAGATAAAAATAAGCTAACATAAGACAAAATAATACTAATCATAGTGGTAAAGTAAACACTCTTATTTACAGCAGTTATATTCACATGAATATGACATTATTGCGTATGAGTATTGCACATGAATATGACATTATTGCGTATGAGTATTGCACATGAATATGACATTATTGCGTATGAGTATTGCACAGGAATATGACTTTATTGCATATGAGTATTGCACATGAATATGACATTATTATGTATGAGTATTGCACATGAATATGACATTATTGCGTATGAGTATTGCACATGAATATACATTATTGCATAAAGTATGACAGTAATTGTACATGAATATGACATTATTGCGTATGAGTATTGCACATGAATATGACATTATTGCGTATGAGTATTGCACATGAATATACATTATTGCGTAAAGTATGACAGTAATTGTACATGAATATGACATTATTGCGTATGAGTATTGCACATGAATATGACATTATTATGTATGAGTATTGCACATGAATATGACATTATTGCGTAAAGTATGGCAGTAATTGCACATGAATATGACATTATTGCGTATGAGTATTGCACATGAATATGACATTATTATGTATGAGTATTGCACATGAATATGACATTATTGCGTAAAGTATGACAGTAATTGCACATGAATATGACATTATTGCGTATGAGTATTGCACATGAATATGACATTATTATGTATAAGTATTGCACATGAATATGACATTAATGCGTAAAGTATGACAGTAATTGCACATGAATATGACATTATTGCGTAAAGTATGACAGTAATTGCACATGAATATGACATTATTGCGTAAAGTATGACAGTAATTGCACATGAATATGACATTATTGCGTAAAGTATGACAGTAATTGCACATGAATATGACATTATTGTGTAAAGTATGACAGTAATTGCACATGAATATGACATTATTGCGTAAAGTATGACAGTAATTGCACATGAATATGACATTATTGCGTAAAGTATGACAGTAATTGCACATGAATATGACAGTAACAACAGTAACAGAGGTGTTGGTTGAAATGCAAAGTGACGGACACAGGCACAAGGTCATGACATTGTGATAAAGGTTTCCCAGCTGAAAATGTGCCTATTACATGTGTAAGCGGTACATGAAATATAAATCTTTAGGTAAGTTGCGGTAAGTCAAAAACGCCTTCTGAAGTTCCATGGCTTCTAGAAGGTCCTTAAGGAGTATTGAGTTTTCGATCTCTTTCATCGCTGGCTTACCGGTGCATACATTATTAATATGCTACAAAATGTTCGATACCTGCTGCTTAGGGAGCAGTGCACACGTGTTGAGAGGAAGCTGGAGCCTGCCGTACATACGCTCTAAAGCTCAGGTCTAAGTGAGGTGTCCACGGCTTCAATTAAAAGACTAATTAATAATCGTTCTTTAAATAGATTTTGCAGGAGTAATGGGGAATGTGCCGTTGCGGACGTTGGAAGGAGATGGCTTTGGGCCCTTGGCATTAATCTGGATTGACCTAAAGGGACTGTGTGATCAACCACTGGCCCGGGCCCCCGAGGATGCAAAATGGAGGCACACACGAAAGAGGCGGGAGAGGGGAGGGAGTCCGAGCGTGATTTATAGTGCAGCAGGAGGGACTTTATTTGGATAGTCGAGAGTAGAAGGTGGGATATCAGCTTACTGTAGGAGAATTTCAGGTTTTTATTCTCGAGAAAATTGTTATATATTAAATCAACACTTTTAAGAACACATATTATGCATTCTTTTTTATTGGTATTGACCTTTAAACATGCTCTTGATCACCTGTACTTTTTCATCTCATGTTTTAGAACTAAAAGTAATTGAAAAGTAAACATGAAAAAACATATATTTCAACCGGTCTGATGTTCCCTCATGAGGATTGGTGTTAGTGCTCCATCTACTGGCAGCAGAGGGAAGTACCATGGGGAGAAAAACCAAGCTAGCTTTTCCCCTGAGACGCTAAGTGAGCTTTTAAAAGAGCAATAAAACGTTTCAATGTATTTTAAAACCAATCATTAGACTATTTGATATAAAGTATAATGAATCGGTAAATTGTGAGTAATGACTAGGCATATTATGATATTCTTTACATATGGTATAATGCAATGTTATCATATAAAAGTGGCAGAAACGCTGGGAAGTTCCAGACCTCAGCTTGTGGACATTTACTCAAACTGGACCTCCATGAAGGTTTATTAGTGACCTCTGATTTAGAAAGTTAAGAGTTTTTCTGAAGCTCAGAGAAGGCAGAAGGCGCAGGGAGAAGACCATCTTGAAAAAAAGGTGACCCAGTGGTTTTCACAGCAGCACATCTGTCTTTGTGATTTTATTGCTGAATGCCCGCCCTCTCTGTCCACTCATTTCAAGCTACACTGTCCTGTTTAATAAAGCCTAAAAAAAACATAAAAAAAAAAACATAAGCAAAAACCAAACTGTGCCCTTTTCCAGAGGGACTGAACCCATTATTTTTATGGTGAGAGGCAGCAGGGCTAACCACTCTGCCATTACGTACCTCCACTATTACAGTGACATCCCACACATGTCCTGAACTGCACAGAGACCGGAGTCAGTCCAGGCGTTAGGTGAGATTCCTCTGCAGTTCTAATTCGTGCTGAATTTAGAGTAAGTTTCACCCAGTTTTTTGTCCTCTTTTGAGTTTGTTCTTGTTTAGAACTATTAAAGCAGTTTCGTCGTCCCATTTTTGAGCTAGTCCCGGTTTAGATCTAGTAGTACCAGTTTTCTTCTTCTCACTTCTTTTCAAGCTTAAATAAGACAATTTAATTATTTGTTATATGTGCTTAAAGCATTGTTCTTTTTGGGTCCATGCACATGAACATTTATTTTCTTATTTTGTTCATTGACATAATAAAAAAGAAAAAAAATTAAAGCCGCAAGCGGCATCCAACGGCCCTCGCGGGCCGCCGGCCTTCCGACTCTGCGCTTTCGACTTGATAAAGATGGCGCCCTTATTGTGTTGAATTAAAAAAGAACTTGACAGACGGCGACACAATTGACATGGCAAATCCAGTGCAAATGAACACAAATGTCGGTCAAATGTGCGGGTCCGCCACACAGAGACCGTGACACTTGGAATAAAAATATGGATAACTTTTGATGCCCCGCTTGTGTAGATGATTTTCCCCAAATATGAGCTTGATCGAGCTATTGCCCTTAGAGGAGTTTGTTAAAGTGTGAAGCGTAAATGTGAACATTTCAGAGATTTCGCTGTTTTCCCATTTCTGACATATATTTCCGGGTCCGCCACACAGAGACCGTAGCACTTAGAATCAAAATATGGATAACTTTTGATGCCCCGCTTGTGTAGATGATTTTTCCCAAATATGAGTTTGATCGGACAATCGCCCTAGGAGGAGTTTGTTAAAGTGTGAAGCGTAAAAATGTGGTGATTTGAGCGATTTTGCGAGTTTCCCATAAGGATAACATGGGATGTTTCTGTCATCGCTACGGTTATGCCGTACAAAATATGACTTTGGCTCTCACACTTGTATGATCAGGATGGCAAATTAGAATTTTGTGCAAAATATCATGTCACTTGGGAAAACTCTATTGTTTATAGGCCACTCTGAAGGCCAAATAGTCAGAATTCTGGGAAACGTTTGCGGCTCCGTCGCACAGAGACCGTAAAAGCTATCCTTAAAATTTGGATAACTTTAGATGCACCACTTGTCTAGAGGACGTACACCGATTTTGAGGTTGGTGGGCAAAACGCACTAGGATGGGTTCGTTAAAGTGTAAAACATAAAAATGTGGTAATTTGAGAGATTTTGTGGTTTTCCCATAGGGATAACATGGGAGGTTTCTGTCATCGCTACGACTACGCCGTAAAAATTTAGGCATTTTTGTGATTGGCTTTTGTGATCGGGACGGCAAAATAGAATTTTGGGTAAAGTTTAGACATTTTTGGTAAAACTAATTTTTGACCTTCAATGTTAATTTAAAGGTCACTCTGTAGGGGGCGCTATCGCGTCCATTTCAATTTTGTCAGCCTAAACTGGTCCAAACTAGAAAGTTTAACAACTGATTCAAATTTGGTCCTAATCGGACTGGTTTTGATCAAATGGGAGCAATTTTTAGATCTGCAATATTCCAAAATAAGTTGTCAAACTTTGCGGCTGCGCCGCACACAGACCGTAAAAGGTATCTCAAAAAATTGAATAACTTTAGATGCCCCACTTGTCCAGAGGACGTACGCCGATTTTGAAGTCGGTGGGCAAAACGCCCTAGGAGGAGTTCGTCAAAGTTTGACGTGAACAAAATGGCTAACACAGCGTGTTTTCATTTTCAAAGGAAGATGGTGGCCATAGGGTAAGTCTGGGGGCGTGGCCACAATGTTTTTTTTGTTTGTCCTCACGAGAGGAATGCGTGTCCCGAATTTCGTAGCTTTACGCCAAAGTTGACCTCGGGGCGTCTCCCATAGGCGCAATGTATTTTGACTTTTGTTGGTGGCGCTGTCGCGCCATTTTTTAACGAAAAAAAAAATGGCCCAGAAAAAATAAAATTTTTCGCCGATTCTGAATTTTGGGCAAAGTTTGGTGAGTTTTTGAGCATGTTCTGGGGGTCAAATTAGAGATCAAAGCGCTGAAGAAGAACAAGAAAAATTAAAGCCGCAAGCGGCATCCAACGGCCCTCGCGGGCCGCCGGCCTTCCGACTCTGCGCTTTTGACTTGATAAAGATGGCGCCCTTATTGTGTCTTGAATAAAAAAAGAACTTGACAGACGGCGACACATTGGACATGGCCAATCCAGTGCAAATGAACACAAGTGTCAGTCAAATTTGCTGCGCCGCCGCACAGAGACCGTAGCACTTGGAATAAAAATATGGATACCTTTTGATGCCCCGCTTGTGTAGATGATTTTTCCCAAAGTAAAGCTTGATCGAGCTATTGCCCACGGAGGAGTTTGTTAAAGTGTGAAGCGTAAATGTGAACATTTCAAGGATTTGGCGTTTTTCCCATTTGTGACAGTATATTTGCAGCTCCACGGCAAAGAGACCGTACCACTTAAAATCAAAATATGGATAACTTTTGATGCCCCGTTTGTGTAGATGATTTTCCCCAAATATGAGCTTGATCGGGCAATCGCCCTAGGAGGAGTTCGTTAAAGTGTGAAGCGTAAAAATGTGGTGATTTTAGAGATTTCGCTGTTTTCCCATTTCTGACATATATTTGCGGGTCCGCCACACAGAGACCGTAGCACTTAGAATCAAAATATGGGTAAGTTTTGATGCCCCGCTTGTGTAGATGATATTCTCCAAATATGAACTTGATCGGACAATCGCCCTAGGAGGAGTTCATTAAAGTGTGAAGCGTAAAAATGTGGTGATTTGAGCGATTCTACGATTTTCCCATAAGGATAACATGGGATGTTTCTGTCAACGCTACGGTTACGCCGTACAAAATATGACTTTGGCTCTCATACTTTTATGATCAGGATGGCAAATTAGAATTTTGTTCAAAATATCATGTCATTTGGAAAAACTCTATTGTTTATAGGCCACTCTGAAGGCCAAATAGTCAGAATTCTGGGAAACGTTTGCGGCTCCGTCGCACAAAGACCGTAAAAGTTATCCTTAAAATTTGGATAACTTTAGATACACCACTTGTCTAGAGGACGTACACCGATTTTGAGGTTGGTGGGCAAAACGCACTAGGAGGACTTCGTTAAAGTGTAAAACATAAAAATGTGGTAATTTGAGAGATTTTGTGGTTTTCCCATAGGGATAACATGGGAGGTTTCTGTCATCGCTACGACTACGCCGTAAAAATTTAGGCATTTTTGTGATTGGCTTTTGTGATCGGGACGGCAAAATAGAATTTTGGGTAAAGTTTAGACAATTTTGGTAAAACTAATTTTTGACCTTCAATGTTAATTTAAAGGTCACTCTGTAGGGGGCGTTATCACTGCCATTTCAATTTTGTCAGCCTAAACTGGTCCAAACTAGAAAGTTTAACAACTGATTCAAATTTGGTCCTAATCGGACTGGTTTTGATCAAATGGGAGCAATTTTTAGACCTGCAATATTCCAAAATAAGTTGTCCAACTTTGCGGCTGCGCCGCACACAGACCGTAAAAGGTATCTCAAAAAATTGAATAACTTTAGATGCCCCACTTGTCCAGAGGACGTACGCCGATTTTGAAGTCGGTGGGCAAAACGCCCTAGGAGGAGTTCGTCAAAGTTTGACGTAAACAAAATGGCTAACTCAGCTTGTTTTCATTTTCAAAGGAAGATGGCGGCCATAGGGTAAGTTTGGGGGCGTGGCCACAATGTTTTTTTTTGTTTATCCTCACGAGAGGAATGCGTGTCCCGAATTTCGTAGCTTTACGCCAAAGTTGACCTCGGGGCGTCTCCCATAGGCGCAATGTATTTTGACTTTTGTCGGTGGCGCTGTCGCGCCATTTTTTAACGAAAAAAAAAATGGCCCAGAAAAAATAAAATTTTTCACCGATTCTGAATTTTGGGCAAAGTTTGGTGAGTTTTTGAGCATGTTCAGGGGGTCAAATTAGAGATCAAAGCGCTGAAGAAGAACAAGAAAAATTAAAGCCGCAAGCGGCATCCAACGGCCCTCGCGGGCCGCCGGCCTTCCGACTCTGCTCTCTGCATTTTACAGAGATGGCGCTAACGCAATTGTCTAAGAACTAAGACAGCGACACATTGGACATGTGGACAACCAGTGCAAATGAACACAAATGTCGGTCAAATGTGCAGCTCCAGCGCACAGAGACCGTGACACTTGGAATAAAAATATGGATAACTTTTGATGCTCCGCTTGTGTAGATTATTTTTCCCAAATATGAGCTTGATCGAGCTATTGCCCACAGAGGAGTTCATTAAAGTGTGAAGCATAAATGTGAACATTTCAAGGATTTGGCGTTTTTCCCATTTGTGACAGTATATTTGCAGCTCCACGGCACAGAGACCGTAGCACTTAAAATCAAAATATGGATAACTTTTGATGCCCCGTTTGTGTAGATGATTTCCCCAAATATGAGCTTGATTGGGCAATCGGCCTAGGAGGAGTTCGTTAAAGTGTGAAGCGTAAAAATGTGGTGATTTTGGAGATTTCGCTGTTTTCCCATTTCTGACATATATTTGCGGGTCCGCCACACAGAGACCGTAGCACTTAGAATCAAAATATGGATAAGTTTTGATGGCCCGCTTGTGTAGATGATTTTCCCCAAATATGAGCTTGATCGGACATTCGCCCTAGGAGGAGTTTGTTAAAGTGTGAAGTGTAAAAATGTGGTGATTTGAGCGATTCTACGATTTTCCCATAAGGATAACATGGGATGTTTCTGTCAACGCTACGGTTACGCCGTACAAAATATGACTTTGGCTCTCATACTTGTATGATCAGGATGGCAAATTAGAATTTAGTGCAAAATGTCATGTCATTTGGAAAAACTCTATTGTTTATAGGCCACTCTGAAGGCCAAATAGTCAGAATTCTGGGAAACGTTTGCGGCTCCGTCGCACAGAGACCGTAAAAGTTATCCTTAAAATTTGGATAACTTTAGATGCACCACTTGTCTAGAGGACGTACACCGATTTTGAGGTTGGTGGGCAAAACGCACTAGGAGGAGTTCGTTGAAGTGTAAAACATAAAAATGTGGTAATTTGAGAGATTTTGCGGTTTTCCCATAGGGATAACATGGGAGGTTTCTGTCATCGCTACGATTACGCCGTAAAAATTTAGGCATTTTTGTGATTGGCTTTTGTGATCGGGACGGCAAAATAGAATTTTGGGTAAAGTTTAGACAATTTTGGTAAAACTAATTTTTGACCTTCAATGTTAATTTAAAGGTCACTCTGTAGGGGGCGCTATCGCGGCCATTTCAATTTTGTCAGCCTAAACTGGTCCAAACTAGAAAGTTTAACAACTGATTCAAATTTGGTCCTAATCGGACTGGTTTTAATCAAATGGGAGCAATTTTTAGATCTGCAATATTCCAAAATAAGTTGTCCAACTTTGCGGCTGCGCCGCACACAGACCGTTAAAGGTATCTTAAAAAATTGAATAACTTTAGATGCCCCACTTGTCCAGAGGACGTACGCCGATTTTGAAGTCGGTGGGCAAAACGCCCTAGGAGGAGTTCGTCAAAGTTTGACGTGAACAAAATGACTAACACAGCGTATTTTCATTTTCAAAGGAAGATGGTGGCCATAGGGTAAGTCTGGGGGCGTGGCCACAATGTTTTTTTTTGTTCGTCCTCACGAGAGGAATGCGTGTCCCGAATTTTGTAGCTTTACGCCAAAGTTGACCTCGGGGCGTCTCCCATAGGCGCAATGTATTTTGACTTTTGTCGGTGGCGCTGTCGCGCAATTTTTTAACGAAAAAAAAAATGGCCCAGAAAAAATCAAATTTTTCGCCGATTCTGAATTTTGGGCAAAGTTTGGTGAGTTTTTGAGCATGTTCAGGGGGTCAAATTAGAGATCAAAAAGCAGAAGAACAAGAAAAATAAAAATAATTAAAGCCGCAAGCGGCATCCAACGGCCCTCGCGGGCCGCCGGCCTTACGACTCTGCGCTTTTGACTTGATAAAGATGGCGCCCTTATTGTGTGTTGAATAAAAAAAGAACTTGACAGACGGCGACACATTGGACATGGCCAATCCAGTGCAAATGAACACAAGTGTCAGTCAAATTTGCTGCGCCGCCGCACAGAGACCGTAGCACTTGGAATAAAAATATGGATAACTTTTGATGCCCCGCTTGTGTAGATGATTTTTCCCAAAGTAAAGCTTGATCGAGCTATTGCCCACGGAGGAGTTTGTTAAAGTGTGAAGCGTAAATGTGAACATTTCAAGGATTTGGCGTTTTTCCCATTTGTGACAGTATATTTGCAGCTCCACGGCACAGAGACCGTACCACTTAAAATCAAAATATGGATAACTTTTGATGCCCCGTTTGTGTAGATGATTTTCCCCAAATATGAGCTTGATCGGGCAATCGGCCTAGGAGGAGTTTGTTAAAGTGTGAAGCGTAAAAATGTGGTGATTTGAGCGATTCTGCGATTTTCCCATAAGGATAACATGGGATGTTTCTGTCAACGCTACGGTTACGCCGTACAAAATATGACTTTGGCTCTCATACTTTTATGATCAGGATGGCAAATTAGAATTTTGTTCAAAATATCATGTCATTTGGAAAAACTCTATTGTTTATAGGCCACTCTGAAGGCCAAATAGTCAGAATTCTGGGAAACGTTTGCGGCTCCGTCGCACAAAGACCGTAAAAGTTATCCTTAAAATTTGGATAACTTTAGATACACCACTTGTCTAGAGGACGTACACCGATTTTGAGGTTGGTGGGCAAAACGCACTAGGAGGACTTCGTTAAAGTGTAAAACATAAAAATGTGGTAATTTGAGAGATTTTGTGGTTTTCCCATAGGGATAACATGGGAGGTTTCTGTCATCGCTACGACTACGCCGTAAAAATTTAGGCATTTTGGTGATTGGCTTTTGTGATCGGGACGGCAAAATAGAATTTTGGGTAAAGTTTAGACAATTTTGGTAAAACTAATTTTTGACCTTCAATGTTAATTTAAAGGTCACTCTGTAGGGGGCGCTATCACTGCCATTTCAATTTTGTCAGCCTAAACTGGTCCAAACTAGAAAGTTTAACAACTGATTCAAATTTGGTCCTAATCGGACTGGTTTTGATCAAATGGGAGCAATTTTTAGACCTGCAATATTCCAAAATAAGTTGTCCAACTTTGCGGCTGCGCCGCACACAGACCGTAAAAGGTATCTCAAAAAATTGAATAACTTTAGATGCCCCACTTGTCCAGAGGACGTACGCCGATTTTGAAGTCGGTGGGCAAAACGCCCTAGGAGGAGTTCGTCAAAGTTTGACGTAAACAAAATGGCTAACTCAGCTTGTTTTCATTTTCAAAGGAAGATGGCGGCCATAGGGTAAGTTTGGGGGCGTGGCCACAATGTTTTTTTTTGTTTATCCTCACGAGAGGAATGCGTGTCCCGAATTTCGTAGCTTTACGCCAAAGTTGACCTCGGGGCGTCTCCCATAGGCGCAATGTATTTTGACTTTTGTCGGTGGCGCTGTCGCGCCATTTTTTAACGAAAAAAAAAATGGCCCAGAAAAAATAAAATTTTTCACCGATTCTGAATTTTGGGCAAAGTTTGGTGAGTTTTTGAGCATGTTCAGGGGGTCAAATTAGAGATCAAAGCGCTGAAGAAGAACAAGAAAAATAATAATAATATTTTTAGCAAAAACAATATAGCCGTTTTTACTATAACAACAAATGATACATCGTTTGAAAGCTCTAAGCCTTCCCGATGCCGCCATGGGGTGGAATTATCATTACGAGCGCTTACGCGCTCGTCACTCCCTATTCCGTCGGGATGCCCCGCCCACTCCCCATAGACTTCCATTGATTTGAGCAGATACAAGCATGGCCCATGCCTGCGGCATGGATTCTCGCATACGGGACGATGCCAGGAGGGTTTTTGGAGGAATGCAGCGCTTCGCGCTGCTGTTGTCAACAATTAGTGAATGGGCTACGCCCATTCACTAATTGTTGACTATTTCTGTCATAGCAGGAGTAAGTATGCATGATCCATGCCTTCGGCATGGGCTAGTTCACTGTACTTGCCAGGGGCGACGGGGTACCAAACATGCGGGCTGCGCCCGCATGTTTGGTCAGACAGTTGCAACGCTGCCTTCGGCAGCGTTGCGGGAGCAATAGGCCCTCCCCCTGCTGGGGCTCGGGCCTAATAATAAAAATAATAATAATATTTTTAGCAAAAACAATATAGCCGTTTCCACTATAACAACAAATTATACATCGTTTGAAAGCTCTAAGCCTTCCCGATGCCGCCATGGGGTGGAATCATCATTACGAGCGCTTACGCGCTCGTCACTCCCTATTCCGTCGGGATGCCCCGCCCACTCCCCATAGACTTCCATTGATTTGAGCAGATACAAGCATGGCCCATGCCTGCGGCATGGATTCTCGCGTACGGGACGATGCCAGGAGGGTTTTTGAAGGAATGCAGCGCTTTGCGCTGCTGTTGTCAACAATTAGTGAATGGGCTACGCCCATTCACTAATTGTTGACTATTTATGTCATAGCAGGAGTAAGTATGCATGATCCATGCCTTCGGCATGGGCTAGTTCACTGTACTTGCCATGGGCGACGGGGCACCAAACATGCGGGCGCAGCCCGCATGTTTGGTAAGACAGTTGCAACGCTGCCTTCCGCAGTGTTGCGGGAGCAATAGGCCCTCCGCCCTGCTGGGGCTCGGGCCTAAATATATGAAATTACACTGAAAGAAGAAAAAAGACTAAAGATTTTTTTACAGTCTATAATAATACTGCAACCCTGAAACTCAAACATTAGCTTTGTTCCATTCAGGTCTTTTTTCCATCTGCTTTTTTCCTTTAAAAAAAAAAGAAATGCTACTACAATTACATTTTGATTAAAATAATTTTGCAATGTCCAAAATGACAGCAGTCGTCCCGATGGGCTTCAAAATAACTATCAGCACAAAGTTAGAAAATGAAATCATAGCAGATTAACTGACTTCAGTCATACTTTATTATGTTTCACTGTTTGTTCTTAAGCCACTGAGCCACTGTTTTACACACCCCAAAAAAGCTCATAACTTGGACTCATTTATAAAGTTAACTTGCTCCCGTAACAGTGATTCAGTCTGTAAGTCGTCACCAGTGCAGTCCTGTTGTGATCTCCTTCTCCCTGTCACGTCACCACTAATGAGTGGAATCCAAGGTGACTTTGATGGGCACTTGTCAAATTGAGGAAACGAGTCTTTCTGACCATCAGTCACTTTATAAACAGAAACATGACGCTGGCTGTGGACAAATCTCTCACACTGTCGGGGCCAGGCTATTTCTGCTCTCACAACAGTCTGGCCTCCAGGACTCAACCCGATGTGGCAGATCAGGAGGTTATCCAAAAATGGGACAGCACTGAATTAAAGCGACTGGATTTAGAATTTCTTATATAGATTTGACCTCAGTTGGACTTCTGTGAAACATAACTGTTTGCAAAGAGATGTTATTGTATAATAATGTTCCACGGTATGCATTAAACTATACACCTCCATGGAGACAAGCAGATGAGGTCACCAGGCCAAGTCACATGTCAGATCTGTGGAGAGGCAACCGTGCTCATAGCAAGAATGTGTGGTTTTTTTTAAGTATTTCATCAGCAATTAATCAATTGTACTTGAATAATTGAACAAGTTGAAAGCCATATTGTGGGACATTCTAAGCAAAGCTATAATATATAATATTCATAATAAAACTTAAAAATCCAGCTGTACCTGAATTTAGGGTGCTAAAATGTGAAAACCAGAAAACATTTTAAACTCTTTGTAATAGTCAACATGTGTTGCTCGCTTACCTAATGCTTTCTGTGCATCCTAGATATTTATGTGTTTTTCACTACTACTACACTTTTTTGCACTGACAGTAAAGCATTAGCAACATTAGCATGCTAATGGTTCCTGATTCGTGGAGAATAAAACACTCTATAATGAGATACAAAGGAAGCACGTGTGTCATTTTCACCCAAATAGTTGTTTTTACAATATATCTGTTCAGGAGAAAGATTTCATTTTATAACATGAAAAACATCTGGTACAGGCCCTTTGTGATGGAAAAGTGGCCTACTAAAGTTCTAATAACTGACAACCTACATCATCTGAGCTAAAATTGTGGATGTAGCTTCCTATACCTCCATTTATGTTGTGTTCTTACATACTTTAACTGCTCAAGCTAATGTATCTTGCCCTTCTATGTGTTGGGGAGTGGCTACCCTGAACCATTTGTGTCTTCTCTCAAAATGCACGTCATGGTTGCAGAAGAAAAAAAAAATGTTCACTGAATTTCACTGAATTTTCCATGGCTCAAAATAAAAAAACTAAATCGTTTTATACAGCGCCTTTCAAAACCCTCAAAGCGCTGGTCATAGCAGTATTTGTCTGTTCCAAAGCAAACTACTTCTTCTAAATTGTCTCCAATAATTTCTTAATTATTGGAGACAATTTGTTAATTCATTTGTGTCATCCTCTTTTCATGGCCTTTTTTTTACTGCTGCTTTACTATGCTCCAGAAGCATCCATTTATTGTTTCAATGGCAGGCGTTTTAAAACCCGGATAGTTGTGAAATTGAGTGGGATTCCAAGGCTGAAAAACAGTTTGTTAATCTATTTATGATCAACAGTCCCAAAACACATGTTAGCATGGTGTTATGTATATATGTGTTCCCATTCTTTATCCGTCAGAACAAAATTACCTTCTTCTTCCTATTTATTTGTAATACATTTAAAAGAATGGCTGTCCAGATTATGAATGCAATTATACAGTTTAGAAATGATTCCCTTGGAAGTTCTGATTTATATGAGATGCTGAAAGCTATGCAATGTCAGATTTTCCATTCACATTTGAAACTATAATCAAATAATTGGCGATTCTTCCAAACAATTTCAGAACATTTATACTTACATGACCGCCCACAATCCCCCCCTGCATTCATTCTTTTTTTTTTGTCGCGCTTTCATAGCCATCAAGTGTCTGTTATTGTCTGCTGTTCCAGTCTCCCCCCCCCCCCTCCTCTGAGGGTGTTGTGGTCAAAATCTGCCAGCTATTTATGTGTTCTTCTTTTTCTTTCCCCACAAATGGACGGCCGACACAGAGAAAGCGCTGCAGGATTTGAAATAATAAGCTCTCGACAGCGAAGGCTCCCCTGCGTGCCTCCCTCCTTTCTCTGCTCGCCAGCCTGGACTTTTCAGTGGAGAGGCGGCAAATCCACGAGATGTGTGCATGGAAGAGCGTGCCGGTGGGTGTGACCCTCCTGGGGGGGTTCTACACTGCCGCTGCGCCCGAGCCCTTACCAAGGTGACCCTACTTTATCATCTCTGCGTTTGGTTGCTCAAAGAGTACGGTCCTTGCAGAGCATTTGCAGTAGCGGCGGCAGCAGCAGTGGCACATGTGCGTACGGAGCAATATGGAGATGTAGTCATGCGTGCCGCGGAATTGCTATTTGGCGGCATTTTGCATGATGATAAATGATAATGACAACTGTGATATGAGCGTAATGCTGTTATCCATAAAAGCCATAGGGGGGAAGAGGGCATGGATTCGGTTGCTGTACACGGAAAAGGCAGGGACATGGGGTAAGCCTAGCCAGCCTGGGGGGGGGGACTCAATGACAACAAGATATACGACTGTGGAAGGTTTAAAAAAATCTACAGAGCATGTTGAGTTGAAGGGAGAATATTTCGTCCACCTACATATCAGTTTGTAAGATGTGTTTCTCTATGTCTCCACGATGTTGATTAAATGGTGGTGGTGGGATTTGAATAGTAAAGCTGTTTCGTATGCCTTTTGGAAGATGTCAAGAAGAGGTGTAGGAATGTTAGCTTACACGTGGTTTCTGGATGGATTCTGACTCCTGCCAAAAGCCATGCCAATTCATGTCAAATGACTGTTGCCGGCACCTGGAGGCGACTCTGAGGTGGAAATCATGCAACTTTATGCAAGTTGAGGAGTTGAATTGAGACATGTGGTGAAGTAGTGCCGGTCAGGCCACAGTTATTTTATTACTTGGTTTACGGATCCGCCGCACTTAGATTTCTACAATATAAATAAAATAAATTATCATACAAAAATGTATAAAGTACCACCGACAACGCAAAATAGCATTAAATTAAATATAAAAAGCGGTATTAAGTCAAAAGATAAGAGCGCGTGAAGCAATTTTTAAAATTGGAATAGATGCACACGCAAACCTGGTACCAAACATTCTATCACATTCATTTCAATGAGATTGCAAATTAGTAATTTGTTGACCATTCAGATAAGTGGGTTGTTGTTTTTATGTTCACATCACATTTGCCGAAAAATGCGATCAATATCTAACTTCAAGCTCTAGTTTCTAAAGTTCACTTCTTACAGTAGGATTTGTGGCGTTTGATGGGACAAAACGTACATTTCACAGACAAACTGTTGTGGTCTGCCACGTTTTTGGTGCATTATTGTCCAGAATAACAGATTTAAGGAATATTTATTTCAAGGTTGTTAGCATGTATGCTAATTTCGACGCTGATAACTGATTACAATTAGTTTGCAATCTTTGGAGGCTTTTACCACGCTAAGGCTGAAAAGACATGTTTGCAAGTTTTTTGGCCACAGGAACAAAAATAAATAATAGGAATAAAAATCATAAATGAACTTAAAATTATTAGCTATTTAAATTTTGAAACTCTTATGACTCCTGTGTCCTCTATCCATATATCTTGTCCACCTGGGTCATAAAAAATCAATCCTAACATATTCCATCTTTCCCATTTGTTTCTTATTTAGAAGCTGCTGAATGTCACCCAGCATCGATTATAGAGGCAGCATCGACTAAGACTGCCAATGGAGGTGAAGAGTGCAAACGCCACACTGTTGACCCGTGTGAGGATGACTGATGATGGTTGGAAAACATTCAACATGGGATACACTTTTTATAATAAATTATAGCTCTAAAAGGAATTAAAATACATGGGTGAAACGGTCTCCTTGCTGTGTTGCAGTTTTATTTAATCATGATGTATTTAATATACAGTATGTACATAGAACAGGATCGTAAAGCAAAAAACAAGACTATGTATGTTGTAATTGTATTTTTGTCTTGTTTTTTGCTCTATGATCCTAACAAAAAGTGCCATTTAGTCCAAAATATGTGCCCGGCCGTATGAAACCCAGTTACATGTCTACCCGGAGACATTTTGAGTTATTCACAGATTCTGAAAGTGTGAATTCAAAGCTTTCCAATGATGTCTCACTCATGTAGATCTGATAATATTTGAGTAAGTTGTGGTCATTTGAATGTATACAACTCTCAAACCCATTCACTGAGAAAACGGCTTCCAAAGTTTCTCACCTGAGAGAGCCCAGAGTCACAGGGGGGGCGGGGCTCATTTGCATCTCATTGAGATAAGCCCTCCCCCCTGTCACACTGACACCACCTTCCCCCTACAGCTGTCACTCAAGACTCAAGAGGAGTGTTGTTATTGATGGTAACTGGACTTGAATCAGAATTAGAAGTTACTATATTAAAATGGAAATACTTGGATTACAAAAGGCCCTGAATAGAATCAAAGAATCAGAATGAGAATAGGGTTCATTGCATTTGTCGGTAAACATAATTCACAGGTGATTCAGTGCACCAACAACGGTGCACTGAATGATTCAACACAAACAACAAAAGATAAGATAAGATAGCCTTTAATGTTACAACGCAGTAGATACAGGGGGAAAGGACAGATAATGTATAGGAAGTTTAAAAAACACCCTCAATAGAAGAACTCTTATAAACAGATGCCAGAGCCAGGTATACGAACTGCAACATATGAGATAATAGACATCATAGGTACACCATCAGAGTCCAATTACGTCCGCAGCCTCTTTTGCACATTCGTCTTCTGTGCTGTGACTCTCGGCGCTGGGCATGTGATGTCTTTTGCCTCGTCAGCACAGAAAGGCCTGATTTTTTCATGCAGGTAGGTCTGCCTGTCAATGTTCAATCCAGGTGGGACCAGGACATGGAGATTGTCAACCGGAGGCAGAACAGCTGTAGTGCGTAGTAGCTGAAATTCCACTGGTTCGGCCTTAGTCACATGGGTTGGGAGCAACTTCACATGCCAGTCCTTATGGCCAGGATGTCGACCAGGTAGCATTATGGAATGGACTTCTGCATAGTTTTTGATAAACTCTACAACGGTGTGGATGACTTCATGGCTGATGAACCTGCGTGAACGTGGCTGTGGCTGTGCACGCTTCTTCCTCAATCGTGGTGTTGCTCCATTTTCATCATAGTGTTTAATTATGTCAGTCAGGGTGTCTTTGCCAATTCTGAAAAGGGGGAAAAAAAGGATTAGGGTTGAGAGTAATATGGGAATAACACGCTTCACGTGGCTAGCTAGCTTGTGATATCATGGCTCACCAGGTTTAGACCAAAACAGGCACTCACAACACAAACACGACCACAACAGCACACCAAAACATAACTTTCAAGCGTGTTTGTGATGCCATTTATTCTGCATTATTCACATTCTGACGTTTACGTCGTATTTAAGACTTAAAACGCGGAGGAGCGGGTACGGCCGGGGCTAGCGGCGCTACGTGGCTAGCTAGCTTGTGATGGCTCAACAAAACAGGCACTCACAACACAAACACGACCACAACAGCACACTAAAACAGGCGTATTTAATATTAATCATTACTTACGCCATGAGGAACAGGAAAGTACTTCTGCAGACTTCCGTGCCTCCTATGAAAAAGCTTGTCCGGGCAAACTTGCGCTTCTTCTGGGGCTTTTTCGTGGACGTCGTCAGCTCAGAAGTGACGACAGAACGTCTGTTTGCTTCCATATGTCCGATAATCCTCATATCCTGCCACTCTCTTTCTGCTGCTAATGAGTCGCTCCGTAGCTTGTACATGAGTTCTGGAGTGAGTTTCCCGCTACACGATTCTCTTGAGAGCAGAGAATTTTCTTTTCTTCTTGAGTAACATTTGCAGTCAAAGTTACGGATCTTTTCCAACTCTTCGTTCTCTCCTGCAAAAGTAACCGTGGCTATAGCGTCTGTTATTTCACGCTCCAGCTCTTCGGCGTGACCGGGCGCTCCTTCCTCTGTCCAAAACCCATCTTCCTCCTCATCTAAGGTCAGCCGTAGACTAGGGATATTTTCCAGCTGGATGAAATCACGTTCGTCATCTGTGAGGTCATCTTCAGATTCAGAACTTAGATAGTCATCTGGATAAGCGGACTTTTCGCAGAAATAATCCAAAAGCGTGGAGCTGTAACAACCTCTGTTAAGCTCCGAAGCGATAGCAGAAGGATCCATTTTTCAACTGATGTTACACAGCGCGTGTTGCTCCCTGTGTTGCTGCTTATCAAGTAGCCATGCGGCTGGCGGCTCAGCCCATTGGCTGACTACAATAGCGCAGCTGTTCATATGGAAATGCGGTCACACCCCCTCTGCAGTCCAGAGAGCGCCCGAAAACACCACATTTTAAACGGCTTTATTTATGCTTTTAATGCTGCAAATACTGTTATCTGATACATCGAATGGCTGGTCCATATCTTCAACTAGCACATTCTGCAAAAAAACGAAAATCACAAATTTGGGGAAAAAAAAGTAAAATGCTGTTTTTCTCAGTTTCACCGAGGCCGACATGGTCCGACAATTCCGGTGGCGAGGCACATATGTCAAATAGGAAAAGTCAAAATACATTGCGCCTATGGGAGACGCCCCGAGGTCAACTTTGGCGTAAAGCTACGAAATTCGGGACACGCATTCCTCTCATGAGGACAAACAAAAAAAATCATTGTGGCCACGCCCCCAGACTTACCCTATGGCCACCATCTTCCTTTGAAAATGAAAATATTTAGTCCGAATTGAATATTTTTTCACTTCCCATTTTTAAAGAAATCCTTGAATACAATATACATAAAAACAACCAAATACCCCTATATGTTTAATCCGGCATGTCTGTCCCAATTAGTCCAAAGTCTTTCATATTTGTCCATTTTAAAATTCAACTTTTTTTCCATTTCAGCCAAAACCTTTGCCCCAAAAGTATGTTCCAAAAGTATTTATTTATTGTGTCCTTAACAGGGTTTTTTAGGCCAAAATAAATTGTTCTAAAATCAAATGGGATGACAAGATAAATTATTCCTTGAGGCGCTCCGTGATATCTTTGCATTGAACAGCAGAGAATGGCGGCTCTAAATATAGTAGTATTTGAAATAGCCAATGCACTTACCCAATAATGTCCAAAGTGCCATCTCCTCTAAGGTAAACCAGTGCATTATGCCCCATTTAGGAGATAAGAATAGGCCTGTCTGTGCATTTCAGTGGAGAATATAGGCCTCTAGTTGATGTTTGTTAGAAGACTTTAATGGACTGTGAAACCATAGTTATTTTTACGCTCAAGTCGAGCATAATCTATAGGAAAGTTTCATAAAGTTGTCTCTCTTTGAAGTTGTCCAGGTATTCGGGCCACGCTCTGAAGAATCTCCAGAGGTTCAAGGTCGACTCCAGGATGAAACCAAGTCAATGTGTTTAATCCCTTTAAGTCGACATATTATGCTTTTTCTGATATTTCGTGCTAAACTACCACATACTGTATGTAGGTCCTGATTTTACATTGTGTTCATTGCAAACAGCAAAACAGACTTAAAATAACTGTAGTTGTACGTCTACTGTAGTTCATCTTCAAAGTATGTGTTTTACGCTATACCGTAAAAAAAAAAAGAAAGGAGAGAGAATATATATAGAGATGAATATGCGGCATTCATATAAGTTATTTTTTTCCAAAGAATCACAGGTAAGTAGCTTCAAAGGGGCAGGAAAATATCCATCCATCTTCTTCCGCTTTATCCGGGGCTGGGTCGCGGGGGCAGCAGTCTAAGCAGGGACTCCCAGACTTCCTCTCCCCAGACACTTCCTCCAACTCCTCTGGGGGGATTCTGAGGCGATCCCAGGCCAGCTGAGAGACATAGTCCCTCCAGCCTGTCCTAGGTCTTCCCCGGGGCCTCCTTCCAGTGGGACATGCTCGAAACACCTCCCCAGGGAGGCGCCCAGGAGGCATCCGGAACAGATGCCCGAGCCACCTCAGCTCTGGCTCCTCTCGACGTGGAGGAGCAGCAGCTCTACTCCGAGCTCCTCCCGTGTGACTGAGCTCCTCACCCTATCTCTAATGGAGCGCCCAGCCACCCGCTGGAGGAAGCTCGGTCATTACCCAAAGCTCATGACCATAGGTGAGGTAGGAACGTAGATTGACGGGTAAATCGAGAGCTTGATGCAGCGACCGCATCACTGCAGACGCTGCACCAATCCACATGCCAATCTCAAAATTGGAGGTGCTGATTCTCATCTCAGCCGCTTCACACTCACATATCCCAGTGCATGTTGCAGGTCCAGGTTTGATGGAGAAATCAGGACAACATCATCAGCAAACAGCAGAGATGAGCAAGAAAATATATGATTACCGATACTCAAACATGCTAGAATCAGAGCTACCGAATTAAAAGATGAAACAATTATAAAAATGGGAAGTTGGTTTTAATCTATCTCCTATAATAGCATGAATAGCTTGAATTGTTTACTAATTACAGTAAAGCAAAGTGTATGTTTTGTCCGTTTTTTCGAAGGACGCAAGGCAGAGGAGCTGACATTGAAAACTGCTGAGCTCGGCTGATCCATATCCCTGACCGGCCACTTCCATCACTGTGACATGGATCAGTTAACAGTCATGCCCAATTTATGTAGCATGGCTTTACACACTAGTCACATCTCAGAAAAAATATTTCAGGCGTCAGACCAAATAACTTAAGGAAAATGACAATCACAAATGACACAAATATACAAATGAATAAACACGTAAAATGTGGACTGCTAAACATTAGAGCAATTTCCTCCAAATCGCTCTTAGTTAATGAATTAATTAGTGACTATAACATAGATCTTCTAGCTCTGACTGAAACATGGCTTCAACAAGACGACTACGTCAGACTAAATGAGTCCACCCCACCCACCCATGTTAACTTTCAGACCGCCAGGAGCACAGGCCGAGGTGGTGGTGTGGCAGTGATCTCACACTCAAGCCTACTCATGAGCCCTAAAACTAACAATGCATTTCACTCATTTGAAAGCCTTATGCTGTCAATCACATGTCCAAATATGAAAAACCAAAAAGGAGTTTTGTTCATAGTTATCTACCGACCCCCTGGTCCCTATTCAGAGTTTTTAACAGAGTTTTCTGACTTTATATCAAACTTAGTGTTAGCCTGGGATAAAATAGTTATAGTTGGAGACTTTAATATCCACGTGAACATGAGTGATGACGCTCTCAGTAATGCCTTCAGCGCCTTGTTAGACAGCATTGGTTTCACTCAGAATGTAAATAAACCGACTCACACTCACAAGAACACTCTGGATCTTGTCCTAACGTATGGAACAGAGATTAGTGACCTCATTGTCCTCCCTCAAAACCCTATATTGTCAGATCATTTCCTAATTACCTTTCAGTTTATTCTTAAAGATCATCCAGTCCCACAAAATAAAGTTATAATGAAAAGGACAATATCTGAAAAATCTATCTCAAAATTCAAAGAAATAATAGAGCCAATATTCAGTGACATGTCATGTGATCCTGCTGAGAACAGTTTTAGTCCCAGTTTAAGTGATCAATGTGTCGACTTGACCATGAATTCTCTGAAGTCTGCTCTTGACGTTGTCGCGCCGTTAAAACAGAAGGTCATTAGGCCAAAGCGCGCCTCCCCATGGTACAACCAAGAACTGCGTTCACATAAACAAAGAGTTAGAAAGTTAGAGGGATTATTTCGTCGCTCTCACACAGAAGAATCCCTAAAAGCATGGAAAAGTTGCCTGCTGTCCTATAAGCAGGCTCTGCGTAAGGCCCAAATCAGATATTATTCAAATCTAATAGAAGTCAACAAAAGTAACACTAAATTCCTTTTCAGCACTGTAGCTAGGCTAACAAACTGTCACAGTGCAGTAGAGCCCTCAATCCCAGCTACACTTAGCTCTGATGATTTCCTCCTATTTTTTAATAATAAAATAAAAACAATCAGAGATAAATTAGATGAAATTACCCCCGCTATTAGCCCTGAACTAGCCCAAGCTGTAAATCTAACGTCTCATATAAATCCACCTGTAAACTTAGAAAGGTTCACAGCTGTTGATCAAGCAGAGATAACTTCAGCCATTATGTCCTCTAAAAGCTCAACTTGTGTCCTAGACCCCATTCCAAGCAGACTCCTCAAAGACATTCTCCCCCTAATTATAGACCCTATTCTTAATATAATAAATACTTCACTCGAAAGTGGCTATGTTCCACAGTCCTTCAAACATGCAGTCATTAAACCTCTTCTGAAAAAGCCTAATCTAGATCCCGACCTATTGGTAAACTACAGACCTATTTCAAATCTTCCCTTCGTCTCTAAAATCCTTGAAAAAGTTGTAGTAAAACAGCTTTGTCGCCACCTGCAGGACAATAACTTATTTGAAGTTTTCCAGTCATGGTTCAGAGCCCACCACAGCACTGAAACTGCACTAGTTAAAGTCACAAATGATTTGTTATTAGCCGCTGATGATGGACTGGTCTCAATCCTGGTTCTGTTGGACCTCAGCGCAGCGTTTGACACCATCGACCACAACATTCTACTGCAGAGGTTAGAATGTGACGTAGGTGTCGGAGGAACAGCCCTCAGCTGGTTTAAATCCTATCTATCTGATAGGTTCCAATTTGTTAATGTAAACAAGAGCTCCTCACCTTGCTCTAAAGTAATTTACGGTGTGCCACAGGGTTCGGTACTCGGTCCAATTCTGTTTACTCTTTATATGCTGCCGTTAGGCAACATTATCAGGTCACATGGCATTAACTTCCACTGCTATGCAGACGACACTCAGCTGTATTTATCAATGAAACCTGATCAGAGCGATCATGTAGACAAACTTAGTGCTTGTGTGAAGGAGATAAAAACCTGGATGACACTTAACTACCTGCTTCTTAACCCTGAAAAAACCGAGGTCATTGTGCTTGGTCCTAAACATCTACGAGACGGTCTATCTGAGCAGATAGTCACACTGGACAATGTCAGTGTAGCCTCTAGTTCTACTGTAAGAAATCTTGGAGTCTTATTTGACCAGGAGCTCTCATTTAAAGCTCATATAAATCAAGCTTGTAAAACAGCCTATTTCCATTTGCGCAACAAGAGCCAAAATCAGAAGAATCCTGCCTAAAAGTGATGCCGAAAAACTTATCCATGCATTTGTAACGACTAGATTAGACTACTGTAACTCCCTGCTCGCAGCGTGTCCTAAAAGCTCCATAAAAAGCTTTCAACTGGTTCAAAATGCAGCAGCAAGATTACTAACAGGAACAAAAAGAAGAGAGCACATTACGCCGGTGCTGAAGTCTCTTCACTGGCTCCCCGTCGAGTCTAGAATAAAATTTAAAATTCTACGCTTGACCTACAAAGCCATAAATGACATGGCCCCATCCTACCTCAAAGATGCTATAGAACCATATCATCCAAACAGAGCTCTTCGCTCTCAGAATGCCGGCCTTCTGGTGGTGCCAAGAGTCTCTAAAAGTACTGTAGGAGGTAGAGCGTTTAGCTACCAAGCCCCTGTGTTATGGAATCAGCTCCCGACCCATGTTAAATATGCTGACACAGTCTCTTCATTTAAGTCCAGGCTTAAAACGTTCCTCTTCGAAATCGCTTATGGTCAGACTAGTTAGGAACAGAAACATAAACCCACAGCTTTAGCTACGCTGCCCTAGGAGTAACTATGCTGGGGGAAGTATGACAGCTTGAGCACTATCCTCTTCTTCTGACTACTTATGCTATCAAACAATATTTATTTTTTAATTCCACTTGCAAACTGTTCACCGCCTTCTTTTCTTTCTCTCACTCCTGAGGACCTGTGGACCCAGATGTCCCTCCCCTGGTGAAGTGGTCCCTGCCCTGTGTGGACGGTCCCTCATCTGCCTGAAGAGTGGGTCCAGTTCGCCTCAGTCGGTCCCTCATCTGCCTGAAGAGTGGGTCCAGCTCGCCTCAGTCGGTCCCTCATCTGCCTGAAGAGTGGGTCCAGATCCAGTCTCCCTCGTGTCCGTCTGTCCGTCTGTGAGAGTCGGATCTCTCCTTCACTGGAACTCCTCCAGGTTTCTACGCTTTTTTCCCAAAGAGGTTTTTTTTGTAGTTTTTCCTGGCCGAGAAGGAGAGTCTAAGGACAGAGGACCCTGGGACATCGTCCCTCGCCACCACAGACATTGTCTGACTCCATCGCCACCACAGACATTGTTGATTCATTTCTCCCTGTGGCCCTCAGAGGCAACTGTTGTTGTGATTTTGGGCCTTACAAAAATAAATTGATTTGATTTGATTTGACACTGGACACTACGTATAAAGATGTTTTTTCCCCACAAAATAATATGATCAGCAACAAGTAACATTGTTCCAGCCTTAATTTTCACTCTCATGTCAAGCTTTGTCCCATGTTTTTAAAGACCTAGACCTCAGCTATTGGTGCACTTTACTGTGTGTTTTTCTATCCTTTGTATTGTTTGCATGTTTATGTTGATTGTACTGATTTTACTCTATGCTTGCACTATTCCTTTATTTTGTATTTTATTGTATCTCTGCACCCAAGTCAAATTTCCCTCTCAGGAACAATGAACATTAACTTAACAACTTAGTACTGCTTATTTGAAAAAAAAAATAAAATAAAAATATATATATACATATATATATATATATATATATATATATATATATATATATATATATATATATATATATATATATATGTGTGTTTAAAGAATAAATAGAATACAATATGTTACAAGAATAAATAGCCATATTTGACAAATGACACATACGCTCTAACAGAAAATATTAATCCTAATAAAATGCTGGAAGCTAGCAACTTATGACTTATTTACCATAAAAGTCTGACTATAGAGCGCTCCTGAATATAAACCACACCAACGGAATTTAGAAAAAAAAGCACATTTGTACACATACGGGCTGGACCTGTCTACAAGTCACAGGTGTTGATGTTGTACCAGATATTTACACAGAAAGATGGTACCATTTTTGGGGGAATTATATTTAATTTAACGTATGTTTTTTTTTTTTTTTCAAACATTGCCTGTATCACAGCAGTAAAATGGCAGTAACACGCCTCGTTAAAGAAATATAAGC
The DNA here is from genome assembly GCF_026437365.1 of Eucyclogobius newberryi. Classification (NCBI taxonomy): domain Eukaryota; kingdom Metazoa; phylum Chordata; class Actinopteri; order Gobiiformes; family Gobiidae; genus Eucyclogobius; species Eucyclogobius newberryi. The sequence continues at coordinate 26,236,121 of NW_027315779.1, read as the reverse complement.
CTAACAGAAAAGTAATGAATCACTATCATCATCTCACAACTGCAAACTAAAACCACAGAAGTATTCTTCAATGTCAGAATGGCTTCGTCACTCACTCTCAGTCTCCCTGTTGCTTTCAATGTCACTCTTGTCTCTTGTGCTGTCCTCTTCATTACGTAACAGTCCAGCCTTTCCTGTTGGTGAGTATGGATTTTGTTTACACTGCTCCACGTGTTCAGACTTGAGCAAAAGTTGCTCTTCGCATGGGGCCAGTTTTGGTAAATGATGTCTCGCCGCTGGTCATCCAAGCCTCCCACTCAACTCCTTAAATGCACAATTCACAATAATGTCAAGTGGCTGCAAATATTTAGTTGTGCCCCAGGAATCACAGCTGGAATAGAGTTTGTTCTCTTGATGGCTGCTTTCACAGAATCTGCTATATGCGCCCTCATGCTGTCTGAAAAGAGCAATGCTTTTTTTCAGTGAAAAAATCCTCCCAGATCGCTTGCCTTAGCACTCAGTCAGCCATTCCTTCATTGTGCTTTCCATCATCCACGCTTTCATGTTGACTCTAACAACTATTCCTTTGGGCGGTTTTTCTTTTGGCATAGTCATCCGCTTAAAAATCACCTTTGGTGGAAGCTTTTGTCCGGAGGCTGTACAGCAACACAAGTGATAAGGGTCAGCTGTGATCCGCCCTGCATGTTCCAGAGTCCTGGAGACGTCCTGGAGACGTCCTGGAGACGTCCTAGAGACGTCCTGGAGTGATAGAAGTCTGTAGCCGAGACTTCTCAGCAGCTTTTGTCTTTTAACTTAAAAGTTGCATCATATGCATTTCTTAGTGTGTTTTCCATGATGAGAGCGCCCCTAAAGGCTGTAAATTAGCCATAAATATAGGCCACAAGCTTCATAGTGTGTGCAAAAAGTAATGGCTTTTAGGCCGACTTTTATGATAAATGAGGCTCCTGTGGTCATTCATCGAGACAGCCCGTTTCCATGGAGTTTGTCATAGCCTTGTCTTGTCTAGCCCGAATGTCTTAATAATAGAAACAGGTCTATTGACTTCCTGTTGCTGCAAACTGCAGACCTGATAAACTATTGATGAATAAACAGTGTTGTAACAAGGTTAATAACTAATTAAAGTTGATTTTTTTAACCTTTCACGATGATGATGACTCAAAACGTGCATGAAGGAATCATATGGATGTTTGAGTTTCTTTTATTGTCCAATGTTTGAGGCTTGAGAGCTCAGAAAATGTCCGTTTTGATATACCCCTTGCAATTATTTCAAAAAATATATAATAATACTCCAAAATGTTGCAATGTTGTAAAAACGCTGCCAGTAAATGTCAGTAAAAAGATGCATTTCTCGGCTGAATATTGAGGTGAACAAAACACAAAATAATACATATGTGATCTATCAGAAAAAAAACATATAATTTCTTCTTTATACCAAGGTTCAAAGATAATTCATATTGCTGTATGTCTAATCTTAAAGGTTCCATGTTGTACTAATGTATGCCTCTTTACTTTCTATACACTCTAACTCAGTATTCTTGGCTGGTTGCTGCCATCAGCCGAGCAGACAACATCATCACTCACGTTACATTCAATCTGTTTTTTAAAAGATATTTTTTTCTTTCTTTTGACAGTTCTAACGCAGGCCAAACATAAGACCAGATATTTGGAATAAATACAGATCAGTACAACGAGTCAAAGAGCCACTGAGTCTGCATCATCTGCAAGTCTAATGCTACGGCTAGCGCTGCCAAAACACACTGTGCAGTCTTTAATGAATTTAAATAACCCACTTAAAATTATGACACGTGCGGACAGTGATTGATGCACAACCATCAGCCGCTTCATCACTCCGGAAAGCCTTGGGAGCCTGGCAATATTACCCATAGGTTATTACGAAGACCAATGTTTCAAACCGGTGCTACCTGCAAACAAGGCCGTGGGGTAATTGAACCTGTCCCAAGGTTAATGAGTGCAAATCATCTCTTGACAAGTTAAATCTTTGCGGAAAAACGCTATTTTGATTGAAAACATCCTCAGTCAATTCAGACGTTGATTTTTAGCTATGGGAAATGTTTAGAATTTTTTTTGTCAATCTAAATAAAAGAATGTTCTGAACAGCCTGAACATGAGGTACAATATTAGGTCAATTTAAAATGAAGAGAGAAATTGCATTGCACATTAATTATCAAATATTTAAAAGAGGACTATTCTGCTAAATCAACTTTTAGGCGATTTTAACCATATTGTGATTGTTCCCCTTCTCATTTAAGCCCTGGAAGTTGTATTTAGAGCGATTCATGTGTATTGGAGTCATTGTTATTCTCCTGTGGACAAAACGCCATTGCACCATCAGTCCAGATCTTCACTTCTCCCCGTGTCACGCCCACTTCTCTGTCCCCGCTTACTTCTGCAATTTGATATTCTTAAACAATGACACACAATGGATTCGGTAGCGTTGCCGAGCCATTCGAACGCAAAGAGAAAAAAAACGATCTGCTGCTCGCTACAGTGAACCACAGCTCTCCAAACACGGCGCGCCATAAAAAGCCAGCGCAAAACAGCACGTTTAGAACAGTTCAGTTTAGAATTGGACTTGGTTTTTAATTGAGCCCTTTTAGATCAATATTGCGATTTAAAATGTCCAAAATATCACATAATGACCCATGGGTGTCGTAGATGAGAACTAAATTGAAAACAAAAGCACAATAGGTCTTCTTTAAGTATATATTGTAAGTAGTTAATTTGCTTGTTTTCGACTTACTTTCTGTGTTTTAGTGTTTTAAATTGTATGAATAAATATGTGTTTTTCTTTAAATTTGCATTTTTGAACTCAAAAACTTGCACTGGTGAGGGTTTTTCTAGCATTCCTAGAGGAGCTTGGACTAGAGTTGCTGCTCGTTTTGGGTTTTGGCTACAGCTTTACACACGGACACATGTACATTGTGTGCAGATGTCCACAACGTCGTCAGTTTGATTATGACTCTGACCATTTGCTAAAAGCCAATGGCCCGAAAATTCTAAACAAAAAGAAAAGAAAATGAATGACAGGTCAGCTTTGAGAGAGTCAGAAATAGGGTTGTACAAATGTTCATAAAAAATGTCAGCGTATTTTATCTACCGTATTTCAACAAACTCAGATAAATCTAGTCTTGTGTGAATCCAAGGCTCATTGTGAATTAAAATTGGGATTATTTATTCAATTATTTTAGACATGATTGAGGTGTATAAACAATAGTCCACTTTCAGAAAAGAAATGGATCTATATGAGGCACAGTCAAGTTGGTCCTTCCTTCTTTAGGTATTAGAGATATGATGGCTTCTTTCCAAATTGGAGGAATCTGACTTTTTTAAGTGCTCAGTTAAAAGTTGTTAAAAGCAAAGAGATAAATGTTTCATTTAGAACTTTGTACCACTATAAGGTGAACCCATCACTCCCCAGAAATGTATTGTTCCAAAGTCTCTTGATTGCTGTTTGAAATACAAAGTGCCTTATTGCCTTTTCTGTGTTTACTCATCTCTCTCAGCATCTCGCCCCATGGTTTGTGGGTAAAAAAAACATTTTAAAGGCAAATATCTGCAGCAGGGCATAGTAGTGCGACTAGCTAGTCTGTGCCATACCCAAAGTCCATCAGAAACAGCAATAGCCTTTCGATATAGAAAGTTTGAATTGCTTCCAGTACTGCTACACACACAACAAATACTATGCTAGAGATTCATGAGTTCAGAGTTTCATGAAGTACAAATGCCATGAAACGACACTAATATCAGTATGAAAGTTGTCTTGTTTTCTTTGGTAGGAAGAAAAACTTGCATTTTTTCTCCAGACTTTGAAAAGATCAGCCACATATTTTGATAGTGGTGTCGGAAGAGGAGCGAGAGAGGGGTTGAGGAGGGGACATTTAGGGTATCTATAATTTAGCCGAGTGAATTTGTGCTATTTTTAGCCCTGTGCCATTCCGGTACCGTGTGAGCGGAGTTAATTAAGTGCCTGGCCTTTTCCCCCATCTTACCTTTAAATGGATGTGACTGGTGTGCGTGTGAAGCGGAGGAGACATCACAGTGGTAAAGTCTGCTAACATAGGCTCCAACAAGAGTACACGTAATATTATACATGAAAAAGCACATTCAGTCAGATCATAGCTGGCTTGGACATTTAAGGTGCATTCGAACTGTTTTGAGCCCAGTTTAGTCCATGTGCTTGATTTTGTTCATGTTTTAGTCCTGGTTTGTCACTGAGACTTGGCCGTCGCAATTTCTAAAATGTATCATTTTTATTTAAATTATGATGTTAATCAAATACAAACATGTCACAATCAATAATGTATTCATTAAATAACTTCAGAATGGCAAATCCAGGAGCAAAGGCACTTGTCTGATCTACAGCGGTTTTGAAGTGTTACAAAACAGTGTATATCATATATTGGTGTCTATGTTAATTTTGACAAGATAGAAGTGTCGCAGTATTATTGGGAGGAATAGATTTCATCAGACTTTGCATTTATCAATTGCATATATTGGGGTTACCACAACTACAGCGATGTGAATACAAAGAATTCATGTTAACATTTAGAAATACATCTGATTTATTATACCCTCATAGTGTTTTAAATAGTCTAGTGACTCTTTATGTATGCTAGCATCATAGATGTTGGATTTTGATATTCACTTTTTCTATATTCATTTAGTTTTAATTCAGCCATTCAGTCATGACAACATAGTGTACAATTCAGTTCAGTTCAGTTTAGTAGATGGTTTTAAATGTGTATCTCCAAATTTGAGGACTCTTAGCCTAAAGACGACAACATAATGTGCTGAGAGAAGACCAGAGATGGCAGTTGTGGTGTGGCTAATGTAGTGAGGGTTACCGGCACGGCTGGCTTGTGATGCTAATGACCCAGTTGTGTTGTATATCACAGAGGGGGCCCGACCCGTCCCACACCGCCGGATGTTTTTGTTACTTTTATTACTTTTGCTTTAGGCCATTGTGTACTGTACATGGACTCATTAGTTCAGTGGTTCTAAAACTTTTCTTATCAAGTCCTACCAGGGACAATACTTCAGCATCAGAAATTATTTGTAGGATGGGCTAAGGGGTGCTATGGGTGGTATATGTACCACGGTTTCGGAAACACTACATCAGTTCATGCAGTATGTCAACATATTACATACCGTCTTATATGATGGGCTAATTCTCCTGACACAAGATCTTATAAAACCTTTCAGGACATAAGATAAGATATTCCTTTATTGTCCCACATGGGGAAATTTCATAATGTGTTTCTCTTGTCATGTTGTCCCTGTAACACTAGAGCAGAGGTGTCCAAACGTCCCACGGGCCGCATTTTGAAACTTATACGTGACAGAGGGTCACAAACAACTTGACAATGTTGAATTTGTTGAATGACAAAGTGAATCATTCAAAATTTTGCATTTGACATAATTGCGATGAGCCTCCACACCTTTAATTAGACTTAGAACATTAATATTAGGTTGGTATAACATCAATATGCCTGAATTTTCCCAATTTCACAGTAAAAAGTACTACTTTTTGTTGTTTGGGCCGACATAGCCGGAAGCTGGAGGGCCAACAAAAATTTGTCTGAGAGCTGCATTTGGCCCCCGGGCCCTAGTTTGGACATGCCTGCACTAGAGGATAGTCGAAACAGAAAGAAAAATGTCAAGACTACTTAAACCTTATCTCCGTTGAGTATGAGCTTGTTTGTGTCGGTCTCATGTATGTGTGTGTGTGTGTAGCCTATAGTTAATAGAGCAGTATTTTGATAGAATAATGAATAGTCCACTTTAACATAGTTCAATATTTCTCGCACTCACGTAAACAGCGCAGCACCGTTGCTGGACACAGTATTGGACACTTGTTTGTTATCTTTATCCTATGTCAACCACCAGCACTGTCAAAAGCTGAACACTATATACCTTCCCCATCTTCTCCAAATGCCTCTTCTGAACATTTTTAACCACATGAACCTTTGGAGTGACTGAAATAATCACATCTACTCCGTTGTGATCCTTACTCAAAACAAGCACTCACCTCGGTGCTTTAGTTCAGGTATGTCATTAGCATTTTGTAGCAGACCTATACGCGCGCACACACACACACACACACACAATTGGTCGCACACATAAACGTCTAGCTGAGAGGGGTGAAAAGATGCTGATGCCGAGCAGCAGTTGCCGTGCGGAGGCGACATATGGCAGCTTGTCTCTCGATTCCCTCCATTAGAGCCGCTCTTTCCTCGTCCCTGGCCCATAATCAGCTCTCTTAATCGGAGTAATCAAATACAGCAGAGGGCTACTCTCCCGTCAAGTACACCTCCAGGACGGGGCAGGATAGGGCAAGAGAAGTGGGCTAGTGGAGTGAAGATGTAGAACTCCAGGTGGTGAAGGAGACGGGGAGAGAGGAGTGGGTCGTCAATAACTCTGTGGGAGGTGGAAAGGGCAGTCAACAAGCACGTGGGAATGCATTGCAAAAATTGTAGAAGATTCAGCTGTAGTCATCTGGACACTTTTAGAATAACAAGACTTTTCGACCCTAAACTGTGGACCTAGTGCAAGCGTGAACATACAAAGCGTCTGTGCAACGTAAAGTAGTGCTACCCAGTCGTTATATGGGATGCTGTAAAAATGTGATCTTAATCTTAATTGTAAGAACATAAAATTGCCTGCAGATGATGTTCTATTATATCTGACCAAACCAGACATTTCCGTAGCCAATGTAATGCTGTTTCTTCAATAAAATTGGGCCAATTTCTGGGTACAAATTAAATATTGAAAAAATTAAATAAGCGCATTCTGGAAACCACCTATCCATTGAGTGTTTACTATGAATAGACTTTTATTATTTGTGATCGTGCCTTACTAAAATACAGATTGAAATGAGTGACTGCGGAGGGTCAAAAAATGTGGGCAAAATATAGCACTTTTCTACCATGTAAATTGAAAATGGTTACTTTTTGTTTCAAGATAGAAAGACTTAAAATAAGTGATAGTAAAACAAAATTGAAAAAATTGTATTTGCTTGAACTATTTTTGTCTAAATACCGACGCCACGTTTTTTTTTTATCTGAATGGACGAGAGCGTTCGTAGTCTATTATTATTTTGCCCATTATTTTTTAATCTTCCTAAAATGACTGCTTTCGTTTTCACATAATGTAATCTTGATTTCGAAAAATCCGCCTCGCCGCTAAACTGTTCTTTTAGTATTTTGTTGAAAACAAGGTAGAGCTGGACATGTCTGTCAAAAGTGTTTTTTTCATGTTTTTTAATCGCATTTTTAAATCTGAATGATCACAAATGAGCCGAAACTGGATTTGTAGATTAATTTGACATTTAAAGCGTTTCAGACAAAGTAAAGAAAGTAAAAATAGTGAGCTAAAAAATGTTAAATTTTACTGTGGATACTTCTTACTTTACTACTTTCAGTCAAGTTAAAAAGTGTTGCAAAGTACCTTTCTCAAAATCTGACTTTCAGGCATGAACAAACAGGAAGAGGAGATTCTCAGTATTTCGTCTTGATCTGGTTCTTGGGAGTCTAGTTTTGTTTCAGGTTTAGACTCACTTCAGGACAAACGTATGTCCCACATGAATCTTGCTTTCCAAGGCTTTTCTCCAAATGCATTTATTCTCCCAGAGACAAAGATCAGAACTAAGTAGCACCTTCAAACTTCAGATTTGTATAAAAAAAACAAAAAACATTTGGCTGCAATTTTCTGTAAGATCTTGTAGGATATGCAGATGTCCTCCCCCTGTTGCCATGGTGACGGGAATGCGGGCTAGGTGTTATCTACTGCCCGTGTGGAGTTTTACGCTCCTCAAAAGAAAGAGGGACGTGATAGCGACAACAGAGACGCTCTGAACTTTGAAAATAACTTTTCATCAAATGACTCCTTTCGGATTAGAGAGTAATGATCTCTCCAAGACAAACGCTCAAACGCTGAGAGACTGCGGTTTTAGTGGTTTTAATAGACAATCATCAGATTGCAAGAATGTGTCCACCAGATGACTTTACATGTACATATTTTGATATCGTGTTTTACATGTCATTTTAACTGTTTCATAACTTGTTTTGTGGACAATTTTACCTTTTGTGTAACTCTTGTGGCCTAAAACCAGATCTCGTTCCCTTATCAGCGCCGACCCCAGCGTGCATGCTGATTGGCTGAAGCCACGGCGCCAAAACCCCCGCAGGGTAAGACAAAAGGAAAGAGCAGGGAGTTACAGACCCAGTACCATCCGAGTTCCAGGAGTTCCATCCGAGTTTCTTTCGAAGCTCGACCCTCCATCCAGGGTCCCACCAGCAAGGTCCATGAGGCCTTGGGAGCAGGCCTCGGGCATAGTTAGCGTGAGCGATGCTACGCTACGGGACAAAGACTTTTCCAAGAGAAGCTAATGTTCCCTCCCGGAACTAAGAAACCTGTGCCCGTTTTTAAAAATATGATTGATGCTGCATCACGCAAAATCAAGCAAGGACCTTTTGCAACTTTTCAAGTCCACAGCCTTTTAGATCAGCCACATCGGTGGAGCAGCACGACGGCCTTTTCATTCGGGAACGCCTCAGAGCCAAGGAGAACGCCTCAGAGCCAAGGAGAACCGATCCAGTCCTTCTTTGGCCAGATGTCAGAGCCGAGCTCCAGAGCAGGCCCTTGGACCGCACGCGGGCCCTTGGACTCCACGCAGGCCCTTGGACTCCACGCAGGCCCTTGGACCCCAAGCAGGCCCTTGGACCCCAAGCAGGCCCTTGGACCCCAAGCAGGCCCGTCTCCTCAGGATCACAGCTTCTGGTTCCGTTCGTATGAATGCACTTCACAGGCTAAATTTCATCTTAGACTTAACTCTCACACACTTAGATAGATCTAGAACCATCATGTCTAGTGTTTTCATCTGTTATCGACTCATTTGCATATTCCTAATTCATATTTATCTGTTTAATTATTTGGTCATTAAATCTTCATAACCTACATTTGGTTAAGTGTTCCTTCATTTCCAGAAAAGGGGTCAATGTCACGGTTACGTTCTCAAACCTTTAGATCAACGAGCAAATTAATTTCTAATTAATTAATTAATCTAGATATCTGATTTTAGAATTGTTAAATTGCCGATTATCCGGATGGTGCCCCATTCTACTCTTAAAAATACAATTCAAACTTACCCACACTTAGGCAGTGTGTCATGTTTGAATTCTTGAACAATTCTTTAATCAATATCAAACCTGAATGCCCCGCCCCCTTCACAAGTGGGTGGACATTCATAACCTTACAGTACTTGTACTAGTATGTTACCCTACAATCTCATTTACTTAAATAAAACAATAAAATGTGTTTTGTTTGTGGTCAACAAAAATAAATGTAAACCTGGCTGTACAAATTCAGATTTATTTGGGTAAGACATGGGTTGTTGATGATCATCAATCATCGTACTTCTGAGAGGATCATCATACTTCAGAGAGGATCACCGTATTTCTGAGAGGTAACTGATGGAAAGGCATCAATTACCTCTCAGAAGTACGATGATCCTCCCAGAAGGGAAGGGAAGGTCTCCACAAAAGTAACTTCTTGGAGGTAAGTGATGCTGTCACATCAGTTACCTCCCACAGAGGGGCGGGGTGGGGGGGTGTACTTCTGGGAGGGCATCAGGTCATCGATGGTCTGACCATTCTCCAGACATTTCTCCATCTTGATGAGCAGCTTGATTCCATCCACCACCGTCTGCACCAGCTCAACCTCAGAGAAACCCAGACGATCGGCATTAGAGATGTCGAAGACTCCACCGACAGCCGCCGTGTCCACGCCACCTGAGACAGAAGATAGGGTTAGACTCAGGAACATCTGCAGCTCGTGGAGACAGAAGATAGGGTTAGACTCAGGAACATCTGCAGCTCATGGGGACAGAAGATAGGGTTGGACTCAGAAACATCTGCAGCTCATGGAGACAGAAGATAGGGTTAGACTCAGGAACATCTGCAGCTCATGGAGACAGAAGATAGGGTTGGACTCAGAAACATCTGCAGCTCATGGAGCCAGAAGATAGGGTTAGACTCAGGAACATCTGCAGCTCATGGAGACAGAAGATAGGGTTGGACTCAGAAACATCTGCAGCTCATGGAGCCAGAAGATAGGGTTAGACTCAGGAACATCTGCAGCTCATGGAGACAGAAGATAGGGTTGGACTCAGAAACATCTGCAGCTCATGGAGCCAGAAGATAGGGTTAGACTCAGGAACATCTGCAGCTCATGGAGACAGAAGATAGGGTTGGACTCAGAAACATCTGCAGCTCATGGAGCCAGAAGATAGGGTTAGACTCAGGAACATCTAAAGTGGAGACAGAAGATAGGGTTAGACTCAGGAACATCTGCAGCTCATGGAGACAGAAGATAGGGTTAGACTCAGGAACATCTGCAGCTCATGGAGACAGAAGATAGGGTTAGACTCAGGAACATCTGCAGCTCATGGAGACAGAAGATAGGGTTAGACTCAGGAACATCTGCAGCTCATGGAGACAGAAGATAGGGTTAGACTCAGGAACATCTGCAGCTCATGGAGACAGAAGATAGGGTTAGACTCAGGAACATCTGCAGCTCATGGAGACAGAAGAGGGCTGTGTCAGGACTGAAGTCCCTCAGACATATCTTGTGGTCAGAGTCTAGTTCTCTCTTCACTTTTGATTAAATGTTATTATCGTATCATTGTTTGATTTTATTTCTTCTATCGTTTAATCTGTTTGCCTTCTCCGCCTCTTTACTGTGTACTAATAATGACTGTATTGTTTTCTAAAGAAAGATTGTTCTCACCGGTTCCTCTCTTCTGCAGCTTCAGCCTCTTGAGCACCTCCTCAAACTCTGGATGCTTGCTCATGTTGGGCAGTTTAACGTGGACTCCGGCCCTGAGCCCGGTGCCCAGGTTGGAGGGACAAGTCAGGATGTAGCCCAGGTGCTGGTTCCACATGAAGTCGTGGCCGCGCTGCTTGAACAGGGCCTCGATCTGACAGAACACATCAGAATCAATCACGTTTAAAGTTTAATCCAAATGGAATCAAGTTAAAGCAGGTTTTGTGTGAAAAGAACAAGAAAATAACAAGAGGCAAACTACAAACTAAGCATATTAAGCAGTTACTGACCTTGGTGAGCCCAGTGCAGAAGCGGCTGAACACTTCTTTTATTTTTCCCCCTTTCTGCATAGAGATCACCCTCAGATGATCCTCCTCGTTCACCCAAACCAGGAACGTCTTGTTGTCATTATGCCTTTGGACAAACGCTCAGTAAAAATGACGTCTCGTACATCTCACACTGGTCCAGACCATCCTTGTGCTGCACTTACCAGATTCCGCGGGCATCGGGCCAGTCACGGCCCATGCCAGCTGACAAGAGGAGAGGAGACACTGGTTTGTCAAACAGGAAGTGGTCGTCGATGAGTTGCTGCTGCTCCTCCTGAGTCATGTTCTTCAGAGCGTAGTATTTGCCCTTCAGGTCATCGCTCAGAGAGTCCAGGACTGTGGACGAGAAACACTTTAACACAGAACTCAAAAACTAAGAACTGACACTGACTGAAGCATCTAATCCATCCACCACAAAGCCCTTTGATTAGATGTTTGATTCTGTGGTCACCAGAGGGCGCTCCAGCCTGTTCTCAATTTTCAGTAAATCTGACTGACCTTCAATGGAAAGGGACTCGATAGCGCGCCTCTCCCCGCGGCTGCAGTGAGGCGGCAGAGCGAATCCGCGCACGCTGCGGCCCGTTCGGACTCTGGAGCTGAGGACGTAGGCGGGGTCCAGGTCGTCTCCGCCCTGAGGCACAAAACAGGACTGAGTGTGTGATTCAACTCAAGACTGAGACTCAAAAAGGTCAGAAAGGACAAGTTGCTGAGCTCCTTGTGTCAAAGGTCATGTCATAGTTTGTCCCAGTTTCATGCATATTACAGGTTTTCATGTTTTTGGTGGATGGTACATAGGAATACTTCTTCGCTTGCAGTCTGAGCATTACCTTTAGGTTTTCTGCGTTGAGGTCGGTCTTGTGCTTGTCTGAGGGTTTGTATCCTCCATGACGGTCCTCGATCACTGGGTCCAGCAGCTCCTTGAACACCTCGTAGGTCTCTTCATCTCCAGCCACACAGCCCACAGTCATGATGAAGGGGTGACCTGCACTCGCACACATTCAGGGTTAGGGCTTGACCTCAGCAATAACATTTAAAAGTTTGACCACTTTTTTCCTTTTGGACTTTTGAGAATAATAAGAAAACTGTCTCAAATGTTTTCTTATTATTCTCAAGAGTCTTGTCTGCCAGACCAGACAAGACTCTTGTTCTTATAAGGATGACTAAATTGTAGCAAAAGTGAGACAAGTTGGTCAATGTGAGACAAACGTGCGATAGATTAGACTTAGAGTTATAATGTATGACTTCTAATATTCTCCCCATGGGGGCATATATTTTACCTCCCAGGTACAACTGGGTGTGAAACGTTGTTTTAAAGGAATAGTTGATGTTTTCTTTGTAAATCTCACCATTTTATATCAAATAACATGGCACTGGTGAAAAAGTGAGAGTCTAAACAACGAGGGGCGTGAGCCTAAATGGATTTGCAGGACAACCATAATAGTCTCTCTGCATCTCTGTTTGGTTGTGTTTAATTATCCCTTTGTCTTACCAGGATTGTCCACCCCGGTCTGAATCACTTGGTCGATGGTGACTCCGCTGGAGGTCACGCGCTCCCTCAGGCTCGCGTACATCTCCTTGGTGAGCACTTTGGCCATGTAGTTGTTGTGCTTGGACAGATCCGGGAACTCGTCCTCCATCGCGAGCCGCTTCAGAGTCAGAGTCAGCTCCGTAACGTTCGCCATACTACAAAAATCATGGAACTATTAACTGGAAGATGGCGCTGCATTGGTCACTATTGGCCGGCGCTAAGTGGGACATGTCCATATTCATATTTTCATACTGAAAATCTTTCCCCGCTCAGAGCGTTCAATTATGTATATGTGGTTTCCTTGGCAATGGCTCTACTGTTTTTGCAAGAAGTATTAACTTTTGAATTTTGTTCTTTTTGTTCTTTTTTTTATCAATCAAACGAGGGACATCCTGATTATTTTTCAACTGAGTAACACCTAAAACACTATATGACCAGAAAGGTCAATTAACCTAGTCAGTGTCCAAAGAAAATAGTTTCTTACCCTGATTGGTCAGTAAGGATCCTTGATTTGTAAGAAAGACTCGAAAGAAAGAAAAGAAAATTGAAGCTGACTTTTCCCTACAGATGAACCCACTCAACTGAACTCAACTCGTGGATGAGAGGACTTAATTGTTGCTGCGTTGCTTTTAATGGTGGTTGGCAGGAATCAGGGTTGGTATCCAAGTGTTACATTACCGCCACCTACTGTAGTTGTATATCTTCAAAGTATGTAAAGGCGCGTATCTAAAGTGACGTTCTAGAATCTTTGCTTTGATGGCACTGAATAATGACATCATGGTTGTTATGCAAGAATCTAGCAAGAGCTGACTCTTTATTCCACAGTCAGCTATGGAATAAAGTCTAAAGAATAAAGTCTGGTCGGTAATGTAACACTTGGATACCAACCACCATAAAGACCAAAGAGGAGGAGTTTCAAAATTCAGTGTACCGCCTATACGACAGCAATTTGACTGGAGCTGGACGCTAGGCGGTTGAAGGTGACCCGGTCTGGGGTAAGATGTGACAGCTTGTCGTTAATGGTAACACTTGAAGGGAGGTGCCTGCCTAGTAAGGTGTTCATTGGGTTCATGTGCCATGACGTTAGGCCATATGTGCCATCATGCGGGCGAAGGCCCTTTCCTCCCACGCGTTCCTGTCCATAGACCCGCAAGGACCCACACTACCCTGTATGTGATAGAGATGCCGTCCAGTAACACAGTGGCTCCAAAATTCCTGCCAAAGGCCGACCACATGACTCTTGATAACGGGCTTGATTTCAGATTTGCTTAACTCAACCGCCACATCAATTGATGGCCGCCTAAGGGAACGTTTAGCCAGTGCATCAGCCATTTCGTTACCATCCACCCCCACATGCGCAGGGACCCAAATGAAGGAAACCCTCACATCCTTCCTGGACAGGGAGAGCATCAGACAGAAGATGCCATTCAACACATCCTGCCTGCAATCCGATTTCCCAGATTTAATGCTTTGCAATGCAGAAAGGCTGTCAGAGGCCACCACAATGCCGCAACACTGCAAAGCAGATTCCGCCCATTCCAACGCCAACCGTATCGCTATAAGTTCCGACGTGAAAAAAGAAAGGTGATCTGTCAACCTCTTCTTGACCGCTAGCCCCAGGTCAGGCACAAAATAAGCGGCGCCAGTACGCCCACTCTCAGGATCCCTAGACCCGTCGGTATAAATAAACACATCACCTGAGTGCTTATCGATGAGCGCTTGAACGGCAAACTGCGGTGCCACTTTATTCAAGCTTCAGACCCTAATCCCTAATTAACTTAATTCTTTCACTCAGACTTTCTTCTTCAGACTTTATTCTTTAGACTTTATTTTTCAGACTTAATACTTTAGACTTTCTTCTTAGACTTTCTTCTTTAGACTTTATTATTTATTCTTTAGACTTTATTACCCGCTAACCAGTGTTGTGCCTGAGCGTTTGCGTTTGTGAACACATACAAAACTAGAACCAAACCCATTTTCATACTACAAAAATTGTAGCATTGTGGATTTTTTTTTTTCTCTTGGCGGAGCTTTTTGCGCCCCCTTCTATGTATCCAAACACTGTTTTGGAATTGACAAATAAATCTAACAAAAGGAGAAAATCGAAAAATCGAAAGCAGTGTGTTACATATTCTAGCAAGTCAGGGGTATCACCTCCGGATAGACAGAACAGGCTAGAATATCGAATGACAACAGCCCCCTCGGTGAAAAAAATAAAATAAAATAATAATTATATATTTGTTATGTGCGCCAGGGGAGTAGCTCGCCTAGGGCACCAAATGTGCTGGGGCCGGCCCTGATCACTGTGAATTACTGAGCGTCGTTGGTATGCCGCAAGACCGGGCGGAAAACATGGACGGGCGGGAAGGGGGAAGGCAAGAGCCATCATCGCCGCTATGTAATTTGTTGTCAATTAAATCTGACTTTTTATCTTAAATAGTACTACCAGTACTACTTACACACATGTACTTTTACTTAAGAACGCAGACACTCGCAATGACTTCAGCCATTGCACATTATCTAGTTATTTAATTCTAATTCTATATTAGACAAATGTCTATGTCAAGAGATATAGCACTGTTGCTATGGCAACAGTTGACAGAATTATGTGCAGTGTAAATACGTCAAGCACCGTGGTCCAGGGTAGTGGATTTTTCTAACTTGAGGCAAGGAGGAACTGGCATACTTGGATTTTTATTAGGCCCAAGCGCCACAAGCTGACAAGAGGCCTATGACCTCAGCAAGGATGTGCGAAGCGCAGTTGTAGAACATGCGCAAAACTTATGCCATTGGGCCTATGGGAGACATCCTGATGTCAATTTTGTACTCGAGCCACGAAAAACACACATTCGTCTTGTGAGGAAAAATACATTATTGTGGCAACACCCTCTGACAAACAGCATCTTGAATTTGAAATAAAAAACTGCTGAGTGAGCAATTTTCCTTACTTCACACTTAACAAACTGCTGCTTAACAAACGTCTCCTAGGGCGTTTCGCCCTCTGGCCTCAAAATCGGTGTACATCATCTCGACAAGTGGGGCATCTACATATTTTTGGGGGGTACATTTTATGATCCATGCACGGAGCAGCTGTAAAGCTGGAAAACACATTTTTAAATTAAGCTTATTTAAAAATGTAAATTAAGCTAATTCAAAAATGTCTCAAGAGAGGGAAAAAAATGTTTTATGAAGATTTTTGAAATTTTGCCCCAAATTCAATTTGTCGTCCTGATCAAAAAAGCCAATTGGACCCATGGCATATGTTTACGGCTGTAGCAGTGACAGAAACCACCAATCTCTGAAACTTCACACTTGTATATACTCCTCCTTAGCCGATAGCCCAATCAAGCTTAAATTTGAGGAATATCATCTTGAGGAATGGGTATCAAACGTTATCCGCCATTATTATCAAGTCGAAAGTGCAGGGGCCGTTGGATGCCGCTTGCGGCTTTAATTAGGACCGTGCCCCAGCAGGGCCAATAGAGCTCATTCACCAATGTCACAAAACCACGTGATCACATACTGCCGCCATATTGTCCGTCACTTGTTGCTGTCAGTATGCACTGATAGTGTGGTTCGCTCACCTGCACGGGAACAGCTGTCAGCTCCCTCCGCCGCACAAGTGAGTGACAATTTCAATTCAACTACAAATAGTAACTTAACAGAAATGAAATGACTACTACATAGTCTGTGGTGATCGTTTGGTTTCCAGTTCGAACGTTTTATCGCAGCTGTCCATCGCGCTCTTCTTTCTGGGTTTCTCGGTAGCCGACTTCAGATCTCTCCGTTTACCACGCATACCTTCACCATTGATTATAGTAAAGCGTCCAATATCATTAATGAGGCTTTGGGCCTCTTCGAACCGTGTTCCGTTGTAAATCGAAGCAGATAGACGGCAGTATTGAATTGGCTTGTAGTGGTAAATACGGACAATATGGCGAAAAAAGCCTGGGGGCGCTCGTGTGACGTCGCGTGAATGAGCTCTATTGATGCTGCAATGCTGCCAAAATTTGGTACATGCATTCCTCAAAGCAATACATATTATTATGGCCGCGGCGTATGAGCCATGCCAAAAAACTATATGAACAGAAAGTTTATTTTGGTTGGAAATATACCCTACAATAAACATAGTCAGGATCCAAAGAAAATAGTTTCTTACCCTGATTGCTCAGTGAAGATCCTTGATTTGTTAAAAAAAAAAATTAAGCAGACTTTTTATGGCAGATTCGAATGAAGTCAACTGTTTTTTTAATGTAGTTGTACGTCTTCAAAGTACGTGTTTTACGCAGAGAGTGAGCGCAAGAGGGTGAAACAGCTGGAAACTATACTGAACTATAACTTCTTATAAAGTGACAATCTAGAATCTTGGCTTTGATTGCTTTGAATCCTGACATCACGGTTACGGTTGTTATGCAAGAATACAACGCTTCATGAGATACTCAAAGAAGGAGAGGAAGATGAAGAAGAGTCTCCCTGGAATAAAGCCGGTCAGTCTCTGGATGACAGATCGCCTTTCTGTTTTCACGTCGGAACTTATAGCGATACGGTTGGCGTTGGAATGGGCGGAATCTGCTTTGCAGTGTTGCGGCATTGTGGTGGCCTCTGACAGCCTTTCTGCATTGCAAAGCATTAAATCTGGGAAATCGGATTGCAGACAGGATGTGTTGAATGGCATCTTCTGTCTGATGCTCTCCCTGTCCAGGAAGGATGTGAGGGTTTCCTTCATTTGGGTCCCTGCGCATGTGGGGGTGGATGGTAACGAAATGGCTGATGCACTGGCTAAACGTTCCCTTCGGCGGCCATCAATTGATGTAGCGGTTGAGTTGGGCAAGTCTGAAATCAAGCCCGTTATCAAGAGTCATGTGGTCGGCCTTTGGCAGGAATTTTGGAGCCACTGTGTTACTGGACGGCATCTCTATCACATACAGGGTAGTGTGGGTCCTTGCGGGTCTATGGGCAGGAACGCGTGGGAGGAAAGGGCCTTCGCCCGCATGAGGATTGGCCATACTGGACTCAATTGGTCACTGAGTAGGATAGGCAAACATCCGACCGGTCTGTGTGGTCACTGTCGGGTGCCAGAGACTGTCGAGCATGTGCTGATTTGCTGTGAGGCTTATGATAGGGAAAGGGCCGGGTTGGCCTTGTGGTTTCGGAATAATGGGCGGGAGTTCAATCTGCGGAACATTCTGGCGATCCAGTCACAGGGTTTGTGTCAGGCTGTGGTTGCTTACTTATGTAGCACAGGGCTGGGTAAACGTTTATAGAGGTGGGGGGTGTTGGAGACTGAGCCGAGGATGAGGAGCAAGAGGATGTTCTAACGCGCTTGGACTTCGTGGGCCTAGAAACGCCAAAGTGATGGAAGAAGGACTTCTAACCGAACGTCAAAGAGGGCGAGGAAGGTGAAGAAGAGTCTCCCTGGAATAAAGCCGGTTGGTCTCTGACACAACAACTATTCTAGTCACAAAAACACATCATGACCTCATGGGCTTTGTACGCCAAAGCAATGGGAGGAGTACTTTTACGGACTACGACAGAGTCTGAGGACTACGAAACGTCTGAGGATTAAAGTCTGGCGGTAATGCAACACTCGGATGCCAACCGCCATAAAACAACAACAACAACAACATGCACTGGCTAAGCGTTCCCTTAGGCGGCCATCAATTGATGTGGCGGTTGAGTTAAGCAAATCTGAAGTCAAGCCCGTTATCAAGAGTCATGTGGTCGGCCTTTGGCAGGAATTTTGGAGCCACTGTGTTACTGGACGGCATCTCTATCACATACAGGGTAGTGTGGGTCCTTGCGGGTCTATGAGCAGGAACGCGTGGGAGGAAAGGGCCTTCGCCCGCATGAGGATTGGCCATGCTGGACTCAATTGGTCACTGAGTAGGATAGGCAAGCATCCGACCGGTCTGTGTGGTCGTTGTCGGGTGCCAGAGACTGTCGAGCATGTGCTGATTTGCTGTGAGGCTTATGATAGAGAAAGGGCCGGGTTGGCCTTGTGGTTTCGGAATAATGGGCGGGAGTTCAATCTGCGGAACGTTCTGGCGATCCAGTCACAGGGTTTGTTGTTGTTGTTGTTGTTGTTGTTTTATGGCGGTTGGCATCCAAGTGTTGCATTACCGCCAGACTGTATTCCTCAGACTTTGTCGTAGTCCTCAGACTCTGTCGTAGTCCGTAAAAGTACTCCTTCCATTGCTTTGGTGTTACAAAGCCCATGAGGTCATGATATGTCTTTGTGACTAGAATAGTTGTTGTTGTTTCAGAGACGACCTCATGGGCTTTGTAACGCCAAAGCGATGGGAGGAGTACTTTTACGGACTACGACAGAGTC
Source organism: Eucyclogobius newberryi (assembly GCF_026437365.1). Lineage (NCBI taxonomy): Eukaryota > Metazoa > Chordata > Actinopteri > Gobiiformes > Gobiidae > Eucyclogobius > Eucyclogobius newberryi. The sequence continues at coordinate 26,217,094 of NW_027315779.1, read as the reverse complement.
TGAGGACTACGAGGCGTCTGAGGAGTAAAGTCTGGCGGTAGTGCAACACTCGGATGCCAACCGCCATAAAACAACAACAACAACAACAACAACAAAACACGGTCGCGGTGACGGGAGATGGCGGAGGAGAGTGGATCGGGGATGGAAGACGTTCTAGACGGCGTGGAGGAGCAGCCTTTTCTGCCTGCACGTGCCCGGAAACGTAAAAAGTCCCTTAGCTCGTCCGAGGGTTCTGGGAATGAGCAGCAGGATGAGGCTGAAGCTATTGATGTCCGGGGTGAGAGCAGAGACTGTAAGGTGATCATAAAGCTTGCACAGGATAGTGCATCCTTTAAGGAGTGGAATTCAGTGGCATTGTCAAAGAGCCTAACTGTAGCTGTGGGAGTGATCAAGAGTGCGAGTGTCCTTAGAGATGGCTCGCTGCTGGTCGTGTGCAAGGACGCGGCTCAGCAACGGAAGGCGATTGGAACTAAACGTCTGGGTGGAAAGGACATTCTTGTGTCTAATGCTGAAAGAAACACGGTCAGAGGAGTTATCGTAGGTGTACCTACGGCGACGTCTGTGGATGAAGTTAAGGAGAATTTGACGGGAGTTACGGTGGTGGACGCTAGGCGTTTGAAGGTGACCCGGTTTGGGGTAAGATGTGACAGCTTGTCGGTAATGGTAACACTTGAAGGGAGGTGCCTGCCTAGTAAGGTGTTCATTGGGTACATGTGCTATAGCGTCAGGCCATATGTTCCGCCGCCCCTGCGTTGCTTTAAGTGCCAGCGCTTTGGGCATATTGCAGCGGTCTGTAGAGGGAGGCAAAGGTGTGGTAAATGTGCAGGAGACCACGAGTATGGGAAGTGTGACGTGGGTGCAAAACTGAAGTGCTGTAACTGTGGGGAAGAACATAGCTCTGCCTACGGGGGATGCAGGTTTAGCAAAAGAGCTGCTGAGGTGCAGAAAATAAAGGTCTCTCAAGGTATATCCTATGCAGATGCAGTCAAGAAAGTTTCAAGTAACGAGTTTAGAGTAAATACAGAGAGAGGAGCCAGCGCTGCTCCCAGCCAGGGCGAAATGAGAGAGGCCAGCGTGGCTCCCAAGAAGTGTGAAGGTTTCAAGAGTGGAGGTCCCAAGTGTGCAGGTTCCAGAATTAATGAGAATACCCTGGTTGTGGATAGAGAGGATTTTGTACTCTTTATGGTGGATGTTGTAAACTGTGCTGCTCAGACTCAAAGCAGAACTGAAAGGATCAGGATCATTGCTAAAGCTGCAGGGAGATTCCTTGGAACAAAGGAGCTTGATTGGGCAGATATAGAAAACAGGCTAAAGGCGCTAAATGGGAGTCGGAGTGATGGGGGTCTGCTTGTGGGGAGTCAGAGTGATCAGAGTGACGAGATGGGGGTGGGGGTGGTCTCCTGTCCTCGCCCAGTCTCGTAGATGCACGGCTACCAAGCGGCGACATCAGTGGACATATTAAAGCCTATAGAATGAAGCCTGAAGAATAAAGCTGTACGGTGGAAGCACCGAACGTCAAAGAAGGAGAGGAAGATGAAGAAGAGTCTCCCTGGAATAAAGCCGGTCACAAAGACATATCATGACCTCATGGGCTTTGTAACACCAAAGCAATGGAAGGAGTACTTTTACGGACTACGACAGAGTCTGAGGACTACGACAAAGTCTGAGGAATAAAGTCTGGCGGTAATGCAACACTTGGATGCCAACCGCCATAAAACAACAACAACAACAACAACAACAACAACAACAACAACCGGCTTTATTCCAGGGAGACTCTTCTTCATCTTCCTCTCCTTCTTTGACGTTCGGTGCTTCCACCGTACAGCTTTATTCTTTAGGCTTCATTCTATAGGCTTTAATATGTCCACTGATGTCGCTGCTTGGTAGCCGTGCGTCTACGAGACTGGGCGAGGACAGGAGACCACCCCCACCCCCATCTCGTCACTCTGACTCAGACTCTGTCGTAGTCCGTAAAAGTACTCCTCCCATTGCTTTGGCGTTACAAAGCCCATGAGGTCATGATGTGTTTTTGTGACTAGAATAGTTGTTGTGTCAGAGACCAACCGGCTTTATTCCAGGGAGACTCTTCTTCACCTTCCTCGCCCTCTTTGACGTTCGGTGCTTTGGAAGTACAAAGCCCATGAGATCATGGGACATCTTTGTTGTTTTACAAAGCCCATGAGGTCATGGGACGTCTTTGTCGTTTTATCCTTTAGAAGTCCTTCTTCCATCACTTTGGCGTTTCTAGGCCCATGAAGTCCAAGCGCGTTAGAACATCCTCTTGCTCCTCATCCTCGGCTCAGTCTCCAACACCCCCCACCTCTATAAACGTTTACCCAGCCCTGTGCTACATAAGTAAGCAACCACAGCCTGACACAAACCCTGTGACTGGATCGCCAGAACGTTCCGCAGATTGAACTCCCGCCCATTATTCCGAAACCACAAGGCCAACCCGGCCCTTTCCCTATCATAAGCCTCACAGCAAATCAGCACATGCTCGACAGTCTCTGGCACCCGACAGTGACCACACAGACCGGTCGGATGTTTGCCTATCCTACTCAGTGACCAATTGAGTCCAGTATGGCCAATCCTCATGCGGGCGAAGGCCCTTTCCTCCCACGCGTTCCTGCCCATAGACCCGCAAGGACCCACACTACCCTGTATGTGATAGAGATGCCGTCCAGTAACACAGTGGCTCCTGCCAAAGGCCGACCACATGACTCTTGATAACGGGCTTGATTTCAGATTTGCTTAACTCAACCGCCACATCAATTGATGGCCGCCGAAGGGAACGTTTAGCCAGTGCATCAGACATTTCGTTACCATCCACCCCCACATGCGCAGGGACCCAAATGAAGGAAACCCTCACATCCTTCCTGGACAGGGAGAGCATCAGACAGAAGATGCCATTCAACACATCCTGTCTGCAATCCGATTTCCCAGATTTAATGCTTTGCAATGCAGACAGGCTGTCAGAGGCCGCAACACTGCAAAGCAGATTCCGCCCATTCCAACGCCAACCGTATCGCTATAAGTTCCGACGTGAAAACAGAAAGGCGATCTGTCAACCTCTTCTTGACCGCTAGCCCCAGGTCAGGCACAAAATAAGCGGCGCCAGTACGCCCACTCTCAGGATCCCTAGACCCGTCGGTATAAATAAACACATCACCTGAGTGCTTATCGATGAGCGCTTGAACGGCAAACTGCGGTGCCCTCCCAGCGACTCCTCTAAGCTTGCCATGCAAGCTAACATCAACAGGAGCCGGGACAAACTTCCACGGAGCTATAGCAGACAGAGCCACCGACGGGCTCACACGCAGATCACCAACCCCCGCAAGCCGCGCCTTCGCATTTCCTACCTGGCTGAAAACCATACCGCCAGCCTCACTCTGCCCCCCATCAACCCTGAGAAAGTCCCTCACCGGGTGAGAGCTCGTATGACCTTGCACATTCACCCAGTAAGCCAACAGAAGTTCTAGCCTCCGGAGCCGTAACGGCAATTCCCCCAACTCAACCTGCAGCGCCGAGACAGGGGAGGTCCTAAAAGCCCTACAGCAGATGCGCAAGGCCTGGGCTTGCTCCACATCAAGCTTCTTTAAGTTAGTCTCAGCCGCAGACATGTAGGCTATACAGCCATAATCAATAGCCGCCCTCATGACGGCCCGATAAATACCCAGGAGCGACCTTCTGCTGGCCCCCCAGTCCTGGCCGGATAGACAACGAAGCAAGTTATTCACCCTTTTGCATTTACCACTGACCTCATCAATGTGCCGACGCCAACTAAGCCTCTCGTCAAAGGTGACCCCCAAGAACCTCACCTCCCTGACCTGTTCGAGCACCTGCCCATGCAGTCGAAGGGAGACGTCCCTATGCCCATTGAAGAAACAGATCACTTGAGACTTCCGTACGGACAGTTTAAACCCCACTTCAGGGTCCACTGCTCCACCTGCTGTATTGCCCTTTGCAGTTTCGCCTCGTAAAACCGGAGATTCCTCCCTCTCACCCATAGAGCGCCATCGTCAGCATAAAGGCTCCTCCCAACAGACCCATCCACGTCGTCAAAGATGTCCTTAATCATAACATTGAACAAGATAGGGCTACACACACTCCCCTGCGGGATCCCATTCTCCACCCCATAGACCCCAGAGTAAGCAGCGCCCACTCTGGTTTGGATATGCCGGCCAGACAGAAAGCTCCGGACCCAGTTAAACAGTTTACCCTTCAGACCACACTTCCGCAGCTTAATGAGGAGCCCATCCTTCCAAACCATATCGTACGCCTTCTCCACATCAAAGAGCACCGCAATAACCTTTTCTTTCTGAGCCCTGGCCAGCTGGATATCAGATTCCAAACACAACACGGAATCCATGGTGTTCCTGCCCCTACGGAAACCACTCTGGTGCGCGGGAAGCAAACCCTGACTCTCCAAGAAGTAATCCAACCGCTCGGTAACCATGCGCTCCATCGTTTTCCCGAGCTGCGACGTCAAGGCAATCGGCCTATAACTTGAAGGGTCAGACGCTGGCCTACCCGGCTTCAGAACCGGCACCACCGTAGACTGTTTCCACGCAGATGGAACACAACCTGAATCCCAAACACGGTTGAAAAGACCCAGGACTAGCCCAAGCGTGTCATCAGTCAAATGAGAGAGCATGTCATAGCACACCTCATCTTTACCCGGGGCTGTCTGTTTCGCCTTAGAAAGTGCTCTCCTTAGCTCAAACAAACTAAATGGAAGGTCAAGGTCATCTTGAGTCGAAGGCTGGTGCCCAATTGTGTCAGGCTGTGGTTGCTTACTTATGTAGCACAGGGCTGGGTAAACGTTTATAGAGGTGGGGGGTGTTGGAGACTGAGCCGAGGATGAGGAGCAAGAGGATGTTCTAACGCGCTTTGACTTCACGGGCCTAGAAACGACAGTTGTTGTTGTTGTTGTTGTTGTTGTTGTTGTTGTTGTTGTTTTATGGCGGTTGGCATCCAAGTGTTGCATTACCGCCAGACTTTATTCCTCAGACTTTGTCGTAGTTGTTGTTGTTGCTCTACGGCGGCTGGCATCCAAGTGCTGCACCACCGCCAGACTCCACTCCTCAGACCTTGTCGTAGTCCTCAGACTCTGTCGTAGTCCGTTGTTGTTGTTGTTGTTGTTTTATGGCGGTTGACATCCGAGTGTTGCATTACCGCCAGACTTTATTCCTTAGACTTTGTCGTAGTCCTAAAAGTTCTTCTTCCAGTGCCTTGACTTCCAGTGCTTTGTCCTCAGACTCTGTCGTAGTCCGTAAAAGTACTCCTTCCATTGCTTTGGTGTTAAAAAGTCTACGCCGTGCGTCTTAGAAGGACTTCTAAAGGATAAAATGACAAAGACGTCCCGTGACCTCATGGGCTTTGTAAAACAACAAAGACGTCCCATGACCTCATGGGCTTTGTACTTCCAAAGCACCGAACGTCAAAGAGGGAGAGGAAGATGAAGAAGAGTCTCCCTGGAATAAAGCCGGTTGGTCTCTGACACAACAACTATTCTAGTCACAAAGTCATATCATGACCTCATGGGCTTTGCATCTCATGACTTCTTGGGCTTTGTCAAAGCACTGGAAGACAAAACTGTGAGGAGACCTTGCTCAACACCCGGTCTGGAGAGACGGGAGATGGCGGAGGAGAGTGGATCGGGGATGGAAGACGTTCTGGACGGCGTGGAGGAGCAGCCTTTTCTGCCTGCACGTGCCCGGAAACGTAAAAAGTCCCTTAGCTCGTCCGAGGGTTCTGGGAATGAGCAGCAGGATGAGGCTGAAGCTATTGATGTCCGGGGTGAGAGCAGAGACTGTAAGGTGATCATAAAGCTTGCACAGGATAGTGCATCCTTTAAAGAGTGGAATTCAGTGGCATTGTCAAAGAGCCTAACTGTAGCTGTGGGAGTGATCAAGAGTGCGAGTGTCCTTAGAGATGGCTCGCTGCTGGTCGTGTGCAAGGACGCGGCTCAGCAACGGAAGGCGATTGGAACTAAACGTCTGGGTGGAAAGGACATTCTTGTGTCTAATGCTGAAAGAAACACGGTCAGAGGAGTTATCATAGGTGTCCCTACGGCGACGTCTGTGGATGAAGTTAAGGAGAATTTGACGGGAGTTACTGTGGTGGACGCTAGGCGTTTGAAGGTGACCCGGTTTGGGGTAAGATGTGACAGCTTGTCGGTAATGGTAACACTTGAAGGGAGGTGCCTGCCTAGTAAGGTGTTCATTGGGTACATGTGCTATAGCGTCAGGCCATATGTTCCGCCGCCCCTGCGTTGCTTTAAGTGCCAGCGCTTTGGGCATATTGCAGCGGTCTGTAGAGGGAGGCAAAGGTGTGGTAAATGTGCAGGAGATCATGAGTATGGGAAGTGTGACGTGGGTGCAAAACTGAAGGTCTGTAACTGTGGGGAAGAACATAGCTCTGCCTACGGGGGATGCAGGTTTAGCAAAAGAGCTGCTGAGGTGCAGAAAATAAAGGTCTCTCAAGGTATATCCTATGCAGATGCAGTCAAGAAAGTTTCAAGTAACGAGTTTAGAGTAAATACAGAGAGAGGAGCCAGCGCTGCTCCCAGCCAGGGCGAAATGAGAGAGGCCAGCGTGGCTCCCAAGAAGTGTGAAGGTTTCAAGAGTGGAGGTCCCATGTGTGCAGGTTCCAGAATTAATGAGAATACCCTGGTTGTGGATAGAGAGGATTTTGTACTCTTTATGGTGGATGTTGTAAACTGTGCTGCTCAGACTCAAAGCAGAACTGAAAGGATCAGGATCATTGCTAAAGCTGCAGGGAGATTCCTTGGAACAAAGGAGCTTGATTGGGCAGATATAGAAAACAGGCTAAAGGCGCTAAATGGGAGTCGGAGTGATGGGGGTCTGCTTGTGGGGAGTCAGAGTGATCAGAGTGACGAGATGGGGGTGGGGGTGGTCTCCTGTCCTCGCCCAGTCTCGTAGACGCACGGCTACCAAGCGGCGACATCAGTGGACATATTAAAGCCTATAGAATGAAGCCTGAAGAATAAAGCTGTACGGTGGAAGCACCGAACGTCAAAGAAGGAGAGGAAGATGAAGAAGAGTCTCCCTGGAATAAAGCCGGTCACAAAGACATATCATGACCTCATGGGCTTTGTAACACCAAAGCAATGGAAGGAGTACTTTTACGGACTACGACAGAGTCTGAGGACTACGACGACAGAGTCTGAGGACTACGACAAAGTCTGAGGAATAAAGTCTGGCGGTAATGCAACACTTGGATGCCAACCGCCATAAAACAACTAAAACAACAACAACAACAACACCAAAGCAATGGAAGGTGTACTTTTACGGACTACGACAGAGTCTGAGGACTACGAAACGTCTGAGGAATAAAGTCTGGCGGTAATGCAACACTCGGATGCCAACCGCCATAAAACAACAACAACAACAACAACTACGAAAAGTCTGAGGAATAAAGTCTGGCAGTAATGCAACAATTGGATGCCAACTGCCATAAAACAACAACAACAACAACAACAACAACAACAACGGAATATCTTATCTTATCTTAACTATTCTAGTCACAGACATAGTCCTCAGACGTATCATGACCTCATGGGCTTTGTAACACCAAAGCGATGGAAGGAGTTCTTTTACGGACTACGACAGTCTGAGGACTACGAAAAGTCTGAGGAATAAAGTCTGGCGGTAATGCAACAATTGGATGCCAACCGCCATAAAACAACAACAACAACAACTATGAGGGATAACCAGGGACAGGCGCTGCTTTTTTTTCAAACCTGACCTGGAGAGAGCGTTCAAGAGGTTAACAGATCATCTCTGTCTTCACCACGGTACTCATAGTGATATGATTAGCAATGGAATGGGCTGAACCTACTTTACAATGTTGCAACATTGTGGTAGCCTCTGACAGCCTCTCTGCACTGCAAAGCATTAAAGATTGCAGACAGGATATTCTATATAGCATCTTCTATCTCATCATCTCTCTGTCCAGGAAGGGTGTGAGTTGATTTCCTGCACATGTGAGGGTAGATGGTAATGAAATGGCTGAGTCGCTGGCTAAAAATTCCATCAATTGATGTGATGGTTGAAAGCAAACCTAAAATCAAGCCCATTATCAAGCACTGTTGGATCCATGGAGAGGAACGCAGGAAAGGAAAGAGCCTTTGCTCACATGGGAATGGGCCACACGGACTCAATTGGTCGCTGAGTAGGATAGGCAAGCTTCGACACGTCCTACCGGTTTGTGTAATCACTGTCAAGAACCAGAAACTGTTGCGCATGTGCTGATTCACTGTACAGCATATAAAAGAGAAAGAGCTAAATTGGCTTCAGCTTCATTTGAGTGTTTCATTTGAGTGCTCACGATTCTGGACACAGTTGATTCAATTAAAAAAATTTGAGTTCTACAGAGCGGCTCCTGAAACTGCTGCGCTATTTGACCGCACCGTTTTAGACCACGTCGGGTTAAGGTCAGGGTCAGGGTTAAGGTTAAAGGTGGTATGGACGATTTTTCGGCGATTTGAGAACGCAGGCGGACCGATACAACACACACGTGCGTTTGTTTATTAGCGCAACGGAGCGCATCGCATTGCTCGTCTCCCGTAGATTTCTGTCCACTTCTGCGTCAGCTCGAACTGTCTTTCTCAGTCTTCATTTTGCCCCGTACACTGAGGGAACTATATTATGATAGATCCATGTGCTTAGGCACGCGGAAACGTGGGGACGAACCGCACGCGGCAGCAGGTGAGCGATAGGTGCGTTTTATGATTGATACGTGGCAGGACAAATGATTTATCCACGCTACGAGGAAATATGATAAAAAAATTTGCTGAAAAAAATCGTCCATACCACCTTTAAGGCTAGGGTTAGGGTTAGGGTTAGCCATGAGGCTATGGCAGTGCCGCGGTTCCTGAAACTGCTGCGCCATTTGACCGCACCGCGGCTCTGCAGCCACGGCATAAAAATATACAACATCTTTGGTGCAGATTAGGTGCTGCATCAGACCGTTGTGGTAAAGAGGGAGCTGAGTCGAAAGGCAAAGCTCTCAATCTACCGGTCGGTCTGTGTTCCTTCCCTCACTTATGGTCATGAGCTTTGGGTAGTGAAAGAACAAGATCGTGGATACAAGCGGTCGAAATGAGTTTCCTCCGCCGGGTGGCTGGGCGCTCCCTTAGATATAAGGTGAGGAGCTCGGCCACACGGAGGGAGCTCGGAGTAGAGCCGCTGCTCCTCCATGTCAAGAGGAGCCAGCTGAGGTGGCTCGGGCATCTGTTCCGGATGACTCCTGGGCGCCTCCCTCGGGAGGTGTTCCGGGCTACTTTAAAAATGTCTCCCATCTGTGAGTCTGATTTGGACCAAATTAGAAAGAGCTGTTAAACTTTCTCGCTTGGATATGTTCATTCTGAAATAAATCCATATGAGCACAATAGAGAGAAAATTAAAATGTAGATACTAACCATATGGCCGCCATTTTCTGCAGCGTTTCAACTGTCCGACCGAACATGTGTGCGACAAGAGCAGCGCGAAACATTTCCTCCAAAAACACAAAAAAACACTCCTGACATTGCGCTGTATTCGAGAGCCATGGGACATACTTATAACTGCTAAAATGAATGGAAGTATATGAATAGTGAGTGGGCAAGACCGACGTTTTTTTTTTTGCTTAAAAAAAAAAATATATATATATATATATATATATATATATATATATATATATATATATATATATACATATTTTCAATCAAACCAGCGACATCCTGATTACTCTTCAAATGCTCTGCCACTGAGCCAGACCCCAAACACTAACTCTTTTAAAAACTATCATATGACCAGAAAGGTCAGTTTGGTTGGAAATATACCTAATTCTAGTCAGTGTCGAAAGAAAAGTTTCTTACCCTGATTCCTCGGTGAAAATCTTTGATTTGTAAGAGAATTGAAGCAGACTTTTTATGACTGTTGTTGTTGTTGTGGTGGTGGTGGTGGTGTTACCTTTAATGGTGTTATGTTGTTGTTGTTGTTGTTGTTGTTGTTGTTGTTGTTGTTTGGCGGTTGGCATCCGAGTGTTGCATTACCGCCAGACTTTATTCCTTAGACTGTTGTAAAGTTCTTCCATTACTTTGACCTCCAGTTGTTGTTGTTGTTGTTGTTTTATGGCGGTTGACATCCGAGTGTTGCATTACCGGCAGACTTTATTCCTTGAACTATAACTACTTATCTAAAGTGACATTCTAGAATCTAGGCTTAGATGACACTGAATCCTGACATCACGGCTACTGTTGCTATGCAAGAATTAAAAATCAGATAAACGCACTGGCCGTGGCCAGCAGGCCTCGAAGGGGAGGTGGGGAGGGAGACGTCTAAAGAATAAAAATAATAAAGTATAAATACGTACACCGCCACCTACTGTAGTTGTACGTCTTCAAAGTATAGTGTTTTACGCTACACTTTAGACTTGTTGTTGCATTATTTTTAATGGCGATTGGCAGCCAACTGAAAAAGTGCATTTACCGCCACCTTCTGTACTTGTACATCTTAGACGTTATTCTTTAGACTTAATTCCTTAAACTTTATTCTTAAGACTTTATTATTTTTCTTCTTTTTTGGTGTTTTATAGCAGTTTATTCTTCTTCTTCTTCTTTGGTGTTTTATGGCTTCTTCTTCTTCTTCTGTGTTCTTTAGACTTTATTCTTTAGACTTGAGTCTCTCCTTCTCCCTCTTTTTTCATTTTCTCTCTCTCTCTCCCCCATTTTTTCGGTAGGGAGACATACAACTACAGAAGTTGTACAACTACAGTAGGTGGTGGTACAATTAAAAGTAAACAGTAAACAAAAACAACATTTTTTCGACTTTATTCTTTCGACATAAATCTTTCGACCTTATTCTTGTTTGTGTGTTTCTTTTAATTGTTGTTGTTGTTTCTTTTAATTGCAACTGCAAATTTACCGCCACCTACTGTAGTTATACATCTTCAAAGTATGTGTTTTACACTATACTTCCTTCTCTCTCTTTCGCTCCCCTTGCAGCCAATAGATGGCGCCACCACTCAACAGTTTAAGATAAAATAAATTCACCCTACACACAGGCCTGTTTGCATCCTGCTTTCAGCCCGCAGTTGTACTGATCGTAATACAACAACAGGAAACCACGGAGCAAGTCTGCTGGTGATTTATGGTGTTAAAAACAGCAGAGAAGATTCTCAGAGCCACGTCAGAGCTTTGTCAGTTATTGTAGAAAATGTCAGTTATCACGCAGCTGTAGAGAGGACTGTTTTTTGTTACTGTTGGAAGATTTTCTAACAAGGATTCCTCAAACAAATGCAAATTAAGCTAAATGCTACGCCAGGTATGTTTTTGATGAGGGAACGATGCAATGTTAGAACATGGTAAAAAGCTAACATTATATATATATACAGTATATATCACTGGACTGAAAATCATTGTGGATTTTAACAGAATCTATGAGTGAAGCAAAAAACTAAATTAAATTGCAGTGAAAGAAGTTTGATTTTGTTTGAAATGATAGATGAGCTTCTCCATTTCAATTGCGTCACAGAAATAAACTAATCTGATTGCACGGTTCTGTTTGAGTTTGGCTTGAGGCGCGATGTAGGGAGTGGTGACCAGACTCGTATCGTTTGCATTCATGGGGTTAAGAATGATTAAAAATTGTGACCATTGCCATAGTTATTAACAATTTAAATCTGAAATATAGAAGATTTATTATTCTGGACTTAAGGTTTAGATACTTGGAAAGCCAAATATTGTCTTTGATACAACTTGGTAGTAGAGGAAACCACGGAGCAAGTCTGCTGGTGATTTATGGTGTTAAATGTTAAATGTTAAATGGTCGTTATTGACAATGACTCTTGGATGAGAGTCGAAACGTCTATTTTTTCAAACTGAGTCCAGATGACTACAACTGAAGCTTTTTCTACAACTTGGTAGTAGTTATACCTTTTGAAAACTTAAATTTACAGAATTATAAATATAACAAAACCACTATTCCAAGTATTTCTAAAGTCGAATGGACTAAATATATCGCAGACTTGTAGTATGTACTCTATGTATGTAGTATGTATTATTGCTAATATCTTGTGCTCTGCTGTGAACACTACCTCAGTACAAACAGCAATCTTTTCCATGTTGCATAAAGAATGCACTTTGTTTTGTGCAGTACTCTGGTCCACAGAGCTAATGGCACAGGGGCAGCTGGGGATTCATTTCTCAAAGAATGGAATTAATGAGCCCCTTTTTACTGCAAAACCATTAATGAATATGTTATGTAATAGTCATAAACAAGCCCAAGCGTTTAATTTAGCCAACATTTAGACTAGGATCGATATCTGATTAATCAAGATAGCTGGGTTGAAGTGGCATTTTAAGGGGTGTGTGTAGGGAGAAGTAGAAAGGCACATAAGAATTACTTGAAGAAATTAATGATTGTTATAAATATTTATCTGCATTTTGTTCTTATGTACAGCTCATTAAGTCACATTGAAAGAAAAGCCATGTACGTAAACACTAAGTAAGTATTTTTGATCCTTTGCAACCTCAGGTTACTTTCGGTGATGCTCGGGGAAGGTGCAGGCAGAATATAATGTAAAATGTATATACAAACTTAGATGGCTTCATATAGTCTAGTAATAGTAATTTGTGGACACTGTTGCAGAAATCTGCTGCAGGTGAAAGACTTCAGTCCATATTCATGCACCAGCAGGAACAGGAACATGGACTTGTGATATGATTTCTGATATCACATGTCATATCACAGCTAATGATAAGATAATCCTTTAAGATAAGATAAGATAATCCTTTAATGTCCACATAAGGGGACATTTCGTTGTTACAATGCAGTGGATACAGGAGGAAAGGACAGATTATAGGAACTCTTAATAGACTAAACTCTTATTAACAAAACTCCTCTCTTATCTTAATAGGGAACGGAGTGGGGGAATTAAAAGAAATGGATAAATAAAAATAAAATGATAAGACAAAAATAAGATAATAATAAAATAATAATAATAGAATAAAATAAAATAGTAAAGTAAAGTAAAGTGATAAAGTAAAGTAAAAATAGCTAGGTAATACTAATAGTAAGTAAGTAAACAAAAAAAAAAACTAAATAAAACACTCTTATTCACATCAGTTGTATGCACATGAATATTGCTTGTGAGTATGACAGTAATTGCACATGAATATGATGGTATTGCACATGGTTAAATCAGTATTGCACATGTTCAGGGCAGTGTTTGTTGTAAAGTCTGACAGCAGCAGAAGGAAAGACCTACGAAACTTCTCCCTCACACAGCGAGGGTGGATCAGTCTGTCACTGAAGCTGCTCTCCAGAGCGGACAGAGTGTCCTGCAGGGGGCGACACTCATGGTCCAGCATAGATGTGAATCTAGCCAGGACCCTTCTGTCCCCCACCTCCTGCACCGAGTCCAGAGCACAGCCCAGGACGGAGCTGGACTTCTTGATGACTTTGTCCAGCCTCTTCCTCTCCCTCTCTGTGATGCTGCTGCTCCAGCAGGCCACACCTACAGGAGCTGATGCCACCACAGAGTCATAGAAGGTCTTCAGGAGTGGCCCTGTCACTCCAAAAGACCTGAGTCTCCTCAGGAGGTAGAGCCGACTCTGGCTCTTCCTGTACAGTGCGTCTGTGTTATGAGTCCAGTCCAGTTTGTGGTTCAGATGAACACCCAGGTACTTGTATGAGTCCACTCTCTCAATGTCCCGTCCCTGGATGTTCACTGGTGAGGGGGCAGTGGGGTGGCGTCTGCGGAAATCCACCACCATCTCCTTGGTCTTCCCCGCGTTGATGAGGAGGTGACACCAGTCCACAAAGTCCTGCTCCAGTCCCCTGTACTCCGCATCATCGTCGTCCGTGATGAGTCCGATGATGGCAGAGTCGTCAGAGAACTTCTGCAGGACACAGCTGTCCGTGTCATGTCTGAAGTCTGCAGTGTAAAGGGTGAAGAGAAAGGGCGCGAGGACAGTGCCCTGGGGCACCCCCACACTGCAGGTCCGAGTGTCGGACACACAGTCCCGGGCTCTCACAAACTGGGGTCGGTCTGTGAGGTAGTCCAGGATCCACTCTGCCAGGTCATACTCCACACCAGCCGTCTCCAGCTTGTCCCTCAGGAGCAGCGGCTGGATGGTGTTGAAGGCGCTGGAAAGATCGAAGAACAGGATCCTCACAGAGCTGCCAGGCTTTTCCAGGTGAGAGAGAGAGCGGTGCAGCAGGGAGATGACGGCGTCCTCCACTCCGATGCCAGACCGATGTGCAAACTGCAGCGGGTCCATGGCTGAGCTCACGGTGGAGCGGAGGTGGTCCAGGACCAGCCGCTCCAGTGTCTTCATCTGGTGGGACGTGAGAGCCACTGGCCTGAAGCTGTTGAGGTCTTTGGGGCGCGGTGTCTTAGGCACAGGTACCAGACAGGAGGTCTTCCAGACCTGTGGTACCACCCTCAGCTTCAGGCTCATGTTGAAGACATGATCCATAACTCCACACAGTTCATCTGCGCAGGACTTAAAGAGCCTGGGGCTGATGCCGTCAGGTCCTGCTGCCTTCTTTAATTTAATCCTCTTCAGCTCTCTCCTCACCTGTGCTGTAGAGACAGTCAGTGGTTGCCAGGGGGACTGTGTGCTGGGGGGATGGGTGAGTCCAGGCGAAGTGGGGAGCTGATGGGCGGGAGCAGAGGTGTGAAGAGGAACGGGGGTGGGCCATTGTCTGGCTGTGGAAAAGGGAGCATGCAGCCGTGCAGGGGGAAGGGTGGGTGGGTGCCTGGCCTGATCAAACCTCAAGAAGTGAGTATTTAAATCATTCACCCACTGTAGGTCTCCCTCTTTCTAGCTGCTCCTCCATCCTCCTCTTGTAGCTGGCCTCAGCCTGCCTGATTTTCCTCCTCAGCTCCTTCTGCACAGTCCTCAGCTCCTCCTTGTTCCCTGACCTGAAGGCTCTCTTCTTCTCCTTCAGCAGAGCCTTAAGTTCACGGTTAATGACTGAATAATGCTGCTCAAATTCAATATGACACGGTTAATAATGCTGCTCAAATTCAATATGAGCTCACTATTTTTCATAGTTTAAAACTCTTCGTGTAGTGAATCAAATGAGGTCATTGTGCTTGTGTTAAGTCACATTAGTGTGGACTCTGTCATGTTCATACTTTATTACACTCTGACCTGTGTTTTTACCTGTGGCTCCTGATCTTTCCAGGTTTGCCCTGGTTTGGATGTTTTCCTCACAGAGCATCATAACAGAAGGTTGTTTGCTTGTTGTTAGCTCTACATTAGCTCTTTTAGCACAGCTCTAACGTTCACAAAACCATCTCCTTTCTTCAGTGTCTTTCCCATATGTCTACACTGCGTTCCAAATGATTATGCAAATTATATTTTTCTCTGATTTTGGCACGTGGTCAATATACATGACAGTCCTCCTAATTTTCAATTCACCAACCTTTAGAGTACAATTCAAATGTTACTGAACAAACCTCCCAATGAAAACAGCATTTTTTTTTTATTTTCAAAAATAAAAAAAATCAAGCCATGTTATTTTTGTAATGAACTGAAAATGGTCATTTGTTAAATTAGAAGCATTTGCAGGTCATATTTACTGACATCAAAAGCTATTTCAATCAAAACATCTTAACAGAACAAGTTACATTTTAACATAAGACCCATTATTTGATTGGCGCTTCACAAATGTTGCATCCATTGAACTTGTGAGTTTGTGGAGAGTTTCTGCTTGAAGTTCTTTGTAGGACGTCAGAACAGCCTCCCAGAGCTGCTGTTTGAACTGCCTCCCGCCCTCATAGATCTTTCACTTGAGGATGCTCCAAAGGTTCTCAGTACGGTTGAGCAGTGACGTGCGGAGAGGTTCAGGGCTAGTGAGGCGCCACTCTTTCAGGGTCAGATTTACAAACGCAAATGAACCCAAAAGAGCTCCTTAACGTTAAATCCTTGAAATGTATGAATGGACCTAAAGCCCAAACAATGTATTTCCATATGTGTGAAATCCCCTTGGACTCTCTGGACTCGAGCTGAAATTGAATTCCCTTGATCTCTTTGTACTTTGCTTTTGATGCACTTTGTTCTATATGCACTTCTTTATGACGCCATGTTTGTTATTTTGTATTTCATATGATGTAAAATAAAATCAAAAATTCAAAAAAATCTCAGATCACCTTCACCCCGCTTTTCCTGCTGAGCAATACGCACCAGTAACTGTGGTTGTGACATTTTACCCTTAAGTTAATACAAAATACATTTAAAAGCAGCACATTTCTGTCGTTAAAGAATGTATTGATATAGGGATTTTGGTATATTCTGTAAATCATCAAATCCCCCTTTTTTAAGACTCCAAAAGATCCGGGGCTTTTGGAAAAACATCTGAGGCTTGAGGCCCCTGAGCCCCCCCCTGCACCGCCGATGGTTCAAACCCAGGTCAACATGGTGAGGCGCTAACGTTGCCAGTTAGTCACACTTTTTTTCTCCCGTGTCATGACATTTGATAGACCCTGCACTTGTTCATGAATGTCTAAAATCAACATTATTCATGCTCTGACTCACACTGGAGGGGTCCAAATCCATTAGAACAGATAAGAGCGTTTTGGGGGTGCTCTGAATGTTAAATGAGGTCATACGGCTCCGGGACAGTCAAAGTGTTTTCACCAGAAATTCCTTCCTAGTTTTTAGTTTTTTTGGCCTTCGAATTTATAGCGACCATTGTCAGTCAAGTGGTAGATCATTATTAACACTTTATTTAGTGTTGATGACGTAGGCCTACTCTGGAAGTGAGTACACACAGGAAGTGAGTACTACAGCGGCCACCGACATCTTCAGAAGTCGAGATCGAGAGACATTTGATTGGCTGTGAAATTGAAGGGAATAATAAGGTTTTAAGAGTACTTTTTAATACATTTCAAGAGTAAAAAGTCACATCTATGAAGAGTCACAAGGAGTTCGCGCACATGACTCAGCTTCACGTGGCATTCGCTTTCTTTGATAAATATTTCCCCATCGTAGTTTCGTAAAATTGTTGATTCTGAATTTGCAAAGTTCTCCTGCCAGCTCATTGTTGTCAAAGAAACTCTCTCTGGCTGTAGTGTGGGCGACAAAAAGGTGACGAAAGTAGAGCACGTCGACACGAGCGTGTGGTTTTCACAAACACTACTTTTTCTTGCCGTCGTCGTGCGGTTTTGCATTGTCGCGCAAGTGCCAAAGGAAATTATATTTGAGAAAGAGTGAAGTCTCTCCCGGTCTGTGCTGAGCCAATTTCACCTCACTCATTCTGAACGGGCGAAACTGCACTCCAAACCGTTAAAAGTAAAGTAAAAGTGCAGCTCAGATTGCCTTCAGTTCAGGGCACCGCTTAAGACGTAGTGGAGGTGCTGTGGTGTTCCAGATTCACTCAGTGGGGAGTCCACTTTCACTGGACAGCCCTCTGCAGGCTTTTCTTTTTCATGTGACCGCAAGAGAACAGCAGCGCTCCGGTTTTCGTGCCAGTTACACTCCGCGAGACAATCATGCTAACAGCACCTTCGCAGTCTGAGCGTGGCAGAGGCGTCAAGTCCTCGCACCCTTCAGCGAGCCTACGAAAGTCGCACAAATGTCATACGTGTGCTGTGACCTAACCACTCAACCACCGGGCCGCACTATTCCTTCTTTTTCATGCAGTGTAGTGTTAAAATGTTGATAACGCAGATGTAGCATGAGGCGTTTTGTCGTCGTTCATATTAGCATTAGCATGTCGTACACAGATACGCCACAAAGAGATGGATCACGGTTTGTAGCAATCAAGAAGAGGCAAAGTTTATAGACTCGTTTAATACATTGTTTTGTTTTAGTTTAGATTATTCTACGATTGAGGCTGTTGTAGTCTAACGCGCCACCTACTGGACATACTTTAGTACTACCACAAATAGTAAAAGACCTACACAATACTCTTAAAGAACGTTCATTAATTGTAGTCTTAACGCGCCACCTACTGGACATACTTTAGTACTGCCACAAATAGTAAAAGACCTACACAATACTCTTAAATAATGTTCATTAGTTGTAGTCATTAGTTGTAGTCTAACGCGCCACCTACTGGACATACTTTAGTACTGCCACAAATAGTAAAAGACCTACACAATACTCTTAAATAATGTTCATTAGTTGTAGTCATTAGTTGTAGTCTAACGCGCCACCTACTGGACATACTTTAGTACTACCACAAATAGTAAAAGACCTACACAATACTCTTAAAGAACGTCCATTAGTTGTAGTCTTAACGCGCCACCTACTGGACATACTTTAATACTACCACAAATAGTAAAAGACCTACACAATACTCTTAAAGAACGTCCATTAGTTGAGCTGTTGATTGAAAGCTTCTTGTCGGTTGCTCTGTCGGTCGAGGTGGGAAATGGCGTGTAATGAACCGCCACCTCAGCACAGTGACTGACATCCTGGCACCGCGTCAGGGTCACTCAACGGCCACCGACTCTTCACACCATCGCGGGCCCGGGACGGGGAAAACAGCGCCGTCTCCCTCCCGTCTCCCGTGCGCTTTGAAGTTTCCGCTCCTCCTTCCACGACCTGCCTTGTCAGATGAAGTCAAGACGCCGCGCTGAGATTGAATCCGAGGTCAGTCACATGTGGGCAGTGTGTGCGAGGGCGGGAGGAGAACTATCGATTTACGGAGAGAGATAGTGGGACGCAAATCGGGATGAGTCAACAAGAAACGTGCGCCAAATAAAGAGGCTTGGTAATTAAAAGCGAGTTGGGTAACCACGGATTACTGCTCTGGGGGATACGGAAAGAGTGGATTCTGACTAATTATCAAGCATCTTTAGAAATGTCTCCAAGAACCGTCCTGTTCTTATTGGAGTTCGCTTTGTTTCATGAGAATTAGCGATGCAGTGTTGGAGATCTAAAGGAAGGCTTTGATGTTCAATTGTTCGTAGCTAAATATGCTTTGTCTGATGTTCCATATTTTAATAATGGTGATTTGCATCTTTAGAAGTTCGTCAAATATGCAACGGAAAAGGTCTGTTGCCAACATTTCTTGTAAACACATGAACAAGTGTTATTTACGTCGCAATATTTCCAACATTATAATAAAATATACTTGTTTTTGCTCCAATTTTTCACATGATTTTTTAAAACTTTCCTATTAACACAAAATCAAGTCAAGATAGTCAAAATACTTGAAATACTGGCCATGATAAAAGGCCGCTCGGCAATATTTGGTTTTGTTGTATTCCGTCTCGTGAATATTCTGAACTCCGACCATTGATTCTTGGTGTTTGTTGTGTTAAAGAGGAGGCAGTATTTAAATTTGTGTTCTGTGTGACACTTTGATGAGGTCCAGTAATGTACCAGGAGCACTTCCATCAGGACGCTCGTAAATAAGGCTCCCACCTCTCCCTCCCTCCTCTCCCTGTTGTTCCCTCCTCTCTCCTCCTCTCCCTCTCACTACCTCTCTCCTCCTCTGCCTCCCTCCTCCTCCTTTCTCGCCCTCTCTCCTCTCCCTGTCGTTCCCACCTCTCCCTCTCGCTCCCCCTCCTCTCCCTCTCGCTCCCACCTTTCCCTCTCGTTCCCTCCTCTCCCTCTCGCTCCCACCTCGCTCTCTCGTTCCCTCTCGCTCCCTCTCGCTCCCCCTCCTCTCCCTCTCGCTCCCACCTTTCCCTCTCGTTCCCTCCTCTCCCTCTCGCTCCCCCTCCTCTCCCTCTCGCTCCCACCTTTCCCTCTCGTTCCCTCCTCTCCCTCTCGCTCCCACCTCGCTCTCTCGTTCCCTCTCGCTCCCTCTCGCCCCCTCCTCTCCCTCTCGCTCCCTCCTCTCCCTCTCGCTCCCTCCTCTCCCTCTCTCCTCTCCCTCTCGCTCCCTCCTCTCCCTCTCGCTCCCTCCTCTCCCTCTCGCTCCCACCTCGCCCTCTCGCTCCCTCCTCTCCTTCTCGCTCTCTCCTCTCCCTCTCGCTCCCTCCTCTCCCTCTCGCTCCCTCCTCTCCCTCTCGCTCCCACCTCGCCCTCTCGCTCCCTCCTCTCCCTCTCGCTCCCTCCTCTCCCTCTCGCTCCCTCCTCTCCCTCTCGCTCCCACCTCGCCCTCTCGCTCCCTCCTCTCCTTCTCGCTCCCTCCTCTCCCTCTCGCTCCCTCCCACCTCGCCCTCTCGCTCCCTCCTCTCCCTCTCGCTCCCACCTCGCCCTCTCGCTCCCTCCTCTCCTTCTCGCTCTCTCCTCTCCCTCTCGCTCCCTACTCTCCCTCTCGCTCCCTCCCACCTCGCCCTCTCGCTCCCTCCCACCTCGCCCTCTCGCTCCCTCCTCTCCCTCTCGCTCCCTCCTCTCCCTCTCGCTCCCTCCTCTCCCTCTCGCTCCCTCCTCTCCCTCTCGCTCCCACCTCGCCCTCTCGCTCCCTCCTCTCCCTCTCGCTCCCTCCTCTCCCTCTCGCTCCCTCCTCTCCCTCTCGCTCCCACCTCGCCCTCTCGCTCCCTCCTCTCCTTCTCGCTCCCTCCTCTCCCTCTCGCTCCCTCCCACCTCGCCCTCTCGCTCCCTCCTCTCCCTCTCGCTCCCACCTCGCCCTCTCGCTCCCTCCTCTCCTTCTCGCTCTCTCCTCTCCCTCTCGCTCCCTACTCTCCCTCTCGCTCCCTCCCACCTCGCCCTCTCGCTCCCTCCCACCTCGCCCTCTCGCTCCCTCCTCTCCCTCTCGCTCCCTCCTCTCCCTCTCGCTCCCTCCTCTCCCTCTCGCTCCCACCTCGCCCTCTCGCTCCCTCCTCTCCCTCTCGCTCCCACCTCGCCCTCTCGCTCCCTCCTCCCTCTCGTTCCCTACTCTCACACAAGGTATACCATGCAGTTGTTCAGGACGCACCGGAATAGCTGCAAGGACACAGGTCTGTAAGTAAGACAATATGATGGTTTAGACTGCTCAAAAACCTGGCCATTTGAACCCCACTTGTCACATCTTGTTACATTAAGCAAGGTTAGACACCCAATCCTGACAAGAGAAGTTAAATATTAATTAGGCAGTGGATTTCCAAAAGGTACAAGTCCAAATTTCCAATATATCTATCGACAAAAAGCAATTAGCTTATTGCCAATACTTATAATGTATTTTTTAAACTTCAAAGTTACGTAGTGTTTTTCGAGGCATTATGTAATAATGGTCAGATCAAGTCAAACTGTGGAATATTCTGGGTAATCCAAGTGGTTAATTAGTCAGTTGATCAGTCAATTATTTTAATGTACTTTTCAAACACTTTTTATCCAAATAAAAGGTTGAAATGTGGTGACTGAAGACTTCAAGATGATAATATTTACAGATAAAGTATAATATTAGCTCAAAATCAAGACAGTTAATCTATAATTTTTTTTTTTTACATTTTGATTTGAAAATGTCACTGTCCTTGTTGGAAAAAAAAGCCTCTCGTTTTTAAGAGTCTGTATAGTCCTGAAAACACTAACTAGACACGATTAGTGGATTAATCCTACAATCTAATAATATATCTGCTGAGGCAAAGCAGGTGGTTGCCCTTCCACCAGAAAAGTTACAAAATACACCCTTTAAATAAATCCTATCTCACTAGCTGAGGAGAATCTGTTTACCTAATGACCAGAAAAAGAATAGTAGTAGTAAAAGTAGTATGTCGAATATGGTGGAGTTTACTGTCCAAAGTTGGTCCGGGGCAGGGCCACTGTTTTGTTCTCCTCCTCAGGGACGTCGCGCGAGAGCTGACTTTTGGCTCTTTCGCCTCACATTTGGCCGAGGTGAGCCGATGATGGAGCCAATAGATCCATGAACTCGGCCCATTCCGTACCATTTACCCATCAGCCACCGGGAAAACCCCCCTATGGCAGTTCACACGTGTCTGTCACTCACTGAATCACATACATTTATATTTATATTTAGTGTGCGCTGAAGATCTTTGGAGCGGTGCGCGATTGGGCTGATGGGTAAATGGTCCGGAGTGGGCCGAGCTGTAGAGGAGGCGAGCAGCGCCCAGCGATCTATTTTATTTTGAAAGCGCCTCTAGACCAAGCTTCTGACGCTATGTAGAGTTCTCAGCCAATCAGAAGGCGAGCAGCTTCTGGGTGGGCGTGATCTAAAAATCTGGTCTCCTCCCACTCAGAACAGATCCGGGTTCGCGGCCCGCAGGAGTCCAGCGCCACAAAACCTGAACTAACGAGTGAATGAACTCAATAGAGAAGACAATGGACATGATAAGAAAGAGTGCGTTTTGTAAGGGCCCATGACGCAGCAGATCAGAATCATTAAAACACCTCTTCAAGTGTCTACATGCTCTAGGTGCTCGTTCACGGAGATCGTATTATTTCATTGAAGGTACCGACCTACACAGACAGCGGTTCGCAACTTTTTCAACCTTTGGCTTCTCATAAATTCTCTGGTTAAAATTCAGTTTTTGATTCACTCTTTTTGAAGCGAAGGAGAAACTACAAAAAACGAAATGAAATAATACGATCTCCGTGAACGAGCACCTAGAGCATGTAGACACTTGAAGAGGTGTTTTAATGATTCTGATCTGCTGCGTCATGGGCCCTTACAAAACGCACTCTTTCTTATCATGTCCATTGTCTTCTCTATTGAGTTCATTCACTCGTTAGTTCAGGTTTTGTGGCGCTGGACTCCTGCGGGCCGCGAACCCGGATCTGTTCTGAGTGGGAGGAGACCAGATTCTAGGTCACGCCCACCCAGAAGCTGCTCACCTTCTGATTGGTTGAGAAATCTACATACTTACAAAGTTTCCTACGACGATTAATTCAGAGAGTAAACTATAGGACACAGAACATCGGCTTTTCAGGTGAAATGAGTTTGTTTAAAGGCGCTGTATTTAAGTTTTCTCATAACATTGTTCTTGCTTTGCCTGGAAGGTTCCAAAGTATGATATAGACTTTCATTTATCTTGTTAAAGGAGTTTTGATTTCCTCAAAAGTACTTGGTTAGAAGCTGTACTAAAAAAAAATGAGTGCCGATATACATTAAAGTGGGATACCATAAGACTAAGGCCAACTGAGTCTATCAAATGAATAAAAAAACAATGATTAGCACTCCCAGAAGTAAATATGACTTTATGGTGTCATATTGGGCCGCTCCGCCTTCAACTCCGCCCCTGCTACACAGGTCATGAACAAGATGTGGATCTTTCCACTGTGAGTGGATTAAATCACTTAATTAAAAATAATCGAACAGAAATAACAGCTGAAATTTGATGACAAAGTATGTAACTTACTGGCGTGACCACAGTGCACACGTCTGATGTTGCTCACAGGGGTCCGAGGGGCCCGGGGCCCAGGATGTTTGTGTGTTTGCTCAGACACATGAAGAATTAGAGGGAACGTTGAGCAGGACCATCACAACCTGCTCGTTTAAAGCCATTGTTTGTTTGTAACGGTGTAAACTTTGCTGCCTCTTGAAAATTCACTTATAAATTCAAATTCACACAAAAATAACACACATAATGTATTTATCTGGGATATTACATTGTTTTGTTGCATGATTGTGCAAACATACTGGCATTTGTTTAGCCTAAATGGTTTTCTATTTCCATTTTTACTCAGTCTATACATTTATATTTTTGGCAGTTTTTCTATATGGGATATAATCGTATATGAATATATCACACATCCCTAAATGATCCATCCTGATTTTGAATTGTAAATAAGAATGTTTCCAGGTTGATGGGTGGTACACCTTTTTACTCAGAACAGTTTACTACAATTTTTGCTTCTAAACAAAAAAAAGTGACATTCAAAGTGCCTTGATTCAAACTCTCGGACACTTGTTGGGTCGGCTCAGTTCTTTAGCATAAACGCTGATGCTCACTTATGCGTTGTATGAATTATTCATGAAGTCGTTCCCAACACATTTGTACCAATCTGTCATCATCCGAGGCCTTTTAACCTTTTGCCAACAAAGTGCTCTGATCCACCTGGCTGCTGTGTAAGGGGCACACTGCCATCTGGTGGTGAAAGACTGTACTGAAGGCTGTGCAAGATTAGAGCACGTTTATGGCAAAGTATAAATGTAATACAAGCATTAACTGGCAAAGTAATAGACAAACTTTCAACTTTCACCATCATGAATAAACCTTCCTAGTCTGCGTTTGTAAAGACAATAATTCACGTGGGAGTTCAGTTTCAAAACCCAGTAAATGGCTTGGAAATAAATACAAAACCACCAAAATATATTTCATATTTTCTTTTTTAAACTTTGAAAAAAAAAAAAAAATGTATTTATTAACTTTTTCCACTTTTTCGTGCCCTCATTAAAGAAATAGATTAGAACAATATGAAAATACAGGGCTTTAGAAGGGAGATATTGATTTGAACACAAACTAAAACCTCTAGATAAAATATAATTAGGAGGACGTTTTGTCGCCGTCGCTGTTCTCGGTGATCTTGCGTTTCTTCTCTGCACAGGACTTGAAGACTCTGGCTCTGTAGAAGTGAAGTTCCTTGATGCTCTCCTGGATGTCCTCCAAGGCTCTAAAACAAGCACAAACATACAGTATGGAAGATCCAATAATCCATGCATTTCAGGCACAAAAGTAGAAGCACAGCAATAACAATACAATATATACCAAATATCCATCTGCAGGATTTTCAAGAATAACTGCATTCTTAGCATTTTATTTTGGGTTAATAAAGTTTAAATGAGTGTTGCCTAAACCCTTTCGGCCATTACAATATTAAAAAAGGTCCTGTTTAAGTTATAACTTAACTTTTATTCTACACTTGACTGTGATTGGTTGAATCCACCTCTCGCTCAGGGCAAAGACTGACCAATTGGAGGAGAGGTGTAGCAGATCGACTGAGGGATCACAGCGCCATTACACGCTGATCATCATAAACAGAAATAGCGTGGGTAGATTCGGTATGGTTACGTGATCTGTGCTTTGTTCTACCTGTGAGATGCTCTTTTGAGAGGCGCCTCCTTGTACTCTTCTGGAAACCACCTCCTGGAAGTCAAACACAACAGCAGCGCCACATTAATCCAGCCGTTTGGTTTCGGTGACTGCAGCGGCCTCTAATCAACAGCATGTTAAAGCTGATGGACGCGGCGCGGATCGTTACTGGAGTCGGAGTAAATAAGGTAGTAATGATGAGACGAGCATGGAAAATAACCGTTAGGCAAGTTAAATAGACTAGAAAAAAATCTCATTACAAGAGGTTGTGATCGCTCGGGTTTCTCGAGGCGCGCGCTGTCACAGGGAAAGGTCAACCCAATATGAGTAAATGTACAATCATCATCAGCCAGACCAGCATTCATACATGTAACAGTACAATGTATGTATGTATGTATGTATGTTAGGGATGCGTACCGCTACGACGGACCGGATCTGGACTTGTAAAAACGTTTCGGTTCAGGTCCAAAAAAAAAACAAAACCCTGTTGATTCGGTTCTGGACTCATTCAAAATCTACCACTCACATTCAATATCCTTTACGTTCTAGAATCTAAACCATCTTAAACCTTCCATAGATGGCGAAATTCGCGCTGGAAAAGACGTAAACACTGACATCGCTGTCAATGGCCCGGAGCCATCAGCGACGCACGCGTCTTCCCCGCGGCAGAAGTTGAAGCCGGCGCAATGAGTTTAAAGACGCGTGAGACCGAACCTTCAGGAAGATCGCTGGCTTTATTTGAATCGTTTGAAGCCGCCGCGTGCGTCGCCGCTTGTGCCGCTTGTGCCGCTCCGTGAGTTAGTTTAAGACGTTAAAGGAGCGGGTTGTGCTTTGGTTTGGGTGTAAATATTGTAACTTCTCGCTCAGGTCAGTAATGCTGGTTTAGTGCTCACAAGTTGTCACTTTATTTCTTGAACAGAGTTGGTTACTGTTGGCCGTAACCATGGTGATGGAACAGGAACATCAAAAACTACCTCGTCTCCAGAGCCGCTCTTAGCTCCGCCCCAGAGACCACACGCACTAGAGACTAGGGTCGCTACAATATGAATAAAATAACTTATGTTGTGGTGTGATGTAGCATTTATTTAGGTGGGTTTATGTGCAATATACATATTTATACATCTAAGTAAATACTAAGTCAAAGTAATATTGTTTAATTGCTGGATTCATTAATTGGAGAGTATACTATGTAAAAGTATTTGTATTATACAGTTGTTAAATATGGTCTTGTGTTTAATGCTGTTAATATGATGTATTGTGTGTAGTGTAAAATATTTTCATATTCTATTTTTGATACTGCTAAGTTGATTGATTTATCGTGGTTCTAGTTGACTGTTATGCTAGTTTTTGAAGGTTTTTACATGACTTTGATGCCAATGGATCTGCAAAATTAAAGAGTGGAAATGTATCTAAAGGCATTAAACTTCAAATGTGGGAACAGCCCAGTCAAACCAGTGATACACTTGAGAAACATAGTATCAGCAGAAACAGCCGCCCCAAAACCAATACTCAACTTGCTCTTGTTCGAGAGTTGTTCCTCTAGTAAAACACATGAATGTGTGTTATCTAGCAGCTTGTGATTTGTAAGTTGTAACTTCTGTTAATAAACAGTGAATAAACCAGATAAATTGAGTTTATTTCAGTCTGCAGTTAAGCCTTGTGTTTGATAGAAGTCCTTGTTCATGCGTCTTCAACTTAATTGAGGCAAGTAGCTATATATATATATATATATATATATATATATATATATATATATATATATATATATATATATATATATATATATATATATATATATATATATATATATATATATATATATATATATATATATATATATATTATATATATATATATATATATATATAATATATTAGATATATATATATATTATATATATATCTAATATATATATATATATATATAATATATTAGATATATATATATATTATATATATATAGCTACTTGCCTCAATTAAGTTGAAGACGCATGAACAGGGCATATATGGGCCAACATTCTGGTGTGGGCCGTCTTTGGGACAATTGGCTCCATCATCGGCTCACCTCGGAGTGAAGTGAGCCGATGATGGAGCCAATAGATCCATGAACTCGGCCCATTCCGGCCAATTTACCCATCAGCCACCGGGAAAATCCCCCTATGGCAGTTCACACTTGCTGGAGTCCGTGCTGAAATTATTTTTGCCTTAGCCTTGTTTTAGTATGTTTTTAATGTTAAAGTATTTTCTATTGCACACTTTATAAAATAATACAATAATGGATGTCTAATTGACTATTATTAAAGATTCATTTTATACACACTTTGCTTATTTGTTTACATGCCTGCTGGGTATTTTAAATTGAGCTGCTATTTTTATTCAATTCAAATTTTGCACTATTATTTCTTATTCAAGCTACCTAAGAAAGGTGCACTGTTAAAGTGTTAAGAAATAAAATAAAAACTGGGGACAACATTGATCATTGCTGAAGATGCAAATGCAATATCATATACAACTTACTGTTGGAAAAATTGTAAAAAAGAGAAAATGAGGAACGCTTCACGAATTTGCGTGTCATCCTTGCGCAGGGGCCATGCTAATCTTCTCTGTATCGTTCCAATTTTAGTATATGTGTTAGCGAACTAACACAATATGCCTCTGTTGCTGACGCAGTTATACAGGGCTGCTGCGGCATACCGGCCTCAGTAATGGTTGGTAGAACAATGCATGCATGTCTTTCAGATGGTAATAAGCATTGTAATAAGCTCTGAGGGAGGTGTTCTGTTTGATATGTATTGTTCTGGCTACTTATGAGTAATCCAGACGTTATTTGATGGTGTAATTACATTTATATAAGTTCTAAATGTTACGTTTTATTTTTGTGAACCGGAAGTTGCGTCGTTCCTGACTTCCCCTTTAATGCACAAATGCATGCTGGGTAATATGCGTTGGTCTTTCAGATGGTAATAAGCTCTGAGGGAGGTATTGTTCTGGCGCCTTATGAGCCATCCAGACGTTATTTTATGTTGTAATTACATTTATATGCTTTTCTGTTTTATTTGGAAGAAGTTCTAAATGTTACGTTTTATTTTAGCGAACAGGAAGTTGCGCCGTTTCTCACTTTCTGTTTAGCGCTAGCTCGAATCAACACTTACGATCACGCTGTGTCCTGAGCCAGCACAGCCTGTATGTTGCTATACATAATACAACCTATGGCTGTGCACTTAGAACGCACCATTTATATGTTGTTACGTTTCGATTTGTTAAGCAAATGCCGCTAATTTGTGTGTTTAGCCATGTTAGCGCCGTACATTAGCATGTTAGCGCCGTATGCTGGCGTTAGCATGTTAGCTCATATTCACATTTACTGTGTTCGCGTTGTACTTATATTGGTCCACAAAACATTGTCAGCTCATACACTCTATTC
Source organism: Eucyclogobius newberryi (assembly GCF_026437365.1). Taxonomy (NCBI): domain Eukaryota; kingdom Metazoa; phylum Chordata; class Actinopteri; order Gobiiformes; family Gobiidae; genus Eucyclogobius; species Eucyclogobius newberryi. Next base: position 26,188,786 of record NW_027315779.1, on the reverse strand, counting down.
TACGTTACAGTTTTACCATTCGTTCTTCACTTTTCATGCCGTGCAGCCAATTAAACCCAGTTAAAAAGAACGGTGTGGGTTTTGGAGATAATGGATATCTTCCGGTCAAACTGAGTGCGAGGCCAGGACACGTATAGTAAATAAACAGCGGAGCTGTCTATATTAGTTCAGCATTATATTACTGCCTTCACCCATTAGCCAAAACAACCAATTTTCATTACATACACAAATGTAGTATTATGATACAGTGCTCGCTGGTAATACATTTAAATCACTGTCTTTTATGTTTATAATTTCCATGATTCCATTAAGTAGTCAATATTCAAATATGTATGGATTGTGGATAGGCTTATACACCATGTAATAGTATGTTTAGGGTGCATGTACCTTTGAAAAATAAGGTACATTAAACCATCCTTGGAGGAAAAAGCAACCCCATATGAGGCATGTTTACCATCCCTTAAAAAAGTATGGGCAGAGACCGTTACGTTTGTAGCAATGACATAGAACAAGTGAGTGTTCCTCATTTCATTGTTATTGAAAAACCTGAATGAAGCAAAATACAACTCTACACTTTAATGTGGTTAAATGCACAAAAAAGTCATATGCATTACTGTGGCTTTTTTATTAACTGGAATGCTTTATTGGTCTGGACAGCAGTAGTGTGGGGCAAAGAAGTGAACGGCCACATCCAGTTTGTGCCTTAAAGCACTGACTTATCCCGGCGCACGCCAGTTTGATGTGGCTATCGCTCTGAACGGAGTTCTACATTATATAAATCTGGACATTCTCTCATGAAAGCAGTCGGCGGCATGACAAATATTTTAATCTGATTGGTCGAAGCGTCACAGGAACAAATCCAGTGAGAGAAAAGCACAGACTTCCTCCCCATCCTCCAAAGCACTTCTATGTGCACAATTAAAAAAAACAAAATAGTCCATAAACCTGCTAAAATTGGCCAAATTAAAAGTGAAAGTTACACCCAAAACTATAATGCTGCGTTGTGATTGGTCAGGCTCACATTGGCCCGGGCTTAAACCGAACAGCACGAGCCTGACCAGATGAATTCTATTCTGCTGTGAGTTACACATCATAAACAGCAGGAGGTGGAGCGCCCTCTGCTGTCAGTACATGGTCATTAACTTGAAGGTGCCACTTGCCTGCAGAGCTCCTTGATGGTGCTGACATCAATGATCCTGTAGTGGAGGTGGAACATGAACTGTGGCATGTACTTGTCCAGGAAGCGCTTGTCTGCATGGACAGAGTTTCCTGCACGCATGAACAAACAAAGAACTTCTAAGTTCCTCTTTATCTTTTCTGTCTGGTGTTTGAACACATCACTAAGACAAGAAATATGTTTGCAGGAAACTTGTTTCGCTTGTGGTGGATTGTGTCACC
>NW_027315779.1:26097388-26182388 GCF_026437365.1 Eucyclogobius newberryi | reverse complement strand
TGCAGCAGAGGACATTTGTGTTTGTGTTCAGTGATGGGACAATCCTTCAGTTATTTAAGAGATAAAGGTGCACTATGGAACACTTCCATTGGAGGAATGCATGTAATAGAATAAATGCAACATGGATGAGTGCACCGTTACAAAGTACATTAAGCAAGTCAAGTTTTTGAATGAACGTACGTGGAGTAGACACAAAGTCTCCATGGCGTTCATTTTGCCTGAAATCTTTTACATACGGATCATATGTACTGTCCATTTTCAAAACAAATGACAGACTAAATCTGTTTTTAGGGCTCTCCTGTCCCCGGAGGAAGTCTATTGTACATGTTTTAGCTGTAAGGGGGAAAAAACAATAAGTATTGTATTTTTATCAAACCAGGAAGTAATGCTGGTGCGGTTACTGTTCGCGGTGGCATGAAGCCAATTCTTACCTTTCACAAACTTCTACAAGGTCAATATGGTCATGGTCATCTGATCCTACTGACCCCACTTAAGACGGCAAATGGGACAATTCCGGACTTAATCTTACTGAATATATGGACATGACATGCCTCTTTTTAAGGCTCAGAACATGTAGGATTTAGTCACAAAACTCAAAGAGACATCATGAATAGTCACTGCTCGTCATCATTAGAAACGACTGAATGGAAATGGAAGTAGCCTGGATCAAAGAGCAGACGTTCATTCTTTCAGTTCCAGACAGTAAATTGGACAGAAATATGATTGGGGACAGATACTTGGTTTAGAGCACAGTAATCAAACTATGAAGAAAACTAATATGAAATCATTCAACAAAGACCATTTTCAGCTGTTTTTTGTGGTGGAGACTGTATTGGGCTTTGGGTTTTAATAGGCTAATAATAATAATATTGTTTATGTTTTATGACATGTTCAAATAGTTTTGAAGAAATGTGTAGATACACAAAAGCTAAACATCGGTATTGGGACTGGAAAAGCTGGATCGGTGCATCCCGAGTAGGAACAATGAGGTACAGCGCCTTTAAGTACTATGTGGACGAAAGAAATACTTTATACCTGAAGTATTTCTTTTTTGCAATACATAGTTGGATATTGCTATAATAATAACTTTGTATAGATTGTCCCGGCCTTAACAGAAGCTACAAGCCCACCTGGCCGTGGTGTTCTTTGCACCAGTCTGACATGCCGTCCAGCAGCTCCTCAGGCTGCTTTATGATCAGGTTGGGACCCTGACAAATGAAAGGAAGAAGATTATTTCAAGCACATATACAACAGATGCAATGTAGTAGTTTTAGCAGTGCAGAATGTAGTAGCAATAGTGGCAGTAGGCCTGACATAAGTCAATTTAAATAACTATAAGCCTATACTGGGTCTGAAAGTACACTGCACTGTGCAGTTGAAGATCTTTTTATGCCAATGATATCTCAGAAAATCCTTATCTAAATTAATTTCTCCATAAAATATAACTGTAAGAGACGCAGACCACAATGTAATAATGCATATCAGTAAAACAGCATGCTAAGATCTATAGTCATAAACATGTTTAGAATTCCACTCACTTTGTAAGTTAACGAACTATAAAAAAGCAAACATAAAAACCACAAGTGATAAATATTGAGCCATAAATATTATTGTAATATTGTTCATCTCTAATATAGTGAACAATAAGTTTATGCCAAGTAATAATAGTATTTAGTAGTGTTCAAAATGTTTACACTAAAGGAACAGGCTCGTCTTAAAAATACTTAACAATTTCAATACATTACATTTATTTTTTATGAATGAAGGAAAGGATTTTGATACAGTTTTAATTTTCTGACAATTCAGTACAAAAATACTTTCTTGATGTTACCATGTGGTCTTTTACTAATTCTGATAAAGCTCAAGTTTGTTGAGTTTGTTAGTTTATTTGAACAGGGACTTTGCACATGAATAAAAGTATTCAGTAAATGTGCTAAACAGCTGGTTTTCAACTGTGATCTCCACTTTGTCTTAAGTTTCTAGTTTTAGACTCATTGGGACAAATGTTCCAGACTCATAAATTCAGACTACCAATGAATGTTTTATATAAATTGTATGTTTCCTCTCTGTGTCATGCTTTTTTTGTTTCTTAATCTTTCATTGTCTAATACCAGTCTCTTGATACTTCAGACAGGCCTGTGTGAGTGCAGTTACCTCAGCTACAACATTCAGGTCAGAGTCTGTGATGATACAGGCCATTTCAATGATTTGGTCCTTCTCAATGTCAAGGCCGGTCATCTGGGAAAAACAAGCACAAATACATATTACAAAAATATTTAAACTAAAACACATGAAACATATACAAGGTGTTTTATTGGCCACAAACCAGATGGTAAACCAGTTACCACCAATCACAACCAGAACCTCCCGCCACAAGAACAGTTCCTTTCCCTTTATTCCTAATTTGTGAATAAGTGTGTTGTTGGGAGTGATGTTGACAGAGAGAAGTTTCTTTTCACACGGAACATTCACGGCTCGAGACGAGTTTGGGAAGTTTGTGCACGAGGAACACATGAAGGACTGGGGATTATCGAGTGCTCGTCCAAACACCAAATGACCAAAGCTTTAGAGATTAAGAAGTTCTACTTAGGTCATGATGTTAAGTGTTTGTATTTGATTGTGTCAAAAGACATTTGGGCGTGATCAACAGCAGTTGTCTCGGAGGGCGACAGTGAAAAAGCAGATGAAACAATGTTCATGGGGACTTGGCAATGTCCCTGCATCCCGTGTCCTTAGACCCTCCTTCTCAGCCAGGGTTCCACTGTCATTTCATGAAGGAGTTTTTAAACATATCCTTGATAAAAGAACAAATATTAAGATATGAGAAGGAAAAGTCCACTTCAGTTCATGTGGTGTTGTCAGGAGAACTGCCAGAGCGAGTCATAAGGCTAGTATTGTGTCCATAACTAATTGTTTACAGGCTTTAATTATAGTTCATGTGTTCTTATTATTTATCTAATACATTTCTACCATTCGCGGGTAACTGGAGCCTATCCCAGTGACTGTGGGCCTTAGGCGGGGTACACTGGACAGAGACCATTCACTCTCACATTCATTCACTAAGGGCAATTTACAGTTGCCACTTTTACCTAACACATGCATCTCCTTATAGAGGCGAGAACTAACCACTCTGCCACCGTGCACCCCTTATTAGGCCCAAGCGCCACAAGCTGGCGAGAGGCCTATTAATCTCGTAAGGCCGCTGCGAAAGTGCGCACGTAGTGCGCACGAAATCGAGCGCGAAGCGCTCGCCCACTTCCAAACACTCACTAACGCCCCGTGCATACTAATTAGTAGTAGGAAAATGGAACTTTACCGTTGTAAACGGGCGAAGCCCGTGCAAAAGTACGCACTAAACGAGCACTTTATATGGGGATGACGGTCGTCATCCCCATATAAAGCACTCATTTGCGCTAAGTAGCTCACGAATACGTTGCCCATATCTTGCATGTTCCGTGCATATAAGCATGTAATGCAAAAATTGAACATTATTACTGTTTAGAGGGCCAAAAACACAAAGTGGGCGGAGCCCACTCAAAATTAACGAAAGTACCAGTCAGTGACCAGGGACCCACACCATGAGGTAGGAAAGCGCGAGCGCTTTCCGAAAATGTATAGTTTATGATATTTGAAAAATGGGAAACATTGTTTTCGGAATATTATTCTTTCTTCTTCTTCTTCTCGGGACCAACCCCCCTATTTTTCACCCAGTGAACATTGACGAAAAGTCACAAAAATTAGCACACCTCTAAAAATCGTGCCTCTCTATATTCTGGCTATTTCCTTTTTCTAAAATAAAAAAAAATTGCGCGTCAGCGCCCCCAAATGTACCAAAAATGCATTGAGAGATGGGAAATGCCCCCAAAAAAATCTGATCGTAAAATCATGAAATTTGGCGCAGAGGTAGATGGTGACAAGACAAGTAAAAAATATTATTACGGCAACGCCGTCCGCCCAACCAAATGTCGGCCATATTGCTTCAAAAATGGCTAAACATGACTTCGGAGTTTTTCCAAACGTCGTACTTTTACGAACTCCTCCCAGGGCGTTGGCCCTAAAAAGCTGAAATTTGGTGAAAATGCTACTGAGGAGTGGGACATCAAAAGTTATCCAAATTACATTGATACCTCTCACGGTCTCTGTGCGGCGAAGCCGCAAACTGTAGCAAGAATTTCAGAAATCTCCCAAATTTAACATTTCTGCCGTTTGCGCAGATAAAGTCCGAATTGCGTCAAATTAGAATCAGTTGTTAAACTCTTTGCCCTAAACCTACTTGAAGTGAAATAAATTAATTTGGAGCCACAGCGCCCCCTACAGATTTTATATGGAGGTTAAATATTTAGTTTTGCGAACTTATATGAAATTTGACACACAACTCAATTTCAGCATCCCCATCAGAAAAGTCAATGAGACCCATGTCATAATTGTTATGGCTTTGCCGTAACGATGACCGAAACCTTCCATGTTATTCCAATGGGGAAATCGCCAGAACATGTTTACACTTTAGACTTTCACAAACTCCTCTTAGGGCGTTAGACATATTAACCTGAAATTTGGTGAGACTCATCTTCAGGTGTGGACCATCAAAAGTTATCCACATTTTTATTCAAAGAGTCACGGTGTCTGTGCGGCAAAGCCGCACATTTTGCCAAGAATTCAAAATAAAATAGCTTTTTGATGGTAAAACAAAGGGGAGAAGATGTGACAGCGTCACAGATTCAGCAGTAGGCGTAATAAAAGGACAATTGGGGCGCGTTAGCGCCCCCTCCTCTTGCGGCGTGGCGGCGGCGTAGCGAGGGCCGATCATTGCTGCTTGCGGCTATATTTATTATTATTATTCATTGTTTTATTGCACTTAACTGCGGTCACTGGACTCAGTTATTGCTTTTAAGGGTCAGCTTAAAACCTTTTTATTTAGTCAAGCCTTTTAATTGCATTTGTTTTAGCGGCTGATTTTACTGTATATTGTTGTATATGTATTGCTCACTGTAAATTGTTTGTGTTTTTATTGTTTTATTCTGTGTTTTGTGAATAACTTTGTGACTTCTGTCTGTGAAAGGTGCTATACAAATAAAATGTACTTACTTATTTACTCAACACTGATGCTCATTACTTGTCGTAAACCTTTTCTGACTGTACGACCCAATAGTGTATTTGTAGGATCAATTTTGGCCGAACTTTCATGAAAAAAAACAAGAAAATAACTGCATCTTCTCAATAGTTTACGTTCTACATGCACCACGTGTTCGCCCCCCCCCTCACTTCCGCCTCAGTTGACGTGCAACTCTGTCAAAGTAAATGTACACCTTTGACAACTACATCTAGCTGCTCAAACTTGTGCCACTTCTCCACGTGCACGCAGTATTGTAGCATCAGCAGAATGTAACACGCAAACACAATTTAGCACACGCGCGAGTTTCCCGGGAACACTGACGTCAACATAGTCCTTTTGCTACATGCTACATGCTAACGCCGCACTTGCCTCCAGGTCCACCCACACCATTCGCTGAGACATCGCCGCCGAGGACGCGCTGACGCGGCTGGACGTGTCCGTGGACATCTCTGCAAAGCTAAACCTGGAGCCGGGGGAAGGGAGGGATGTGACGTGTCCGGCGAACTGCGGCTGGGGAAGGGGCGTGTTGGTCCGCGGAGAGCTACAGCGGGACGGTGACGGTGCCGCGCGGGGGGTCAGCCGTGGTCTCCTCCGGTAAAGGAACGTGAGTGCGGCCAATGCCGGGGTCCGAGAGCAGGGCATCAGCGGCATCCTCCTGAGCCAGCTTCCGACGGGAACTGTCGTAAATACAAAAAATAAAAACAAAATGGGAATCGGCAGCTTTTCTTTTTGTCCACGAGATGGCGACATTATCAACGCTTTATCAGAGGGACGTCAGTAGCCTGCAGTGTTTGCAATACTTTGACAATTTTGTGAATTCTGAATATACATTAACATTATATTTGTATACTTTGTAACGTACTATGTTACCTTGTCCAATCAGAATACACATTCAGAATACCTTGAATACGTGCACATTTGAAAGTACTACATATACGATTTAAACAGCTTTTTGTTTCACTGTTTCTTATGCATTTATACAATAAGAGAACTTTAATCACAGATTATAGAAGGACAAATTGCACATGCACTCCCCATAAGAGATGTGTTTTTCTCACCAATTCAGTGCACTTTGAAGCCTGCATTTTAGGATCAAATAAGACAATGACTTTCAGAAAGTAACTATTCTGAATACCACCAAAAGAAAGAGTAACTGGGATACAGTCAAAATTAGTATTCTGAACATGTGGGACTGGAGTGGAATATGATGAAATTCAAATTATTCAAACCTTAATTATTTTTGCTGCATTTATTTGGAAACCTCTACTGATATGAGGAATTGTCATTTTCATTAAATTTTGCAGCGAGCCTATACAACACTGAACAAAAATATAAACTTTTGTTTTTTGCTCCCATTTTTCATGAACTGAACTCAAAGATATGAAACGTTTGCTATAAACACATAAAACCAATTCCTCCCAAATATTGTTCACACATTTGTCTGTTCAATTATTACAAATTCATCCCACCTCACTGGGTTGGTTAGAAGGATGTACCTGGGCCTCAGAACTCCTGCCTTGGACACAATAAATAGGTTTGAATGATGGTGCTGGTGTGGGCTGAAGACTCACTCTTCTGCCCGGTAAGAACTCAAATAAGGAGACGCTCTTTACTTGAGAGTGGTTCATTGGCTTGAATGGTTCTTTACAGTTTGATTGCGGGTGAGGCCTGGTGTATGTGCTCCTAGACAAACAGACCAATGAAAACATTAATATATATGTAATACCGTCACAAACACTGCAATGACTGAGATAAACTAAGAGGACTCCGCTGTAACAATAACACATTTACACATTTACACATCAAAGAACATGTAAATAGTGCATCGACATTAGCGTCACTTAAGATGTACACGTGATGGACGCATGCATCAATTAAGCAGAAAACGGCTTTAATCACTAAACTAAATATACTCATGCATTGTAAACTCTACTTACTTATGTCACGCACACACTACTAAATTGGGGAGGCAAACAAACTACTACTTTAAACTTTAAACTCTGATAAACTGCGATGGCAAACTCCGACTCTAAACTCCCTCTCTCTCTCTCTTCTCACACGCACTGCGCTGCTTACCAGGGGTCTAGGCTCCTCCCCTTAAAGGGCCAGCATGACAGTCTCTTCGTGGACCTATTATGATCTGGATAGGGTATGGCCATGGATCTATTATAATATCTGGATAGGGTATGGCCATGGATCTATTATAATATCTGGATAGGGTATGGCCATGGATCTATTATAATATCTGGATAGGGTATGGCCATGGATCCGTTATAATATCTGGATAGGGTATGGCCATGGATCTATTATGATCTGGATAGGGGATGGCCATGGATCCATTATAATATCTGGATAGGGTATGGCCATGGATCTATTATAATATCTGGATAGGGTATGGCCATGGATCTATTATAATATCTGGATAGGGTATGGCCATGGATCTATTATAATATCTGGATAGGGTATGGCCATGGATCCATTATAATATCTGGATAGGGTATGGCCATGGATCTATAATAATATCTGGATAGGGTATGGCCATGGATCTATTACATTATCTAGATAGTGTATGGCCATGGATCTATTATAATATCTGGATAGGGTATGGCCATGGATCTATTATAATATCTGGATAGGGTATGGCCATGGATCTATTATAATATCTGGATAGGGTATGGCCATGGATCCATTATAATATCTGGATAGGGTATGGCCATGGATCCATTATAATATCTGGATAGGGTATGGCCATGGATCTATTACATTATCTGGATAGTGTATGGCCATGGATCTATTATAATATCCGGATAGGGTATGGCCATGGATCTATTATAATATCTGGATAGGGTATGGCCATGGATCTATTATGATCTGGATAGGGTATGGCCATGGATCTATTATAATATCTGGATAGGGTATGGCCATGGATCCATTATAATATCTGGATAGGGTATGGCCGTGGATCTATTACATTATCTGGATAGGGTATGGCCATGGATCTATTATAATATCTGGATAGGGTATGGCCATGGATCTATTATAATATCTGGATAGGGTATGGCCATGGATCCATTATAATATCTGGATAGGGTATGGCCATGGATCCATTATAATATCTGGATAGGGTGTGGCCATGGATCTATTATAATATCTGGATAGGGTATGGCCATGGATCTATTACATTATCTGGATAGTGTATGGCCATGGATCTATTATAATATCTGGATAGGGTATGGCCATGGATCTATTATAATATCTGGATAGGGTATGGCCATGGATCTATTACATTATCTGGATAGTGTATGGCCATGGATCTATTATAATATCTGGATAGTGTATGGCCATGGATCCATTATAATATCTGGATAGTGTATGGCCATGGATCTATTACATTATCTGGATAGTGTATGGCCATGGATCCATTATAATATCTGGATAGGGTATGGCCGTGGATCTATTATAATATCTGGATAGTGTATGGCCATGGATCTATTATAATATCTGGATAGGGTATGGCCATGGATCTATTACATTATCTGGATAGTGTATGGCCATGGATCTATTATAATATCCGGATAGGGTATGGCCATGGATCTATTATAATATCTGGATAGGGTATGGCCATGGATCTATTATGATCTGGATAGGGTATGGCCATGGATCTATTATAATATCTGGATAGGGTATGGCCATGGATCCATTATAATATCTGGATAGGGTATGGCCGTGGATCTATTACATTATCTGGATAGGGTATGGCCATGGATCTATTATAATATCTGGATAGGGTATGGCCATGGATCTATTATAATATCTGGATAGGGTATGGCCATGGATCCATTATAATATCTGGATAGGGTATGGCCATGGATCCATTATAATATCTGGATAGGGTGTGGCCATGGATCTATTATAATATCTGGATAGGGTATGGCCATGGATCTATTACATTATCTGGATAGTGTATGGCCATGGATCTATTATAATATCTGGATAGGGTATGGCCATGGATCTATTATAATATCTGGATAGGGTATGGCCATGGATCTATTACATTATCTGGATAGTGTATGGCCATGGATCTATTATAATATCTGGATAGTGTATGGCCATGGATCCATTATAATATCTGGATAGTGTATGGCCATGGATCTATTACATTATCTGGATAGTGTATGGCCATGGATCCATTATAATATCTGGATAGGGTATGGCCGTGGATCTATTATAATATCTGGATAGTGTATGGCCATGGATCTATTATAATATCTGGATAGGGTATGGCCGTGGATCTATTATAATATCTGGATAGGGTATGGCCATGGATCTATTATAATATCTGGATAGGGTATGGCCATGGATCCATTATAATATCTGGATAGGGTATGGCCATGGATCCATTATAATATCTGGATAGGGTATGGCCATGGATCCATTATAATATCTGGATAGGGTATGGCCATGGATCTATTACATTATCTGGATAGTGTATGGCCATGGATCTATTATAATATCTGGATAGGGTATGGCCATGGATCTATTATAATATCTGGATAGGGTATGGCCATGGATCTATTATAATATCTGGATAGGGTATGGCCATGGATCTATTATAATATCTGGATAGGGTATGGCCGTGGATCTATTATAATATCTGGATAGGGTATGGCCATGGATCTATTATAATATCTGGATAGGGTATGGCCATGGATCTATTATAATATCTGGATAGGGTATGGCCATGGATCTATTATAATATCTGGATAGGGTATGGCCATGGATCCATTATAATATCTGGATAGGGTATGGCCATGGATCTATTATAATATCTGGATAGGGTATGGCCATGGATCTATTACATTATCTGGATAGTGTATGGCCATGGATCTATTATAATATCTGGATAGGGTATGGCCATGGATCTATTATAATATCTGGATAGGGTATGGCCATGGATCTATTATAATATCTGGATAGGGTATGGCCATGGATCTATTATAATATCTGGATAGGGTATGGCTAGCCACAGCAACCACCCCCAGTGGCCACTCCATTGGTACTGCAGCCAAAGAAATCGTGCGGCCCATAAAGCTTTTTTTCCCTAGAGCGCAATGTAATGAAAAAGTGCTCGTGTTTGGCTGACAGGGGCCTAGAGCTTTCAGAAATGTCGGATATAGCGAAGAAATGAATGACACAAACCTCAACGATCAAGGACTGGACTGACATTGCAACAGACATCAGGCAAATGGGAAAAATGACATTCAGACTTCATTTGGAAATAGAACATTTGACAGACTTTGGATAAAATGGGACCTTTCCTTCAACTTAAATGTGAATGATTTTGTTTCTTTTGATTCTTGTTTTATGTATTTTTGTGTATTTGTTTGTATTTTCATTCTCTGGTCTAGGTGTGTTCTGTTATGTTTATTCGTTTTAAAAAAACGAACAAGATGAACACTCAAAATGGTTGGTTTTGCTTTATTGGGGGGTCTGGTGGTAGCGGGTTGTCAGAAAACCCAATTGTGCGCTGAAGTTGCTGGATATTGGCCCTGGAAGTAAACATCCAGGGCCTCTGTCTCCCATGGGAAACCAGCAAGTTCTATCATGGAGCACGCACAGCTCCAGACGTTTCACTTCACTCTGTCACAACGCACCGGACGATTAGACAGAGCCGAGAGTTCTCGTGTGAGGCGCAGATGTTTAGATACACTGGAAACCACTACCACGTAATGAGCTGACACTGTGGTTTTATAACCACAGTGTCAGAAGGAGGGAGAGGGAGGGAGTGAGAGGGAGATGGGGGGAGAGGGAGAGACGCAGACACTCCAGCAATGGCTTCAGCCATTGCAGATTTTCTAGTTCAGTTTATTATTATCTATAAATATTGTCAATAATCCAGACCTTAAAGGAAATTTTGATGGAGATCAAGATATCAGAGCTCGCTGATGGTGCAGCTCTTTTTCTGAAAAAAACTAACCTCAGATACAAAATGCTGCTGCGTTAATAGAAGAATGAACCCACTTATATAGCGTAATTATACTGGCATTGGCATCTACAGGACATGGGGTGAAGTCCTCCTGGCATGTAGTCGTGTGCGTTCTTGGGTGCGGGGCGTGATCCAATGCGTTGATCCCGCACGAGGGTCAGAAACAGACTTATTTTAGTCGTTTGCTGCTCGGACCTGACTAAATTTCGACTTAAAAGATAAAGAGAAGATTCACATGAACCACACTTCAGGTCAGACGCTCCAGACGCTCTGCTGGCTCAGATGATGCAAATACACTGTGGATATGCTACTTAAGGCAACTTGATCCATAAGAGGCCAAATGGACAAGGGGTCATGTGTGTGCGTGAGGAGAGATGAAGACGTGTTTGGACCACATGAACAGTGGAATTAGTTTGGCAAAAGAAAGACATATCCCATTAATCACTCAAACCGCACTTGGTTTAATAATGAAGTGCTATTACAGCTGCTTTTGTGGTCATTCCTTTTTTTATTTTTGGGAAATATTAGACCAAAAACATATAGCCTATAGTTAATCAACTAATACGCATACAATATCAGAATAATACAGAATGTTAGAGTAATATAAGCAGCTTAAAAGAGGTTAAACTCCCTCACTAATAAAAAACTATGGTCTGTAGGCATCTGTGCGTAAAGGGGCGCGTACGTGACCTCTCGGACCTGTCTCCTGCAGCGTGCACAGCTTCAATCAAATAAACTCAAGGCAAAACATGTGCGTGGAGCAAACTCCAGCACAGCCTCTCTGAACGCTCTCTGAATGCACGCCCGTTCATACTCTCCTATAGGCAACAACAAACCTTCTGGATTGCGCAGAGCAATTGATAAGTGCCAGAGTCTGGATGGAGTGTGCGCCCGTGCGTCGATTACCAATGGGACCGTGGCTGGATTTATGCACAACTATTGGGGATTCAAGACCACAGGCTGGAGCTAACTGGTTTTCTGTCTCTGTGCCCGGTTTTATACGTTTTTAGATTTAATAGTCAAATCAAATGAGGGCAAAGGCGAGGTGAGAGCTACAGTGCGTTCAGGGGCCGCTGAGTGAATGAGATGTAAGGGCAGAGAGGCTGGCAGCTGGGTATTGGCTCCAGGCTAACCTGCTCCTTTTGAAGGACTGAACTCATTTTGTGTATGATGTTTCAGGGGAGTTGTCTCCTCTCTGTGTGAGCAGAAGAAATCATGCAATGGCACAAACGTTCTAAATGTAGCAGGTATCTTCTTTCTGGCATTGCAGGTTTAATCTCTTCCAGCTTATTCATAGTAATAACATGTGAATATGAGGGTCTGATCTGACCTAGTTCTAATTTTTGCACACATGTGAAGATTTGGAGAAGGGAAATAATGCAAAACAGGTCAAACTTTTGAGGCAAAGTCAAAAATGGAAGAGAACATTTTTGGTGATTAGATTTTCTATTCATATTCTGATTTTCACTACATATTAACATAACAGCAGAATCTCAATCAGCCCAATGTGATCCCAAACCTGACTGAGATGAACCTCATCACAAGCGTCTGTCACAGAGTTAAATTAAGTGCAGCATGTATATTTTATAGTGTTATGATACAATATGCGGTATATAGTTTTATTTACTCTATACAGAAATGTCCCTCATAGGAAAAGTGTCTGCTCTGACTCAGGTTCAAGAACAATATTTGTAATACGGACCAGTTGTTCTTTACCTGTGATGTGTGTACCACTAATGTTACAAAGTTTGTTCTGGTGGTACTCAACTGAATAGTCTTTTTTACGTGACTGTTCTTTTTCTGTCCCCAGTGACGGCTCTGAGCTCCGGTCAACACTGAAGAGGCTTCTGTCATTTCACCGGGCTACAGCAAGTACACACAGAAGTAAGTAACACATGTACTGTACATGATCATCATACTACCCACATAGAAAGACTGATGTCAGCTGCAAAAGTGTGCCAGTCACACTATTCTTCTTCTTCTTCTTCTTCTTCTTCTTCTTCTTCTTCTTCTTCTTCTTCTTCTTCTTCTTCTTCTTCTTCTTCTTCTTCTTCTTCTTCTTCTTCTTCTTCTTCTTCTTCTTCTTCTTCTTCTTCTTCTTCTTCTTCTTCTTCTTCTTCTTCTTCTTCTTCTTAAGACTTCCTTCTTCTTCTTCTGTAGCTTCTTCTTCTGTAGCTTCTTCTTCTTTTACTGCAGCTTCTTCTGTAGCTTCTTCTTCTTCTGTAGCTTCTCATTATTATTCTGTAGCTTCTTCTTCTTCTGCAGCTTCTTCTTCTTCTGCAGCTTCTTCTTCTTCTTCTCTAGCTTCTTCTTCTTCTTCTTCTTCTTCTTCTTCTTCTTCTTCTTCTTCTTCTTCTTCTTCTTCTTCTTCTTCTTCTTCTTCTTCTTCTTCTTCTTCTTCTTCTTCTTAAGACTTCCTTCTTCTTCTTCTGTAGCTTCTTCTTCTGTGTTTTATGGCGGTTGTGTTAAAAGTGTTACATTACTGCCACCCACTGTAGTTCTACGTCTTAAGACTTCCTTCTTCTTCTGTAGCTTCTTCTTCTGTAGCTTCTTCTTCTTTTACTGCAGCTTCTTCTGTAGCTTCTTCTTCTTCTGTAGCCTCTCATTATTATTCTGTAGCTTCTTCTTCTTCTGCAGCTTCTTCTTCTTCTTCTTCTTCTTCTTCTTCTTCTTCTTCTTCTTCTTCTTCTTCTTCTTCTTCTTCTTCTTCTTCTTCTTCTGCAGCTTCTTCTTCTGCAGCTTCTTCTTCTTCTTCTTCCGTAGCTTCTTCTTCTTCTTCTGTAGCTTCTTCTTCTGCAGCTTCTTCTTCTGTAGCTTCTTCTTCTTCTGCAGCTTCGTCTTCTGTAGCTTCCTCTTCTGCAGCTTCTTCTTCTGCAGCTTCTTATTATTATCATTATTCTGTAGCTTCTTCTTCTGCAGCTTCTTCTTCTTCTTCTCTAGCTTCTTCTTCGTCTTCTGCAGCTACTTCTTCTGCAGCTTCTTCTTCTGTAGCTTCTTCTTCTTCTGTAGCTTCTTCTTCTTCTGTAGCTTCTTCTTCTTCTGCAGCTTCTTCTTCTGTAGCTTCTTCTTCTTCTGTAGCTTCTTCTTCTTCTGTAGCTTCTTCTTCTTCTGTAGCTGCTTCTTCTTCTGCAGCTTCTTCTTCTGTAGCTTCTTCTTCTTCTTCTTCTTCTTCTGTAGCTTCTTCTTCTTCTTCTGTAGCTTCTTCTTCTTCTTCGTTTTTCTACCTCCTGTCTGCTTTAAACTTGACTTCATGTTTCCCCCTTTATGACGACACTCCAGCCGCTGAAATGGTGGAAGTCATTGTTGGCTGGACAGACTTGGACAAACTACTCCTAAAACCACGTTGAGGTGTCAGTAAATACATATATATATATATATATATATATATATATATATATATATATATATATATATATATATATATATATATATATATATATATATATATATATATATATATATATATATATATATAAAAATATGTATATCAATACAAAATGTACATTTAACACCATCTGAACCACAGTGATCAGTCATTGCGGTGACTCACTGGCAACACATGGTCAGTAAGTTACCCCATTTACTACACGGTAACTTACTGACCATCTGTTGCCAGCAAGTTACCACAAAACCTGCGATGAAACGTCTAAGAGTCCAAGTTCCAGCTGTAGCAGGGCCAGAGCTTTGCGTCGTCGCTTCTCACTCTCAGGAGGAACAGAGGATCGGTCAGAGCCTTCATCCTGCTCTCGTTGTCCTCCATGAAGCTGTCATCCTTTGCCCTCTGAAACTGTCGGACCGAAAACAGAGCGAAGTCCGAGTCTGATATCTGAGACGAGGAGGTCCACAGCAGGTCCAGCATCTTCTGCACCAGAGACGAGGAGCCCTGAGGCGTCTGTATGATCTCCTGCAGGACCTCGTGGACCGTGCGGACGTTCCTCTCCTGCTCTTCCTTCCATCTCTGCTCCCTCCTCAGCTCGTCTTTCAGACTCTGGATCTCCTCGCTCTGACGCTTCTGCTCCTCGTACAGACGCAGCAGGTCACAGCTGAGTTTGTGGGTGGCCTCCACGGACGCCAACTTCTGCTCGTTCAGAGAAAACCTCTTCCTCCTCAAGAAATGCATCTGTTTGGTCAAAATCTCGATCTTTTGTGTGAGGTTGCAGTTACTTCCGCTCAGTTGCTTGAAGAGCTTCGTTTTCATATCGATGTCTTGGCAGTGCGTCACCCTTTGTTGGTCCAAACGTTCTATGTTGCTCCACATTTCGATGATCTGCTCCAGGAAGGCCGTGACCTCCGAGAAGCACTGGTCGTTCTGGGCCACCTCGCCGCTCCACAGCGACGTGAGGTCGGTTTTCGCCGCCCGCTCCACCTGCCGCTTGTTTTCCAGCACCAGTTTGTTGAGCTCGGCGTCTTTGCGCTGCCCTTCCTCCAACGCCACACGCTCCAGCTCCGCCTTGTGCTCCTGCTCCTGCCTGTGAAGGTCCTGGTCCAAGTCCGAGATCTGATCCAGCACCTGTAGAATACGGAAGATCATTTGTTTCTTCAGATTTGGAATGTTAAATGAATACCTTTTATATGTTTTGACTTTCTCAAAAACAATATTCAGTGAATATGTCATTTCAACAGAAATGTGTTAAAACATGTCTGCAAACGTAGAAATTGAGATGAAATTATCAGACAAACATGTAATGCCTGAAAAATAAATATTACCTTTTAGTCTTATTTGAAAGCTTACAACATCACTCATGTTATTTCTAATTAGCTCTTTTTGTGATTTGTAATAAAAACGATAAACTTGATGAGGGCTGAAATTATAAATTTAATAAATTGAGTAATTCGATCACGAAAAAACTTAGATTTTTATTTGATTGCCGTGATGATTTGTTTAATTTACATATTAACTAATTGTGGCGCTTTTGTTTCACTCGGAGCTTGTTACAACAGATGAGAGAGCGGTATGTTTTAAACTTCCGAGTGTGACTGGAAGCAGAGTTTGTTGTGTGAAAGAGCGCGGAGGAGCGTGAGTATTAAACAGAAAGTCCGAAATGACGGGGCGAAGACAAAGAGGCTAAAGTGAACGACACACGGAGCTAATGCTGCTAAATAACTGCAGAGTTACAGCTCAAAACACCAGGATCACTGGCCTCACTAACATAACGTTTTACAAACAATTTCCTTATTTTAAGTTATGTGATATAAAACACAAATCCATTCATAGCTGCTGTAACTGTTTACAAAAAGTTTGATGACAAGTTCATTAGTCCTTTTATATATTCGTTATGCCGTTTTGAAATTAAGAATAAAATGTGATAGGCAGAAACTCGTTATTTGTTTCTTTATTACTATAAACTATAATGCTTACTTAAAAAAAAATGATATGCTTTTAGAAATAGATTACTCAATTACTAAAATAATTAGCTATTCAAATTCTGCATATCATCAAAACAACATTCATAATATTATCTAAATTTAGATATATGGTCCATCTCTATTTTTAACTAGTTTTTCTCAGTACAAAAATTCAACAGGAAAAAAAATTATCACTTTTTTCATATTTAATACATTTTTTCAAGGCGTCAAAATTCTGAGTGTAAAATTGCAGTGAAAAAAAATTCAACATGTCAATCCTGATTGAGTGAATTCAACTTAGTAGCAACCAGAAAATGTTGTAGGTGACGAATCTAATAAGTCTAATAAGTAATATTAGCCTAATCAAAACCTCTCCTTGAATCGTTAACAGTAAATCCAGAAGAGAAACAGACTCTGCCCTTGTCAGTCGCTCAGGCTTTGGCATCGAGGATCTTTGCTGCAAAGTTTAACACTCTGAATTTTACTGTTGAATTTAAGGGCTTGAAAATAAAAGGGTTGATTATTTAAAAGACAATGTATTTATTTTTTGAACTAACACTTTGAAAACATATACTGCTAAACCCAGCGATTATTAGGCCCGAGCGCCACAAGCTGGCGAGAGGCCTATTAATCTCGTAAGGCCGTGCGAAGCACGGCTGCGAAAGTGCGCACGTAGTGCGCACGAAATCGAGCGCGAAGCGCTCGCCCACTTCCAAACACTCACTAACGCACTCCTTCACTCATGCACGCCCCGTGCATACTAATTAGTAGTAGGAAAATGGAACATTACCGTTGTAAACGGGCAAAGCCCGTGCAAAAGTGCGCACTAAACGAGCACTTTAAATTGGGATGACCCCATATAAAGCACTCATTTGCGCTAAGTAGCTCACGAATACGTTCCCCATATCTTGCATGTTCCGTGCATATAAGATAAAATCGTGCCTCTCTACATTCTGGCTATTTCCCTTTTCTAAAATAAAAAAAAAATTGGCGCGTCAGCGCCCCCAAATGTACCAAAAATGCATTGAGAGATAGGAAATGACCCAAAAAAAATCTGATCGTAGAATCATGAAATTTGGCGCAGAGGTAGATGGTGACAAGAGAAGTAAAAAATATTATTACGGCAACGCCGTCCGCCCAACCAAATGTCGGCCATATTGCTTCAAAAATGGCTAAACATGACTCGGGAGTTTTTCCAAACGTCGTACTTTTACGAACTCCTCCCAGGGCGTTGGCCCTAAAAAGCTGAAATTTGGTGAAAATGCTACTGAGGAGTGAAACATCAAAAGTTATCCAAATTACATTGATACCTCTCACGGTCTCTGTGCGGCGAAGCCACAAACTGTAGCTAGAATTTCAGAAATCTCCCAAATTTAACATTTCTGCCGTTTGCGCAGATAAAGTCCGAATTGCGTCAAATTAGAATCAGTTGTTAAACTCTTTGCCCTAAACCTACTTGAAGTGAAATAAATTAATTTGGAGCCACAGCGCCCCCTACAGATTTTATATGGAGGTTAAATGTTTAGTTTTGCGAAATTATATGAAATTTGACACACAACTCAATTTCAGCATCCCCATCAAAAAAGTCAATGAGACCCATGTCATAATTGTTATGGCTTTGCTGTAGCGATGACCAAAACCTCCCATGTTATTCCAATGTGGAAATCGCCAGAACATGTTTACACTTTATACTTTCACCAACTCCTCCCAGGGCGTTAGCCCTATCAACGTGAAATTTGGTGAGACTCATCTTCAGGGGTGGACCATCAAAAGGTATCCACATTTTTATTCAAAAAGTCACGGTCTCTGTGCGGCAAAGCCGCACATTTTGCCAAGAATTCAAAATAGAATTGCTTTTTGATGGTAAAACAAAGGGGAGAAGATGTGACAGCGTCACAGATTCAGCAGTAGGCGTAATAAAAGGACCATCGGGGCGCGTTAGCGCCCCCTCCTCTTGCGGCGTGGCGAGGGCCGATCATTGCCGCTTGCGGCTTTAATTACTATTTATTTTTGTCATTATTTTATTATATATTTTAGGCGTTTTCAAAAAATTGGAAAAATAAACCAGCATTTAAAATTCTAAATTAGATTAAACTAATTTATGGAACCAAAAGAGGTCCAGATCCTTTAAAACTGAAAAATGTGAAACAAGGAAATCAAGTTTTATTGTTGAACTGTGAACATAATTAATTGACTTCATAAATCGACATTCAAAATATACATCATTTTTTAAGTTTCTATCAAATTTATTTTTGGGTTCAAGTTGGGATTTTATTTCACCGTCGGGTCATCTTTTTTCAATTGTCTGTTCTTTAGTCTGTTCTCTAGTCTGTTCTCTAGTCTGTTCTCTAGTCTGTTCTCTAGTCTGTTCTCTAGTCTGTTCTTTAGTCTGTTCTTTTAGTCTGTTCTTTTAGTCTGTTCTTTTAGTCTGTTCTCTAGTCTGTTCTCTAGTCTGTTCTCTAGTCTGTTCTCTAGTCTGTTCTTTAGTCTGTTTTTTAGTCTGTTTTCTAGTCTGTTTTCTAGTCTGTTCTCTAGTCTGTTCTTTAGGCTGTTCTTTAGTCTGTTCTCTAGTCTGTTCTTTAGTCTGTTCTCTAGTCTGTTCTCTAGTCTGTTCTCTAGTCTGTTCTTTTGTCTGTTCTTTAGTCTGTTCTTTTGTCTGTTCTCTAGTCTGTTCTCTAGTCTGTTCTCTAGTCTGTTCTTTAGTCTGTTCTCTAGTCTGTTCTTTAGTCTGTTCTCTAGTCTGTTCTCTAGTCTGTTCTTTTGTCTGTTCTTTTAGTCTGTTCTTTTAGTCTGTTCTCTAGTCTGTTCTCTAGTCTGTTCTCTAGTCTGTTCTCTAGTCTGTTCTCTAGTCTGTTCTTTAGTCTGTTCTTTAGTCTGTTCTTTAGTCTGTTCTCAGGTCTGTTCTCAGGTCTGTTCTCTAGTCTGTTCTTTATTCTAGTCTGTTCTCTAGTCTGTTCTCTAGTCTGTTCTCTAGTCTGTTCTCTAGTCTGTTCTTTAGTCTGTTCTCTAGTCTGTTCTCTAGTCTGTTCTCTAGTCTGTTCTCTAGTCTGTTCTCTAGTCTGTTCTCTAGTCTGTTCTCTAGTCTGTTCTCTAGTCTGTTCTTTAGTCTGTTCTCTAGTCTGTTCTCTAGTCTGTTCTCTAGTCTGTTCTCTAGTCTGTTCTCTAGTCTGTTCTCTAGTCTGTTCTTTAGTCTGTTCTCTAGTCTGTTCTCTAGTCTGTTCTCTAGTCTGTTCTCTAGTCTGTTCTTTAGTCTGTTCTTTAGTCTGTTCTCTGGTCTGTTCTCTGGTCTGTTCTCTGGTCTGTTCTCTGGTCTGTTCTCAGGTCTGTTCTCTAGTCTGTTCTCTAGTCTGTTCTCTAGTCTGTTCTCTAGTCTGTTCTCTAGTCTGTTCTCTAGTCTTTTCTCAGGTCTGTTCTTTAGTCTGTTCTTTAGTCTGTTCTTTAGTCTGTTCTCTAGTCTGTTCTTTAGTCTGTTCTCTAGTCTGTTCTCAGGTCTGTTCTTTAGTCTGTTCTTTAGTCTGTTCTCTAGTCTGTTCTTTAGTCTGTTCTCAGGTCTGTTCTTTAGTCTGTTCTTTAGTCTGTTCTCTAGTCTGTTCTCTAGTCTGTTCTCTAGTCTGTTCTCTAGTCTGTTCTCTAGTCTGTTCTCTAGTCTGTTCTCTAGTCTGTTCTCTAGTTCCACACAAAGAACGTTCCACAACCTGCTTCCTCTGCTGGATGAGCTGCTCCTCGGTCTTGGTGGTCTCCTGGTTCAGGCCTTGTATCCTCCGCTGCAGCTCCTTCTCTTTCCTCTCCTTCACTTCCTCCAAGCTCCTCCTCTCTGCCTCGCTGCTCACCACCTGCGCCCTCATCTGCTCGTGCACTCGGACGATGCCCCGCTCAGCCTGGTCCAGGGCTTCACGCAGATGCAGCGTGTGCCGCCGCTGCTCTTTCTTAAGCAGGAGCAGCTTCTCTTGGTGCAAAGTGTCTTCATTGCACCGGTCTGGCTGATCCAGGCAGTGCAGCCGCTCCTCCAGCACTTGGATCTGCTGAAGGACCTTAGCGCTCATCTCTGAACCAACCTTCAGGGCAAGGAAAGTTGCAAAATATCTGACTTTGGGTTTGAATGCGGTTGCTAAGACACCAGCTTGCTAATGTCTTTAGGCCTGAGCTGAAAGCAGTGTCCAAAGAAGAGAGTTTCTTACCCTGATTGGTCGGTGAAGACCCTTGATTTGTGGGACAGACTCGCAAAAGCAGAAAAGGCAATTGAAGCAGAATTTTCACGACAGGAAATCCCACTCGACAGAAGCCGACGTGAACGATGTGAACGAAATGACTTATTCTAAAGGGAAGTTCTAGAATCTTGACTTGTATGACACGGAATCCTGACATCACGGTTACGGTTGTTAAGCTAAGTACATGAGGATGAAAATAGAAGGAAAGCGGTCCGTGTGGGAAATAAATAAAATAGTAATCACCTGTCAAATCCAAGATAATTCCACAACACTTTTTGCATTCAGCAAGTCATAACACAGCAAATTTAAAGGTGCAATGGACGATTTTTCGGCGATTTGAGAACGCAGGCGGAAGTGCGCATGCGCACTCCCCCGTGCGGACTGATACAACACACGTGCGTTTGTTTATTAGCGCAACGGAGCGCATCGCATCGCTCCCGTAGATTTCTGTCCACTTCTGCGTCAGCTCGAACTGTCTTTCTCCGTCTTCATTTTGCCCCGTACACTGAGGGAACTATATTATGATAGATCCATGCACTTAGGCACGCGGAAACGTGGGGACGAGCCACACTCGGCTGCAGGTGAGCGATAGGTGCGTTTTATGATTGATACGTGGCAGGACAAATGATTTATCCACGCCACGAGGAAATATGATACAAAATTTGCTGGAAAAAATCGTCCATACCACCTTTAAGTTTGATCACAAATGCAATTGGTATGAACGAAAGCTTATTTTGCTAGGTTTCAAACAATATCTTGCTTCATTAGTTTTCCAAACTAATATTTTCAGTTAGGCTCGTAAAAGTCCATTCATTTTCGTGTTTTTAGCTATGTGTACGGACTCGCTGCAGTATGTCGTTGAAAAGATGCTACTTGTAAAGATCATCAGGATACGCACGTGCAAGCAGCGCCTTAAACAAAGTAAATGTTTGTATCTATATTTTGGGTTAAATGATGTAGGCTATTTAAATATCGTGCCCAGGAGTTATTAAACTAAGCATGTCATTGCCTACATTTTACACATGGGCCTAAAATACCTTGTTCTAGGTCTTTATTCTCAGCACTCCTCATCCAAAATATGTTCCCACGGCTACGTATAAGGAATGGTATTCTTACAATATTCTATTTTTCTTTTCATAACCAAAAGTGTCTACTGTTTGCTCGTAGTTATTTCTTTAAACTGTTCAATCACTTGTATTGACAAAATGCCAGAAAGCTGGAGCAATTTATCTTTGCAGAACAAGAGAAGTTCAAACGTCAACGACTCGACAACTTTCCGTTTTTGAAGCAACACAAATAAACCTCATAATTGCAAGCTCGTCCGCAAATCTAATGTTCCGTCCGTCCAGCGGCCACGTCTGAAGGATGACGCGAGGACATAAAAGCGAACAATGTCGGCCTTCAGCTTCTGTCTGCTTCGTTCTGTTTGAATATGTGCATGTGTCGAAGTGCTGGGCCCAGATCAATATTCCTTACAGACAGCGTTCCCCGCGGGCTTTTCCTCACACCGCAGACAGTCTTCTCCCGTCAGCACTATACGGACACAGCCAAGTCAGCGCTTCTGCTCCTCTCAAGCCTTTTGTCATAGGAGCAGACACAGTATCCTCAGTTTTACATATCCAGAGCGCAGAAATCAAAAGGGTACAAGGGACATTCCGCCAACGTTTTTTTCTTCTTCTATACAATAAGAACGCAGAATGAGACACAGAATGAGACACAGAGACGGAATACGGACTATACAAGCAGTCCTGAACTTGTAGTCTGTCGAATTTGTCCCATTTTGTCCAAGTTTGTCCTTTTTCCAATTTAGTCCAATTATAAATGTAAGCCATGTCTCAAATTCGACTCTTAATCACTGACATAGCCCTATCACGTTTTCATTGGCCCATCCACAAGGGGCGCTCCAATAAAAATGGCCGAACCCCAAGCCACTTCCACTTCCTGCTCCGGCTGTGGACTGTGAAACTTGTGATTTGAAGTTTAGAAAACTACTCGAAACTAACCGAATTGTGAACGGAAAATTCCAAAACTCAGTGGTCAGGTTTTTTCCCCCCCTGACACACCCTGATTATTTCCTCTGCAAGAGGTGGTGAGCGACCCAATTGAACTCTGCGAATCTGGTAGGATCATTTTTTGTTTTTTCCCCGGATACGGACACCCTGAGTAGGATTACTTTTTTCCCTCTCACTTGGAATCTCTCACCTTTTTAAATCCTACAAACTGAATCCTACAGACTTTAACACAAAGGAACTGAACTCTTGCTGGAAAAACCTTTTTGTTGTTTTGAATATTTATTTATATTGTTATTTATTTATATTAATACAATTATAATTTAACCTTCTGTGTTTTCACTTTTCATTCCCCACAAGCTCCAGTGGGCGAACTTCTGACATTCACATGCGATTCATACTCCTTGCTCATACTTAGCCTAATAAATACTAATAAATAAGCTCCTAAATTAGTGTTACATAAACGTCTACATTTTTTGTATTTCAATTACAATGTCGGTCCAGTCCATGATCGTTGGTTGGGTTTGTGTCATCCATTTCATAGTGATGACTAGAGCTGGGTTGAAATAATCGATTTTCTGATTTTTAATCAATTTGCATATTAATGACCGATTATCGATTCGTACGTCCAAAGATCGATTTTTTTTTTTTTTTTTTTTTTTACATTTTTTTTCTACATTTCCCTCAGTGAACTTCAATCTGCCGTCAAGAAAGATAATTCAGGACTCCTGGATTATCTTTCTTGAAAGTAGATTGACTCTTAATCATACTCATCAGTCTTCCAGCCATCAGTAACTACCAATACTTGTAAGATTTGCTGTTTAATATTGATATAATACTAGTTTTAATATGTTGCTTCAGTCATGAAGTGAAGGAAACGGTTCAAATACATTTTTCATTTTTAATAACATTAACCACCGGATCGAATCGAAATCGGATCGAATCGGAAATCAGATCGAAATCGGAGCGAATCGGATGGGATCTGAGAAATCGAAAAAAAATGATTTTGAAACGTAAAAATCGGAATCGAATCGATTCTTGAAATTTGAATCGAAACCCAGCTCTAGTGATGACCCTTTTTCCTTTGCTGCCTGAAGAATGTTCCAGAGGTATCCAAGACCGTCTGCGCTTTATTGACCTCAGTCCAATACTTCAGAGAAACAGGACAGTCCCAAAACACATGGTAATGGTGAGCCTCCAGGCAAGCACACTTTCTCCAAAAAACAACAGTCATTGGTCAATAATACAGAAGCATAGCATGGATAGCAGTCTTAGAGCATCCTGTCCTTGGACCCTACTTCTCGGCGATGAAAACCTACAAAAACCCAGTGGGGAAAAGTAGAAACCTGGAGGAGAACCACATTGAAGGAGAGGCTGCACATGGTCCTGGATCATCCATTTGCAGATAGAGTCTGCGGAACCAGAAACAGTCAAGAGGGAGAGGATGGCTCTAGTACAGGAGAGGTCAACATAGGCAGGACTAAACACCGTCAGCGCTGAATTCTGCTCATGCGACTTGGATCAGCTCGTGGATGAAGATGAAAAAAAAAAAAAAAAAAGAGTTATTACATTATTGGAAGTGCTGGACATGGAGATGGAGTGGACTTTTGTCAGAACAGAACCTCACAGACTGGCTCTGAGGAGATGCAGGACATGTGCAGCAGAACAGTGCTTCATGACAACAGCAGGCTAATGTATGATGTAAACATTAGCCACATTCGACACCTGAGGTTCAGATGCAAAACAGGAGCTAAAGTCTGAGTAATCTGTCTCCTAAAGGTAAGACTGAGGTATTATTGCTGCTCACTGCGAGGATTCATGGAAAATTAGCTTTTATCATTACACAGGCTCAGCAGTGTCATTTAACATGGCCTATTTTATTCTGAAACCTGACAAAATGCTGTCACTTCTGCTCAGGCCCTGCTCCTGCTGCTGTAAACCATCTCCACACTGTAGTTCGGACACTGAATGTGTCATATCTGCAGCGTGTGATCAGTGAGCGTTGAAATATTCATTGTGAAGTGAATGGGCAGAGGTTTAGGGCCGCGGCCCCCAAGCAGTAGGTTAGGCCCCAGGATGAAGTCACATGTTTATATACAGTGGAAAATTCAGCTTATTTGAACCTTTAATTGCATAAATATGTTTAAAGTCACAAGTAATGTTTACTTATTTTATCGTAGTCGACAACATAAAATTAGAGTAGGGATACACACTGGGATACACTACATGCCTTGTTGGTTCTAGTCCTGTCTCTTGCAATTTGAATTATCTAGTTGTCATACTTATTATATTGCACGTAACAATTATTATATTATATTAAATAACAACACGTGTCTAATTGGATTTTGTGTGTTGGAGTGCTTTACATTCTGGCTTGAGATTCAGAAGCTCTCCGCCTTCAGAACCAGCACCGGGAGTCTTGCCCAAAGACACAATGGGTGTTTCCCAAAGCCAAGGCGCTTGGCCTTGCCCTGGCACCCATGTCATCCAAGTCATGTTCCAATGTCCATGTCCTCCAGAGGCCTGTGTCCTCCGTTTGGTTAGCATGTGGCTAATTTACCAAGGATACGTTTATGTAGCTGTCGCTGCCTTGAACCAGTAAATTTACCCATGACACACTTTAATCATTTTAGCTGATCATTTTATTGCTTTTGAAACAACTCTTTTATAAACATACTTAACAAACAAACTATACTATTGTTCTTGTAATAAGACCCATCTCAAATGCTCTAGAATATATAACTGATGTAAATAAGAGTGTTTACTTACCATTAGTATTATTTAGTCTTATGCTAGCTATTTTTACTTCACTTTATTTTATTTTTATTTACTTTATTTTATTATTATTTTATTTGTATCTTTAGCTTTTTATTTTATTTTATTTATTCTTTTTCCTCCATTCCCTATTAAGATATGAGAGGAGTTTTGTTAATAAGGGTTTTTTGTTTTGTTCATAAGAGTTCTTTTATTAAGAGTGTTTTTTGAAACTTCCTATAAGTTATCTGTCCTTTCCCTCTGTATCTAACACCAACATTTCCCCATGTGTGGACAATAAAGGATTATCTTATCTTAATATATCTCCCCCTGTGTGTTTGCATTTCCGTTGACTGTGGCGCTGCTGCTCGATTCCTCTTACAGCTTAGGAAGGACACTCGCCTTGGATTGGAAGGAACTGACTTAGGAGGCAAGGTGGCAAGGCAAGGTACCTCGGTTTTGAGAAACACCCGATGAATGTATGCGATGCCAGAACGGGAGACAGAGGGTGAGTGGGCCTATCTCTACTCACTACACTACTACACAACTTTAAATGCAAGATGTTGAACCTTCACATTGCAATACTTCTGTTTTAAATGTGTGTTTATTTATAGGCAATCTTAAAAATGGCTAACGTTTTTTATGTTTTCTTTTTATTATATTACAAGTTCAAGTAAGGTCGCTCTCAAAATAAATGGAATTGCAGCTCAGCCAAGAAGAAATATATGTTCTATCAAGATGAAAAATAAAGGTGCAGTACAAAATATTGCCCAAGTGAAAGTCAAAATGGCTTCCATCCAATCAGCTTTAACAGTCACTGATGTTTTGTGCTGCTTTAAAAGAGAACACATTCTTTCGGATTCTACACTATACTTATTGTGAGCGTAAACAGGAAGGTAAATTGCATGAACACTATATGTATATGAAGATTATGTGGCTTTGAACAGCTAAACAAAGCAATTCATCGAAACAACTTGCAAAACAGTTGAGTTCAGGTGGTCGTTGAGTCAAGTGTCAGCGCCTGAGAGCATAAGAAATATTGCACCTTGAGCGAGTATTGAACCGGTGTTCTTGTCGAGATGTGCGCCCCGTCGAGATTTGGGTCCCCTCGTGTAATTCGTCAGTTCTGCCTGAAGTATATCGAGCTTTGTCGCCAATCTCCTCGTTTCACAAACTGAAAAACATACAGCATCGGCTTCTTTTAAAAGCATCGTAAAAATGTCAGTTGCTGTTATTAATCGGAAACCTTCCAACTTTGTGATTTTTGCCGTCATTGACATCTAGTTACGCGCCCACTTAATTACAACTGTAAAACCAGACCATCACAATATAATTAATTTATAAATGGATAAGTTATGTTGAGTTTGAGCTTAATGCCCCCTCGTTATAAACATAAAGGTTGTATATTTCGACAAGCTGAATGTTCATGTTCTGTTTTTTCTTCTTAATCAATTATTATTACCGTATTTTCCGGATTATAAGTCACTTTGGAGTAAAGTCGCACCAGCCAAAAAATGCAAAAGTGAGAAGAATAAACCGTATATAAGTCGCACTGGAGTATAAGTCGCATTTTTGGGGGTTATTTATTTGATAAAATCCAAGACCAAGAACAGACATTTCATATAGAAATACAATTTAAAATTAAAGCCGCAAGCGGCATCCAACGGCCCTCGCGGGCCGCCGGCCTTCCGACTCTGCGCTTTCGACTTGATAAAGATGGCGCCCTTATTGTGTGTTGAATTAAAAAAGAACTTGACAGACGGCGACACATTGGACATGGCCAATCCAGTGCAAATCAACACAAGTGTCAGTCAAATTTGCTGCTCCGCCGCACAGAGACCGTAGCACTTGGAATATAAATATGGATAACTTTTGATGCTCCGCTTGTGTAGATGATATTTCCCAAAGTAAAGCTTGATCGAGCTATTGCCCACGGAGGAGTTTGTTAAAGTGTGAAGCGTAAATGTGAACATTTCAAAGATTTGGCGTTTTCCCATTTGTGACAGTATATTTGCAGCTCCACGGCACAGAGACCGTACCACTTAATATCAAAATATGACTACGTGTTTATGCCCCGTTTGTGTAGATGATTTCCCCCAAATATGAGCTTGATCGGGCTTTCGCACTAGGAGGAGTTTGTTAAAGTGTGAAGCGTAAAAATGTGGTCATTTTAGAGATTCCGCTGTTTTCCCATTTGTGACATATATTTGCGGGTCAGCCACACAGAGACCGTAGCACTTAGAATCAAAATATGGATAACTTTTGATGCCTCGCTTGTGTAGATGATTTTCCCCAAATATGAGTTTGATCAGACAATCACCCTAGGAGGAGTTCGTTAAAGTGTGAAGCGCGATTTTCCCATAAGGATATCATGGGATGTTTCTATCATCGTTACGGTTACGCCGTACAAAATATGACTTTGGCTCTCATACTTTTATGATCAGGATGGCAAATTAGAATTTTGTGCAAAATATAATGTAATTTGGAAAAACTCTATTGTTTATAGGCCACTCTGAAGGCCAAATATTCAGAATTCAGGGAAAAGTTTGCGGCTCCGTCGCACAGAGACCGTAAAAGTTATCCTTAAAATTTGGATAACTTTAGATGCCCCACTTGTCTAGGGGACGTACACCGATTTTGAGGTTGGTGGGCAAAACGCACTAGGAGGAGTTTGTTAAAGTGTGAAACAGAAAAATGTGGATATTCGAGAGATTTAGCAATTTTCCCATAGGGATAACATGGGAGGTTTCCGTCATGGCTACGGCTACGCCGTAAAAATTAAGGCATAAGCTTGATTGGCCTTTTGCTCGGGACCCCAAAATAGAATTTTGGGCAAAGTTTTGAACATTTGTGTAAAACCAGTTTTTGTCCATCAATGTTCACTCAAAGGCAACTCTGTAGGGGGCGCTATCGCGCCCATTTCAATTTTGTCATGCTAAACTGGTCCAAACTTGAAAGTTTAACAACTGATTCAAATTTGGTCCTAATCGGACTCGTTTTGATCAAATGGGAGCAATTTTTAGATCTGCAATATTCCAAAATAAGTTGTCCAACTTTGCGGCTGCGCCGCACACAGACCGGTAAAGGTATCTCAAAAAATTGGATAACTTTAGATGCCCCACTTGTCCAGAGGACGTACGCCGATTTTGAAGTCGGTGGGCAAAACGCCCTAGGAGGAGTTCGTCAAAGTTTGACGTGAACAAAATGGCTTACACAGCGTGTTTTCATTTTCAAAGGAAGATGGCGGCCATAGGGTAAGTCTGGGGGCGTGGCCACAATATTTATTTTTTTTTGTCCTCACGAGAGGAATGCGTGTCCCGAATTTTGTAGCTTTACGCCAAAGTTGACCTCGGGGCGTCTCCCATAGGCGCAATGTATTTTGACTTTTGTCGGTGGCGCTGTTGCGCCATTTTTTAACGGAAAAAAAAATGGCCCAGAAAAAACAAAATTTTTCGCCGATTCTGAATTTTGGGCAAAGTTTGGTGAGTTTTTGAGCATGTTCAGGGGGTCAAATTAGAGCTCAAAAAGCAGAAGAACAAGAAAAATAATAAAAAATATAGCCGCAAGCGGCAATGATCGGCCCTCGCTACGCCGCCGCCACGCCACAAGAGGAGGGGGCGCTAACGCGCCCCAATTGTCCTTTTATTACGCCTACTGCTGAATCTGTGACGCTGTCACATCTTCTCCCCTTTGTTTTACCATCAAAAAGCAATTTTATTTTGAATTCTTGGCAAAATGTGCGGCTTTCACGCACAGACCGTGACTCTTAGAATAAAAATTAGGATAACTTTTGATGGTCCACACCTGAAGATGAGTCTCCCCAAATTTCACGTTAATAGGGCTGACGCCCTAGGAGGAGTTGGTGAAAGTATTTATAAGTGTAAGCATGTTCTGGTGATTTCCCCATTGGAATAACATGGGAGGTTTCGATCATCGCTACGGCAAAGCCATAACAATTATGACATGGGTCTCATTTACTTTTTTGATGGGGATGCTAAAATTAAGTTGTGTGTCAAATTTCAGATAATTTCGCAAAACTAAACATTTAACCTCCATATAAAATCTATAGGGGGCGCTGTCGCGCCAAATTAATTAATTTCACTTCAAGTAGGTTTAGGGCAAAGAGTTTAACAACTGATTCTAATTTGATGCAATTCAGACTTTATCTGCGCAAACGGCAGAAATTTTAAATATGGGAGATTTCTGAAATTTTAGTTACAGTTTGCGGCTTCGCCGCACAGAGACCGTGAGAGGTATCAATGTAATTTGGATAACTTTTGATGTCCCACTCCTCAGTAGCATTTTCACCAAATTTCAGCTTTTTAGGGCCAACGCCCTGGGAGGAGTTCGTAAAAGTACGACGTTTGGAAAAACTCCGAAGTCGTGTTTAGCCATTTTTGAAGCAATATGGCCGACATTTGGTTCGGGGGACGGCGTTGCCGTAATAATATTTTTTACTTCTCTTGTCACCATCTACCTCTGCGCCAAATTTCATGATTCTACGATCAGATTTTTTTTGGGTCATTTCCCATCTCTCAATGCATTTTTGGTACATTTGGTGGCGCTGACGCGCCAATTTTTTTTATTTTAGAAAAGGGAAATAGCCAGAATGTAGAGAGGCACGATTTTTAGAGGTGTGCAAATTTTTGTGACTTTTCGTCAATGTTCACTGGGTGAAAAATAGGGGGGTTGGTCCCGAGAAGAAGAAGAAGAAGAAGAAAGAAAGAAAGAATAATATTCCGATGCGAAAACAATGTTTCCCATTTTTCAAATATCATAAACTATACATTTTCGGAAAGCGCTCGCGCTTTCCTACCTCATGGTGTGGGTCCCTGGTCACTGACGGGTACTTTCGATAATTTTGAGTGGGCTCCGCCCACTTTGTGTTTTTGGCCCTCTATACAGTAATAATGTTCAATTTTTGCATTACATGCTTATATGCACGGAACATGCAAGAGATGGGGAACGTATTCGTGAGCTACTTAGCGCAAATGAGTGCTTTATATGGGGATGACGACCGCGAATGTAAAGTGCTCGTTTAGTGCGAACTTTTGCACGGGCTTCGCCCGTTTACAACGGTAATGTTCCATTTTCCTACAACTAATTAGTATGCACGGGGCGTGCATGAGTGGAGGAGTGCGTTAGTGAGTGTTTGGAAGTGGGCGAGCGCTTCGCGCTCGATTTCGTGCGCACTATGTGCGCACTTTCGCAGCCGTGCTTCGCACGGCCTTACGAGATTAATAGGCCTCTCGCCAGCTTGTGGCGCTCGGGCCTAATAAAAATAATTAAAGCCGCAAGCGGCATCCAACGGCCCTCGCGGGCCGCCGGCCTTCCGACTCTGCGCTTTCGACTTGATAAAGATGGCGCCCTTATTGTGTGTTGAATAAAAAAAGAACTTGACAGACGGCGACACATTGGACATGGCCAATCCAGTGCAAATGAACACAAGTGTCAGTCAAATTTGCTGCGCCGCCGCACAGAGACCGTAGCACTTGGAATAAAAATATGGATAACTTTTGATGCCCCGCTTGTGTAGATGATTTTCCCCAAATATGAGCTTGATCGAGCTATTGCCCACAGAGGAGTTCATTAAAGTGTGAAGCGTAAATGTGAACATTTCAGAGATTTCGCTGTTTTCCCATTTCTGACATATTTTTGCGGGTCCGCCACACAGAGACCGTAGCACTTAGAATCAAAATATGGATAAGTTTTGATGCCCCGCTTGTGTAGATGATATTCTCCAAATATGAACTTGATCGGACAATCGCCCTAGGAGGAGTTCGTTAAAGTGTGAAGCATAAAAATGTGGTGATTTGAGCAATTCTATGATTTTCCCATAACGATAACATGGGATGTTTCTGTCATCGCTACGGTTACGCCGTACAAAAAATGACTTTGGCTCTCATACTTTTGTGATCAGGATGGCAAATTAGAATTTTGTTCAAAATATCATGTCATTTGGAAAAACTCTATTGTTTATAGGCCACTCTGAAGGCCAAATAGTCAGAATTCTGGGAAACGTTTGCGGCTCCGTCGCACAGAGACCGTAAAAGCTATCCTTAAAATTTGGATAACTTTAGATGCCCCACTTGTCTAGAGGACGTACACCGATTTTGAGGTCGGTGGGCAAAACGCACTAGGAGGACTTCGTTAAAGTGTAAAACATAAAAATGTGGATATTCGAGAGATTTAGCGGTTTTCCCATAGGGATAACATGGGAGGTTTATGTCATCGCCACGACTACGCCGTAAAAATTAAGGCATTTGTCTGATTGGCTTTTTTGATCGCGACGCCAAAATAGAATTTTGGGTAAAGTTTAGAAAATTTTGGGAAAACTAATTTTTGACCTTCAATGTTAATTTAAAGGTCACTCTGTAGGGGGCGCTATCGCGCCCATTTCAATTTTGTCATCATAAACTGGTCCAAACTAGAAAGTTGAACAACTGATTCAAATTTGGTCCTAATCGGACTTGTTTTGATCAAATGGGAACAATTTTTAGATCTGCAATATCCCAAAATAAGTTGTCCAACTTTGCGGCTGCGCCGCACACAGACCGTAAAAGGTATCTCAAAAAATTGGATAACTTTAGATGCCCCACTTGTCCAGAGGACGTCCGCCGATTTTGAAGTCGGTGGGCAAAACGCCCTAGGAGGAGTTCGTCAAAGTTTGACGTGAACAAAATGGCTAACACAGCGTGTTTTCATTTTCAAAGGAAGATGGCGGGCATAGGGTAATTCTGGGGGCGTGGCCACAATAATATTTGTTTTTTGTCCTCACAAGAGGAATGCGTGTTCCGAATTTCGTAGCTCTACGACAAAGTTGACCTCGGGGCGTCTCCCATAGGCGCAATGTATTTTGACTTTTGTCGGTGGCGCTGTCGCGCCATTTTTTAACGAAAAAAAAAATGGCCCAGAAAAAACAAAATTTTTCGCCGATTTTGAATTTTGGGTAAAGTTTGGTGAGTTTTTGAGCATGTTCAGGGGGTCAAATTAGAGCTCAAAAAGCAGAAGAACAAGAAAAATAATAAAAATTAAAGCCGCAAGCGGCATCCAACGGCCCTCGCGGGCCGCCGGCCTTCCGACTCTGCTCTCTGCATTTTACAGAGATGGCGCTAACGCAATTGTCTAAGAACTAAGACAGTGACACATTGGACATGTACAATGCTGTGCTTAACCAGTGCAAATGAAGACAAATATCGGTCAAATGTGCAGCTCCAGCGCACAGAGACCGTGACACTTGGAATAAAAATATGGATAACTTTTGATGCCCCGCTTGTGTAGATGATTCTCCCCAAATATGAACTTGATCGGATAATCGCCCTAGGAGGAGTTTGTTAAAGTGTGAAGTGTAAAAATGTGGTCATTTTAGAGATTTTGCGGTTTCCCCATAGGGATAACATGGGATGTTTCTGTCATCGCTACGGCTACGCTTTACCAAATATGACTTTGGCTCCCATACTTTTAATTTGGGGATGGCAAATGAGAATTGTGTGCAAAATGTCATGTCATTTGGAAAAACTCTTGTTTATAGGCCACTCTGAAGGCCAAATAGTCCAAATTCTGCGAAAAGTTTGCGGCTCAGCTGCACTGAGACCGTAAATGTTATCCATAAAATTTGAATAACTTTTGATGCCCCACTTGTATAGAGGAGGTACACCGATTTTGAGATCGGTGGGCCAAACGCACTAGGAGGAGTTTGTTAAAGTGTGAAGCGTAAATGTGAACATTTCAAGGATTTGCCGTTTTTCCCATTTGTGACAGTATATTTGCAGCTCCACGGCACAGAGACCGTACCACTTAAAATCAAAATATGGATAACTTTTGATGCCCCGTTTGTGTAGATGATTTTCCCCAAATATGATCTTGATCGGGCAATCGCCCTAGGAGGAGTTCGTTAAAGTGTGAAGCGTAAAAATGTGGTCATTTTAGAGATTTCGCTGTTTTCCCATTTCTGACATATATTTGCGGGTCCGCCACACAGAGACCGTAGCACTTAGAATCAAAATATGGATAAGTTTTGATGCCTCGCTTGTGTAGATGATATTCTCCAAATATGAACTTGATCGGACAATCGCCCTAGGAGGAGTTCGTTAAAGTGTGAAGCGTAAAAATGTGGTGATTTGAGCGATTCTACGATTTTCCCATAAGGATAACATGGGATGTTTCTGTCATCGCTACGGTTACGCCGTACAAAATATGACTTTGGCTCTCATACTTTCATGATCAGGATGGCAAATTAGAATTTTGTTCAAAATATCATGTCATTTGGAAAAACTCTATTGCTTATAGGCCACTCTGAAGGCCAAATAGTCAGAATGCTGGGAAACGTTTGCGGCTCCGTCGCACAGAGACCGTAAAAGCTATCCTTAAAATGTGGATAACTTTAGATGCCCCACTTGTCTAGAGGACGTACACCGATTTTGAGGTTGGTGGGCAAAACGCACTAGGAGGACTTCGTTAAAGTGTAAAACATAAAAATGTGGTAATTTGAGAGATTTTGTGGTTTTCCCATAGGGATAACATGGGAGGTTTCTGTCATCGCTACGACTACGGCGTAAAAATTTAGGCATTTTTGTGATTGGCTTTTGTGATCGGGACGGCAAAATAGAATTTTGGGTAAAGTTTAGACAATTTTGGTAAAACTAATTTTTGACCTTCAATGTTAATTTAAAGGTCACTCTGTAGGGGGCGCTATCACTGCCATTTCAATTTTGTCAGCCTAAACTGGTCCAAACTAGAAAGTTTAACAACTGATTCAAATTTGGTCCTAATCGGACTGGTTTTGATCAAATGGGAGCAATTTTTAGACCTGCAATATTCCAAAATAAGTTGTCCAACTTTGCGGCTGCGCCGCACACAGACCGTAAAAGGTATCTCAAAAAATTGAATAACTTTAGATGCCCCACTTGTCCAGAGGACGTACGCCGATTTTGAAGTCGGTGGGCAAAACGCCCTAGGAGGAGTTCGTCAAAGTTTGACGTAAACAAAATGGCTAACTCAGCTTGTTTTCATTTTCAAAGGAAGATGGCGGCCATAGGGTAAGTTTGGGGGCGTGGCCACAATGTTTTTTTTTGTTTATCCTCACGAGAGGAATGCGTGTCCCGAATTTCGTAGCTTTACGCCAAAGTTGACCTCGGGGCGTCTCCCATAGGCGCAATGTATTTTGACTTTTGTCGGTGGCGCTGTCGCGCCATTTTTTAACGAAAAAAAAAATGGCCCAGAAAAAATAAAATTTTTCACCGATTCTGAATTTTGGGCAAAGTTTGGTGAGTTTTTGAGCATGTTCAGGGGGTCAAATTAGAGATCAAAGCGCTGAAGAAGAACAAGAAAAATAATAATAATTAAAGCCGCAAGCGGCATCCAACGGCCCTCGCGGGCCGCCGGCCTTCCGACTCTGCGCTTTTGACTTGATAAAGATGGCGCCCTTATTGTGTGTTGAATAAAAAAAGAACTTGACAGACGGCGACACATTGGACATGGCCAATCCACTGCAAATGAACACAAGTGTCAGTCAAATTTGCTGCGCCGCCGCACAGAGACCGTAGCACTTGGAATAAAAATATGGATAACTTTTGATGCCGCGCTTGTGTAGATGATTTTTCCCAAAGTAAAGCTTGATCGAGCTATTGCCCACGGAGGAGTTTGTTAAAGTGTGAAGCGTAAATGTGAACATTTCAAGGATTTGGCGTTTTTCCCATTTGTGACAGTATATTTGCAGCTCCACGGCACAGAGACCGTACCACTTAAAATCAAAATATGGATAACTTTTGATGCCCCGTTTGTGTAGATGATTTTCCCCAAATATGAGCTTGATCGGGCAATCGGCCTAGGAGGAGTTCGTTAAAGTGTGAAGCGTAAAAATGTGGTGATTTTAGAGATTTCGCTGTTTTCCCATTTCTGACATATATTTGCGGGTCCGCCACACAGAGACCGTAGCACTTAGAATCAAAATATGGGTAAGTTTTGATGCCCCGCTTGTGTAGATGATATTCTCCAAATATGAACTTGATCGGACAATCGCCCTAGGAGGAGTTTGTTAAAGTGTGAAGCGTAAAAATGTGGTGATTTGAGCGATTCTACGATTTTCCCATAAGGATAACATGGGATGTTTCTGTCAACGCTACGGTTACGCCGTACAAAATATGACTTTGGCTCTCATACTTGTATGATCAGGATGGCAAATTAGAATTTCGTTCAAAATATCATGTCATTTGGAAAAACTCTATTGTTTATAGGCCACTCTGAAGGCCAAATAGTCAGAATTCTGGGAAACGTTTGCGGCTCCGTCGCACAAAGACCGTAAAAGTTATCCTTAAAATTTGGATAACTTTAGATACACCACTTGTCTAGAGGACGTACACCGATTTTGAGGTTGGTGGGCAAAACGCACTAGGAGGACTTCGTTAAAGTGTAAAACATAAAAATGTGGTAATTTGAGAGATTTTGTGGTTTTCCCATAGGGATAACATGGGAGGTTTCTGTCATCGCTACGACTACGGCGTAAAAATTTAGGCATTTTTGTGATTGGCTTTTGTGATCGGGACGGCAAAATAGAATTTTGGGTAAAGTTTAGACAATTTTGGTAAAACTAATTTTTGACCTTCAATGTTAATTTAAAGGTCACTCTGTAGGGGGCGCTATCACTGCCATTTCAATTTTGTCAGCCTAAACTGGTCCAAACTAGAAAGTTTAACAACTGATTCAAATTTGGTCCTAATCGGACTGGTTTTGATCAAATGGGAGCAATTTTTAGACCTGCAATATTCCAAAATAAGTTGTCCAACTTTGCGGCTGCGCCGCACACAGACCGTAAAAGGTATCTCAAAAAATTGAATAACTTTAGATGCCCCACTTGTCCAGAGGACGTACGCCGATTTTGA
This sequence comes from Eucyclogobius newberryi, assembly GCF_026437365.1. Lineage (NCBI taxonomy): Eukaryota > Metazoa > Chordata > Actinopteri > Gobiiformes > Gobiidae > Eucyclogobius > Eucyclogobius newberryi. Next base: position 26,146,092 of record NW_027315779.1, on the reverse strand, counting down.
AGTCGGTGGGCAAAACGCCCTAGGAGGAGTTCGTCAAAGTTTGACGTAAACAAAATGGCTAACTCAGCTTGTTTTCATTTTCAAAGGAAGATGGCGGCCATAGGGTAAGTTTGGGGGCGTGGCCACAATGATTTTTTTTGTTTATCCTCACGAGAGGAATGCGTGTCCCGAATTTCGTAGCTTTACGCCAAAGTTGACCTCGGGGCGTCTCCCATAGGCGCAATGTATTTTGACTTTTGTCGGTGGCGCTGTCGCGCCATTTTTTAACGAAAAAAAAAATGGCCCAGAAAAAATAAAATTTTTCGCCGATTCTGAATTTTGGGCAAAGTTTGGTGAGTTTTTGAGCATGTTCAGGGGGTCAAATTAGAGATCAAAGCGCTGAAGAAGAACAAGAAAAATAATAATAATAATAATAATAATAATAATATTTTTAGCAAAAACAATATAGCCGTTTTTACTATAACAACAAATGATACATCGTTTGAAAGCTCTAAGCCTTCCCGATGCCGCCATGGGGTGGAATCATCATTACGAGCGCTTACGCGCTCGTCACTCCCTATTCCGTCGGGATGCCCCGCCCACTCCCCATAGACTTCCATTGATTTGAGCAGATACAAGCATGGCCCATGCCTGCGGCATGGATTCTCGCGTACGGGACGATGCCAGGAGGGTTTTTGGAGGAATGCAGCGCTTCGCGCTGCTGTTGTCAACAATTAGTGAATGGGCTACGCCCATTCACTAATTGTTGACTATTTCTGTCATAGCAGGAGTAAGTATGCATGATCCATGCCTTCGGCATGGGCTAGTTCACTGTACTTGCCAGGGGCGACGGGGTACCAAACATGCGGGCTGCGCCCGCATGTTTGGTCAGACAGTTGCAACGCTGCCTTCGGCAGCGTTGCGGGAGCAATAGGCCCTCCCCCTGCTGGGGCTCGGGCCTAATAATATTTTTAGCAAAAACAATATAGCCGTTTTTACTATAACAACAAATGATACATCGTTTGAAAGCTCTAAGCCTTCCCGATGCCGCCATGGGGTGGAATTATCATTACGAGCGCTTACGCGCTCGTCACTCCCTATTCCGTCGGGATGCCCCGCCCACTCCCCATAGACTTCCATTGATTTGAGCAGATACAAGCATGGCCCATGCCTGCGGCATGGATTCTCGCATACGGGACGATGCCAGGAGGGTTTTTGGAGGAATGCAGCGCTTCGCGCTGCTGTTGTCAACAATTAGTGAATGGGCTACGCCCATTCACTAATTGTTGACTATTTTTGTCATAGCAGGAGTAAGTATGCATGATCCATGCCTTCGGCATGGGCTAGTTCACTGTACTTGCCAGGGGCGACGGGGTACCAAACATGCGGGCTGCGCCCGCATGTTTGGTCAGACAGTTGCAACGCTGCCTTCGGCAGCGTTGCGGGAGCAATAGGCCCTCCCCCTGCTGGGGCTCGGGCCTAATAATAATATTTTTAGCAAAAACAATATAGCCGTTTTTTCTATAACAACAAATTATACATCGTTTGAAAGCTCTAAGCCTTCCCCATGCCGCCATGGGGTGGAATCATCATTACGAGCGCTTACGCGCTCGTCACTCCCTATTTCGTCGGGATGCCCCGCCCACTCCCCATAGACTTCCATTGATTTGAGCAGAAACAAGCATGGCCCATGCCTGCGGCATGGATTCTCGCGTACGGGACGATGCCAGGAGGGTTTTTGGAGGAATGCAGCGCTTTGCGCTGCTGTTGTCAACAATGAGTGAATGGGCTACGCCCATTCACTCATTGTTGACTATTTCTGTCATAGCAGGAGTAAGTATGCATGACCCATGCCTTCGGCATGGGCTAGTTCACTGTACTTGCCAGGGGCGACGGGGTACCAAACATGCGGGCTGCGCCCGCATGTTTGCGCCCGCATGTTTGCAATAGGCCCTCCGCCCTGCTGGGGCTCGGGCCTAATAACAAAAGATTAGAGAACACGGTGAATAGGTTTACGTATGCTAACGCTAACACCTTCAGCTACATGACGCACAGACAGAACTGTGGTAAGTGTCTGGTATGTTAACGTAACATATGAACAGTTATTCAGATAACTATAGCATAAAGAACATGCTAACAAGTTTAGCAAAGCATCAGTTTTACCCCAAATCACTAAATCCATTGAATTCTTCTTCCTCTGTGTCACTTCTAAACAACTCCACAAACTCCAGAGGAAGAGGAAGTGCCGGTTCTTCTTCTGCTGCGTCGCTTAGAGCCTAGAGCGCCCTCTTGCGGATGTCATATGTGATATTATTTGTTATTTTCACACTAAGTCACTGCGGAGTATAAGTCCGGCCAGACTATGAAAAAAGTGCGACTTATATTCCGAAAAATACGGTAATAAGGGAACATATTTTGATAAGCAAGTATTTGTCGAGATACGCTCCCTCGGATTACTAGTAATATTTTGTATTCAAAGGAAAGTGCGGAGACTTCGCAGTCGGACTGAATGTATGATTCTAAATATTAATAATGAGCACAAATCAGTGCAAGTTTTAAAAAAGAGAAACATTTTCAGTGCTTAGTGCAAGTGGAGAAGTGAAAGGTCTCGACACCACAAGCAATTCATAAACTGTACTGTAGACCTCAACAGTCCCGTCCATTATTAAGTTCACCAAGGTTACGGAAGTTCATTTTCCAGTCTTTTTTGCCATAGGGGTTTTAAAAAAATTAAATATTAAGAGTTAAAAGGCATAACAGAGGCTGAGCAGCTCTGTGGTAAATAGAACATGTACAACTTTAAATAAATACAATTATAGGTCACCATATTCTTAGCAAACTTTCAAACTTTTAATATATATATTTTGAATCTGTAAGCCTTTGGGGGAAATGAATGCTTACACACAGTAGAAACATTACAATATATATTCAAATTTGCATTCCCTTTTAGGAAATCCATTCATCCATCAATTATTCTTATTATTTTTAAAGAAACACTGTGTAACATTTCTGCTGAAGGTCTTGGAGTTGTCATTGCCTGACTTGGATGGAATGCATTACTGGCATACAAGAATTTTGTCACGTTTTCATATAAAAATAAGGTATTTTATGTGCAAAAATGGCAACATGGACAGAGCCAAGTTTAGTTTTTTGCTTACTAATGTGATATTAAACAGTTTTAAGTTTTTTTAGTTTGGTTTTCATATTTCAGTTAGTTTTTAACCATATTAGAGTTGACTAAATATTGGAGTAAAAATTCAATTACATTTTTCATTATTTAAAGTCAGGTTTGGGATCAATTAAAAAAAAATCCTCTGTGTTTATCCTGCTTTAAGCGCTGATCTTTTTGTCTCTATGGGAGGGGAAATATTTTAGAACGTCAGAAGTTACAATGTAAATATAAATCTATTGTCAACAATTTCACTGTTTCCACACGAAAGCTGAAAAATAAACTGCCTGCAGTGTCTCACCTTAACAAACACTCAGTACATTTGATATTTAATGCCATACCGTGAAAGTTCATTCATACACACACAGAAACAACTCGAAATCCAAATGCCATTGTATTCCATTATCACAAACCAGAAAAAATGGCTAAGTAAATACCACTTTTAATATATAATACAGTCTAGACAAAACATAATTTCACAGTTTATGCATCTCGACTCAACTTCTGTCTTATATCACCCCCAATATCACGCTTCGATAGCTCCCCCTGTTCCCCCCAGATTTATTTCAACCTTGTCTTACGACGCAAACTTTTAAATGAAGGGTAAATCTGAGCGACAAACTTGCCAGGAGCAGTTTGTCTTGTTTGTTTGGTTGTTGTTTTTTTCCCCGCGCATGCACCATTCTGGCCCAGTGACTTTGGAGATCCACTAATGTACCCGCATCGTCGGGAACAGATGTTATGCTTTGAATTTTCCGTGAAGCGTGACAGAAGGACTGACAGACGCCTTTTTAAAATGACACATCCGCAGAGCAAACCGGAGTTTTACGGTGTCGTCGGCTCATTTTGACTCTGATGAGTTCGCTCGGAGTGAACAGGGCACGAACCTTGAATCGACGTTCGGGGCATTGCTAGAATTCACACGTCATTTGCCGTCCAGGAGCAAAGGAAATGTTGTTGCTCACCTCACCAGATGGGTTTGTTAAATGGGAGTGGTGGCAGGTGTAGTTGTGTAGCTGGCCACTGGATGGTGCTAAAGATCTTTATAATTCAGTGGTTTGGTGTTGTCATCATAAAAGGTGGAATATGGACTTAAGCGACTATATAAATGTGTTAAATCATGACGTATTCAAGGTAAGTAATTAATTTTGCATTTTTGTGAAGGGAAGTAAATGGATAATGGTTCAATTCCAGATCCGAAAAAAAACACAATTGTTGTTCTGGAGAAACAATAAATTAGAATATTGATAATAAAAAATATAAAAATAGATAAATCAAATCAACAGAAATATATTGTGGTGTTTAGTTAGCTAGGTATAATTTATTATTGAACATCAAAAAGGAGTGGGATGAAATGTAACGCTCCCATTACTTCCAATACATTTTACAAATTTTGATGCTTCCTGCAGTTCTATAAAGTCTTTAGTCTATAATTTCTTCCCTGTAGCTATTAAAGAGGTTTAATTTATATTTATAGTTGTACAGTTTGTAGAATGTTTTATTTCCTCACTTGTAGTATTACACAATCTTAACCCACTAGAGGAAATGTCTTATTGACTTGTGTTGTTGCCTTAAGAGATACTTCTCCTCTCGATTCTTGAAAATGTTTTGTATATGAATTGGTAAAAATATGTTACTTGCGCCGTTAAAATGTCTCTATATCTATAAGTTTTGAATAGCTTTGATTCAACAAACAATAAATATGTATGTTCCTAATATCCAACCTTATGTATGACTCGTATGGCCTTTTAGGGGTGGTTATATAGAAGTTATATAAGAGGTTTTATTGACGTACTGTAGTTATTTCCCCAGATCTGTGCCCAGTAGCTAAAATCAGGTAAGATTACAATGCAACATATGTGCGATTTATTATTCAGAATCGATATGTGTCTTGATATCTTACCATGGTTTTCAAATAATGTTGTCATCTAGAAGTTTTCATGAACCTTTTGAATCTGAACTTCATCAATTGGCTGTTAATTGTAATAAAATAAATAGTTTTGGTCCTAATACCGAACCTTGTGGAACTCCACAAACTATATACATTATTCAAGGAGACAAACATCACCAAGCCTGACATAATGTTGTCTTCCAGATGAATAACTTTTTAGCCATTTTAAAACTCAACCCCTGATTCCATATATTTGTAATTCACAAAATAATAATAATAATCATAATACATTGTGTAGTTGGAGATGTAATCGCTAACTTAGATTCGGGAGCAGGACCACGCCTCAACCTCTTACCTCCCCAGCAACCACACCTCCTCTCTTTAACCACGCCTCTTATTACCCAGCAGGCCTATATATGCAAAGGCCAATCCCAGCATCTCTCGTTGTCTCTGCTCTCTCGACAGAGAGACACTCAGTACAGCGCGTTCATTCAAACCAACCATGAGCCATTTCCTCAGATTCTGATCCGTTCCCAATCTGAGCAATTCAGTCCGAAACATTCAGTCGGTCAGTTCCCCGAGGACTCACCCAGCGCGATTCCACAGCTCCAAACACCATCAGCTCCTCCGCACCTGCGTCTCTCACGGACCCCACCTCCGGGACACTCCATGTCACCTCCGGGCGTCCACACAGAACACCGACCTCCACTCCACAGCAACGGCCTGGACCCACGCGCTCCTTCTCGCTCTCCGACCCTCATTTTAACCGGGCGCTATCCGAGCTTCCGGAGCGGGGCACGGCTCCCGCGCCGGCCGGCGCGCTCCGTGTGCCGCTCCGTGTGCTGCGCCCAGGCGCGCGTCTCCACTCAGATGGACACCAGAGGCCGTACCGCAGCGGGCGCACCGGGCCAAAGCCGGTGGACATTTCTTTCAGACGCTACGTCAATAAATATCCATGTTTTTCGTCAGCCTCACTTCCTGGTTCCACGTCCGTCCGGAGGCGCGCAGTCGATGACGTCACCATTGCTCCACGGGCCGCAGCGCGACCTTTCAGCTCCCCCTGATGGCGGGAGCCAGGTTGTACAACTCAATTTAAAGCAGATTAAACAACGTTCATAGGGACGCTGCAATGTCCCAGCTTGTCTTAACAATGTTGAGTTCAAACGCTCCCTCTTTTCTCAATCTTTCATCAATTCTCATCACCTTTGCTGCAGCTGCACTCGACCCCCTCAACATGCTTTCCTCTATCCCTCCTCTGTACCTACATTTTACTGCATGTACCATCAACGCACCATCTTCTCTGCGCTGGCTCTTTACCATCCACTATCATTCTGGCTTAAGCTAATCTTTTTTTCGCCCTCCGTTCATGCTGTTCATCGTTCCTACTCTTCTCACGTGAACTCTCAAGCTTCCTTTTCTTTTCTCATGCAACCTTCACACCTCATAGGCTCACAATTCATGCTTCCACTAAATTACTTTCATGTCACATTCAGCTGTCTGGCTTCACCGCCACACGTTAGCCACAGGCATCTTCAAAGATTCTGTTTCTAGCATTCCAGCAGGTTCTCATCTTCTCCTTCGCATATTACCTTAAGTAAAAAAAACAAAAACAAAAAATCCCCGGCTCTGGCTTTTCATGCTACCTCATCTTACCATGTTCGCCTTGCAGCTCAACGCGCAGGCTCAACGCAACTCTCATCTCTCAGCTCAAAAGCTCAATTCACAGCTACAGCTCACCGCTCAATAGCTCAGCTCACAGCTCAATAGCTCAGCTCACAGCTCAATAGCTCAACTCACAGCTCAATAGCTCAACTCACAGCTCAATAGCTCAACTCACAGCTCAATAGCTCAACTCACAGCTCAATAGCTCAACTCACAGCTCAATAGCTCAACTCACAGCTCAATAGCTCAACTCACAGCTCAATAGCTCAACTCACAGCTCAATAGCTCAACTCACAGCTCAATAGCTCAACTCACAGCTCAATAGCTCAACTCACAGCTCAATAGCTCAACTCACAGCTCAATAGCTCAACTCACAGCTCAATAGCTCAACTCACAGCTCAACAGCTCACAGCTCAATAGCTCACAGCTCACAGCTCAATAGCTCAATAGCTCAATAGCTCACAGCTCAATAGCTCAGCTCAATAGCTCAGCTCACAGCTCAATAGCTCAGCTCAGCTCACAGCTCAATAGCTCAGCTCAGCTCACAGCTCAATAGCTCAGCTCAGCTCACAGCTCAATAGCTCAGCTCACAGCTACAGCTCAATAGCTCAACTTACAGCTACAGCTCAATAGCTCAGTTACAGCTCCAAGCTACTACTACTACGCCCCAGAGCATCCACGCTCGCCCCAGAGCATCCACGCTCGCCCCAGAGCATCCACGCTCGCCCCAGAGCATCCACGCTCGCCCCAGAGCATCCACGCTCGCCGCCACGCTCGCCCCAGAGCATCCACGCTCGCAGCCACGCTCGCCCCAGAGCATCCACGCTCGCAGCCACGCTCGCCCCAGAGCAGCCACGTTCGCAGCCACGCTCGCCCCAGAGCAGCCACGCTCGCCCTAAAGCAGCCACGCTCGCTAAGAGCCCCACCGGCAACATGTTCACTCCAAGCACGAATCTCATCAGCAGCCGCGCCCACGCGCTCGCCCCGACCCGCGGCAGCGTCCTCATGCTCGCCCCAATCCATGTATTCATTTCCCAGAACCTCTCTCTGAGCCACCGGGCACAGGGAAGTCTACCACAGAGCCACCGGGATACGCCCCTCTGGTTCTCAACAGTCTCTCCTTCGACCCTCTGCTCGCACAGAGTCCGTTCTCCACTCGATCTTCCGACTCTTCATTCATCCCTCCCTTAATCACTCATCCCGCTCTATTCCCCCCCCCCCCCCCCCCCCCCCCTCCCCTTCCCCATTCATCCAAACCATTCGACCCCTTCCCCATTCATCCCACATCCCACTCAAGCTTTCCTGCGTCCTCACCAGGGTCTCATCGGGCACCGGGAAGCAGTCTCTCTCCGGAACAGGCACCGGGATGCTCATCCATCTCACATTCCCTCCTCCTTTTCAGAAGAAACATCTCTCAACATGCACCTTATCCACCGCACATCGGTTGGCGCATTGGAGACCGCTCGGAGCGCTCCGGCCCCTTCCAACCCATTCCAGCTGCAGTGCGTACTACACGGTCCTCAGGCGCTTAGTCTCCTCTACCAGGCATTCACATTATGCCAGAATTATACCCCACTATCGTTCTGGACATTTTGGGGGTTTGATGAGTCGGAAGGCTTATTCAACATCTCTCTAGTAGATCAATAAGGGATATCTTACTATGCGCAACTCATAATACTCAATCTATTCCCCTCTATCAATCCGTCTCTTGCATTGCTCATACTCAAGTCACCGTAATTGACCAACTCCTACTCTCGATTCACCGTCCCAAATCCGACGCTCTACGATCGCTTCAATTCCTACTCCTTAATACTACTACCCTCATATCTTTCATTCCTCTCATTCTCAATCTCATTTATCTCAATTAAGTTCCCTCATTCATCGCTCATATTGACTTCCTTGCTACCCGCAACTCGTCAACTCCTAAATCCATGCAAACATTTCGCTCTCCACTCCGGAGCAAGGAGACTCCACCATAAATCCAGTTCTATCGACTGTCCGTTCAATCCTATCACTCTTGCATCTTATTCTCCATCTGCTTCCGTCGACGACCACAAACGCTAAAACACTCTTCAAATGTACCAGAATTAACCCTCGTCTCAGTAACGGACGGACTGCTTTCGATTTCATCCAGCTACTCTTCAGAGTGCTTGGCTATCCAGCTCCTCTTCCCCCGTGCCACTCGTAACATTATTTTCAGCCAGGCTTACGTCAAGATCCAGATCAACTTCCTTCATTTAAATCATTTTGGGGTTCTGAATCGGCTGGGCTGATTACCCGAGACAGAGCCCCCATCCTGAGTCTCTACCCAGCCATCTCATCGATCTCTCATCTCATCGATCTCGCTCCCGCTCTCGCTCTCGCTCTCTCTCTCTCTCTTGCTCTATCGCTCTCTCTCTCGATATCGCTCTATCGCTCTCTCTCTCTCTCTCTCGCTCTCTCTATCTCTCTCTCTCTCGATATCTCTCTCTCTCTCGCTCTCTCGATATCTCTCTCGATCTCTCTCTCTCTCGATAGCTCTCTCTCTCGCTCTCTCGATATCTCTCTCGATCTCTCTCTCTCTCGCTCTCTCTCTCTCTCTCTCTCGCTCTCTCGCTCTCTCTCTCTCTCGCTCTCTCGATATCTCTCTCGATCTCTCTCTCTCTCTCGCTATCTCTCTCTCTCTCTCTCTCTCGCTCTCGCGCTCGCTCTCTCGATATCTCTCTCTCTCTCTCATCTCATCGAGCTCTCTCTCTCTCTCATCTCATCGAGCTCTCTCTCTCTCATCTCATCGATCTCTCATCGACCCATCATGACTTATCAATAAACATTCTTTCGTATTTCATTGTTGTGGCGTGGTCCTTGCTAGTGAATTGTAATTTTTAGGGGGCGGGTTACAGGCACAGAGTGCTTCCTGGAGGATGGGCTGAAACAGAAGCGTACTGTGTAACTCACCCGGAGGGAGTAGGCCCAATCCATCTGCTCATCTGAGGGGAAGGAGAGAGACTGTTCTCTAGCTAAAAACTGCAGGAATCAATATGAGGTACCAATAGAAGTTATTTACCATTTCTAATACCTTTCTCATTCACTGCTTTTAAAAAACACTGCATGCACAGAATGTTCTGTTATCTATTTTTGAGTACACACATCCATCCATTCTCTGAAAAGGTCAACATTAGAATCTGGTGCCCTGTATATGCAGAATACAATTCTTTCCTTTTTCATTCGCTTTGACATTTCTATAGTCAGCAAGGCAGCAATACATATAGTTATTAGATTATGAAAACCCCGCCAAGTGTTTGATTTTCGTAACAAAATTCTGCTTTTACAACACACTTCATATGGGGGGGAAACAAAATGTGCAAAAATACAGTGCAAAAAGTGTGTTTAATTCAGCTTTAAGTGAAAGAGTAAGGTTCCATTTATTTTTGCTAGAAGCTTCCTTCCCAGTTCAGGTCAAACCAGGCTGTGTAAAGAAATAGCAAATGTCCTTGGCCGTTACATTGAGCGCTTTAGACGTAAATGCAAATGGCCATCTCTTCTGTGTTAAATGCGTGGCCCGAGGAAGGCGGTCGCACTGTTAGCGCTGCGGCTAATGTAGCGTCCGTGCTCCGGCTGCCGCTAATGCATCACTCATGTTCGACACCGTATGTATATGCAGCAGCCAGCAAGCTCCAGTCCACAGAGCCGCGCTCGGGGCCCACGGCAGGTAATAGGCCCATCTGAGCAAGGGGCAGCCAGGGATGAAATTGTCAACTCCTGTTTCCGCTCCACCGCACCACACCTCTCTAAAAGTGAACGGATTAAGACCCGGAATGTCATATTTTAAAATATTTTTCTGTTTATTTGAAATGAATGGACAGGTGCTGGCAAGTGTTTGCTTAAGACTATTTCGCTTCCCATGGTAATTTTCAAATATGCTTTTCATAACTACTACTGTTTTTCTTGAGCATATGAATATATATTTATTTTTAAAAAATTCAGGTGTATTCTAAATTAAACCACAGTGGTGTTTGTCTCAATTTAGGGCTGGTGAGTAGACGAAAATAAATGTTTTTTTCCCCTTCATTAATCAAAAAATAAATACTCAAATTTCATCCTCAAGTCTGTAAAGTGACCACTTCAATAGTCGTGGGACAAGTGTGTGACAAACATGATAAGTTTAGACCTAAAGATAAAGACTGTATGATGTTTCATGTTTATCCCTTTAAACACAGTTAGAGTGTTTGGAATAATCAAGGTTAAGATACAATTTATTTTTCCTGTCGGGAAATGATCACACACGGAAAGACAGGATCTTCCTAAAAGTGATTTTATCTGTTGTTGATGTTGTTGATGGTGTTGTTGTGGTGTTTTTTGCTAGGAATATGTATGTTATATTGTTTTCTATAAGCCTATAACTAGTACAGATATACATATACATTTTATGTGGCAGCAGTGAAAAGAAATTTATTTGAAAAAAACAAAACATGATGTGGACGTCTCTATCAAAAAGACCCAAGCATACGATTAATGATTCAAAATAATTGAATCTTGATTAAAATTCCATGCATTGCACCGTCCTATCTTAATTCTAACTGGAGGTTTAGTAACTGCACTGTTTAAACTTCCTGCTGTTGCATATAACATTGTTGAGTCATTAATATGAAAGAGTGTTTTATGTGTGTGCATTTTTTATAAATTCAATCCGATAGTGTTACTTGGTGTTAGGGTAGGTGCCGATACCGAGTGGCTGTCACAGTGGTTGGAAAGTTAAACTAAAGGTACTCTATTATATACATTTCCCCATTGTGGGACAATTAAAAGCTTATCTTATCTATAAAGAAGCAAAACAACAACAACTCCTGTCAAGTAGGCTGTCTCATAAGAAATATACAAAAGTAAAGGTTTTAAGAAAATGCAGCCTATTTCAGGGACATATGTAGTAATCTTGATGAAGAAGTACTTAAGTACTAAGGACTACTTCCTTAGGCCTCAATAACAGTGAAGCCTGTAGAAAGACACCAATCCTCAGAGCGCATGGGTCATTATAAAGCAGAATAAACCGCATCTATGTCTGCTGCTGTCAGGCCGTCTCCACAGTTAGTTTTACTAAAGTTCTGCTCCATTCAAAGAAGCCAAATGAAGGCATCAAAGAGGAAACACACATGTCTTTTCTGTCAATATGAGTGTCTTTATATTGCTGAGTCTCCACAGTCTGTATTTTAGCTGCTGAGAACAGCGGCAGTGCATCTGCGGGTCGTCATTCAGGAAAATACAATACGGAATCGGTGGAGATACCCATACCTTCAAAATGTGCTGTAGCAAACCTTTTGATATTGGTATCAGAACAAAAGTATTTATTATGTCATATTGAACATGTCAACAACCTCATCATCATTTGAGTAAAAATGGAATTCTTATTGTCAACCCTACTACAACTTGCTGTTAGCCCCCATTTACAAACAGGCCTATGATTAAAGACAGTCACTTAGAACTTTAAAAGGCTTTTATTTTAAAGTTGCAAATGTTGCTGCTTGTTTCTATGGGGATATTGCTTTGCCTGGAATGTTCCACAGCATGCTATTAAAGTTCTGTACCTCCTAAGCAGTGACAAACCAGGCCACAATAAGTAATACAATAAAACCATTTGTCATTAAATAGATAATTTATAAGGTGGCGGACCGCACTCACAATAAAGATTACTCTGTACTTTTAATTCATATCATCTGAGAAAAAAATATGGCATTACTACAAGTCAGAAAGCCTCCAAAACTGCTACCCAAAGGTAGTTATCAGCAACACTGAATTGTGTTAATTACTGTATGTACTGCTTTTCCTCCCACCGTTCATGCTCTCGGGTCTTTAACGCACACACAAGTTCATAACCACACTGACTCACTGCTCGCTTGTGCTGATAATGACCAAATAATTTAACAAGAAGCATGAACAAGTTTTCTGTAACGCATAACTATATATCTAAAGTATTTTTACATTTTAATGATTGGGACCTCGGGATATACTGTGTACAAATGGTTAAGATCTGTTAAAAGTTGTTTGTATCCATAATAGGAGCGAGTATAAGCTTCACCTCAATTATAGATTTAAATGAACGATGTCCTGCCTCGATTATGGGTATGATAATTTCAAAGTAAATAAGACATGCAGTCTGAAAAACAAGGACAGTTTCATTTATTTTGCTTTATTTTCAGGGTCATTGGGTAGAATGACACATACACAGTTCAAATCTATTCTGTTCTGTATTCTGTATATGAATAAGATATGCATTGATTGGCTTAAGTAAGTCAGTATATAAAATGTCATGCTGTTCCCTCCTCAAACCTGTTGTGGGCAGTGCCTCCTCAGCGTTTTCCCGCTCTGAACGGGACTTCAGAAGGCCCTGAGCCCATCTGATGAAATCCAGGGTAAGCTGCCTCTCATATCACAACACTCTCTTTACTTCTCTTTAATATGAAACAAGTTTAAAGTGGACAGATCCTTGTCACCTCACATGTTTTTTAACCTTTAATGTTTTTACACACATCTATATTACTTAGGGGGGCTTACGGTACCACTGTTCCCTCTAAGCTGCGCTCATGTGCAATTGCGCAGTGCTCCAAAGGTCTCTGCTTATGGAAAATCTTCACTGCACATAAAATACACACTTAACACTTAAAAATGTATGTGATCCAGTGAGTGACAGACAAGTGTGAACTGGCACACGGGGATTTCCCCGGTGGCCTGATGGGTAAATGGGCCGGTGTGGGTCGAACTGTAGAAGAGGCGAGCAGCGCTCCCGGGACCCGTCGCCCCCCTTGGACCCTATCTTAGCTGTGACTAGAGACCTGTGGCGGACGGGATTTCCCGCGGGTCAAATGCTGCAGGATCAGGTGGATTTGCATGGCCTCATGTGAGAGCGCCTCTGTCCCAGAGCCGAGCGGCCACTGCAGAGTGGTGATACGGGGCAGGACGCGCGGTGTATGCATGTGCGTGAGAGCGCATGACCACTCGCTGTAACAGAGAGCAGGTGGAGATGAGAGGAGGAGAGCTCTGCATCAGGTGGATGTATTATCACAGGACAGTTTGACCATGTGAGAAGAACAATGCTGGTGAAACTTAAGTAAGGAAGTAAGTACATTTTATTTATATAGCACCTTTCACAGACAGAAGTCACAAAGTGCTTCACAAAACACAGAATAAAACGATAAAAACACAAAAAAAATTACAGTGAGCAATACATATACAGCAATATACAGTAAAATCAGCCGCTAAAACACCCTGGAAGGATCTGTCTCCTCTGGTCCGAAAACGGGTGCCAATAACAGTTTCTGGTCCAAGGACCTTAGTGAGCGAGAGGGAGTGTACGGTTTAATCAGATCAATAATGTACGATGGGACCTGACCATTTAAAGCTCTAAAAGTCAGAACAAGAATTTTAAACTGTATCCGGTACGAGACCGGCAGCCAGTGAAGGGCTTTTAGAATGGGTGAAATGTGGGCCCTTCTATTTGTGCGGGTCAAGATCCTCGCTGCAGAGTTCTGGACCAGCTGCAGACGAGAGAGTTCCTTCTTGTTAAGACAGGAAAACAAACTATTACAATAGTCTAAACGTGAAGACACTAATGCATGAATTAAATGATGCTGAGCACGATGCGAGGCCGTGACCGCAATGCAATCTGAATACATTTTTTGGTATCATACATTTCTCCCTCTGAACAGTTTCAGTGGGATTAGTTCAGATTATTTACTTATTTGTAGACAGTCCAATGCAGGTGTCTAGCTCAGAGCTGTTTAAATGTGACCCATTGACGGACTGTCTCATTGCAGTAATATGATCTGCAACGGCCCGGGCCATAGCCTCAAATACTAGGCCTATTTGAAGCTGTGTGTTTAAAGTATGTTTAAAGCAGTGGTTCTCAAACAGTGGGTGAGGGTCCACAAATGGGCCACAGAGAGTAGACTACAGGTCCACAGAACATCGGCTTCTCAGGTGAAATGAGGCTATTTGATGTTTAAAGGTGCATTATGTAATAAGTATGCATTTTCTTGCTTTGCCTGGAAGGTTCCACAGTATGATATAAACTCATCTATCTTTCATTTATATAGTTAAAAGGAGTTTTGATTTCCCCAAAAGTACTTGGTTACATGCTGTATTAAAAATATGGCCAAAATTGAAAGTAATAAAAAAACTCTATAAACCAATATTCAGCTCTGTTTACATAGCAAACCAATTGAAGCAAGCTGACATTAAAGTGGGATATCATAAGACTATGGCCAACTCAGTCTATAAAATGAATAGATATGCAATGAATAGTACTCCCAAGAGTAAATATATTACTGTAATGGTAATATTTATGGGTCATATTGGGCCGCGCTGCCTTCAACTCCGCCCCTGCTACACAGGTCATGAACAAGATTTGGGTATTTTCGGGACTGTAAGTAAGTGTCTGGTATGTTAATGTAACATATTAACAGTTATTCAGATAACTACAGCATAAAGAACATGCTAACAAGTTTACCAAACCTGTAATCAGTATTACCCCATATCACTAAATCCACTGAATTCTTCTTCTTCCGTGTCACTTCTTGTAGTGGGTACTTTTTAAAAAAATAAATTATATGGCAGAGTCAAGAATAATGTTTGTGAATTTATTCCCCGGAAGTGAAAAAACAAAGTGCAAAAAAACAAACCGGTGCAGAAAAATAGATATGTACAAATATTTACAGCAATAATCCAAAAATGATAGCAGCTGGCTGACTCTGGAGCTCGTGCCTGCGGTGCACACAGCTCCCTCCTGGAACACACACTCCATTTGTGGTGCGAGAAGGCCCTTTTTATAGCAGGAGGCTCCTCCCCCAAATCAATTAACAGTAAAAAATCTATATTTCTCTTCAAACAGAAACATAACACTTTCATAAATAAGACCAAAAAATCCTAAATATATTTCTACACAAATCTACTACTATGTGTTGAAGTTTAAAGCAAAAACAAGAAAACTGATACATTTCACGTGTGCGCCCAACACGTGACGCGATATAATGCGCAAGTCCGCGGAGTTCGGGTTGGCCGGCCGAAACACGGAGAGGATGACGAAAACGGAGAGAGAGTGGATTTGAGACAAAGTTATGGCGAGAAATATGGTTAAGCAGCAATCATGTGTGCACCCGTGACTACTACGATGACTTTGGAGGGAACAAGGAACGGTTATTGGACAGGTGAGAGAAACGCCGTACAGGTGTGAGTAGGTGCGTGCGTGTGTTGGCGCCATGTCGCCCTGGACTCTCCGCGCTGGCTGACAAAGCTACTTCGTCACACTTCTGAACAACTCAGCAAACTCCGGAGGTAGAGGAAGTGCAAATTCTTCTTCTGCGTCACTTAGAGCCTGGAGCTCCCTCTTGTGGTTGTCAGTGTGAAAATAATCAACATGTGAAATGTGGTTGCCAGTTGCGGTTGCCACGAATTATGTCACATATACGTCGCTCTGGAATATAAGTCACATGTGAATAATAAAGGAAAATCATCAGAGCTGAGAGTAGTTGGGATTGAGGGCTCTACTGCACTATTACAGTTTGTTAGCCTGGCTACAGTCAGTTGTGAGTGCTATTTTTATTACATTATTTGGTGACGCCACGTCATTCTGCACTTCACATAACACAAGGACCACCTGTTGTAAAATTGTGACCTCTTTCCCATCCGTCTCGTGCGGGCTCTGGTGATCCCCTCTGGAGTCTGGACTCGGCTGTGTGGCTGTGGGGGGCCCCCCTCCGAAGCTGCGATAGCATTAGCATTATTAGCTTGTGGGTTTTCCCCAAGGTTATAGTCAGTTTTAATTGTTTAACTCCCGAAGCATCACCTCCCATTAACGAGGTTTGTAATCTCTTAAGTCTTGCTCCTCGGTTTTTGGTTGATTTTAAACACAAATATTGCCTTGCAGTGCACCTAGTCAAGTCCCAAAAAGCTGAAATTCTATCTTACTGGTGACACCCTTCGACATTTAGAAAGACCTACCCATTTAAATGGCAAACGGAATACCTCAAATGTTTAGGTGTGGTTCTCCATAAAGACTTGTCAATCATTTTAGAGAAAAACTATACCCCCTGTTTTCCTCTATAAAGACAGAGCTTAAAAAATGTAACATTCTATATTTCAAAGATTGAAGCTATTAAATTGTAGCGACCTGCAGATGACCTCTGAGCTTTGCCATAGTTCACATAGCTTTAGGGTTTTATGATGTCTCTGGCACAAGGAGAGGCTTCATGCTTTGGAAGTTGGAATCATCATATCCTAAAATGACTGCTTTCAATTTGAAACTGGCCATTTGATCTTGCTTAAAACTCAGCAAAAATACTTTGCTGCTTAAATAAACAATCATCTGATTGCATACTTTGTCTACAAGATGATCTTACAAGCACGTTCCTAGTTTGTGAATTTTGCTCTCTGCCAATGGCATTAAACTAAATAATTCTGATTCTTTTAACAGCTCTAATGTTGATGTTTGTTTTCTGTGGTACCAAATTCTGATTAATTGCAGCCTTTTTCATTTAAAAAGGTGTGTTATACATCATGCTGTTTGAGGGACTATTTGCCAATTTGAATAGCCTGACTCAATGCTTTAAATGGTCCACAAATGTGTCAAAGGTTCCAATATAGCTAGCTACATTGATTTTAATAAATTATTTTAAATTGATGAGGCTACGTAATAGATGATATTGCTGTAACTTTAATTTCCATTCTCTTTAAAAACTCCATTGCTAAAAAATCCTTGGAACAATTGCGTCTTTATGCCTTTTTACTGGTTTTAACGCCTCCCGGAGGAAGACTTTTATCCGGGGCAATTTTCATTTCACGGTCGCACTTTGGCACTAGACAGGAACAATAATTACCTTTTATTCATGTACAACAATCTTCACTTGATAATTACAAGAGGGCTGGCAATTAAGACACCAAAAAGGCACGCAAATGTGTGTCCTCTCTCTAGTGGGGTCAGGCGCCAAGTATTGCTGTAAGTTGTTAATTAAAAGCGCTGCAGTCCTTTGGGGTTAAATGGAGGAAAAAAAGGAAAGGCTAAACAAAGTATGTTCTCAAAGAAAGAAATTGTGTTTTGCCAGTCTTTCTAATCAATAAATAAACAAAGTAAAGAAATTGATACATAATGCAACAGCTAAAATGGAGGAAGACATATGTACAGTGCATTCAGAAAGTATTAATTTAAAGTAGTGCTTCACTTTTCCACATGGTGTTATATTACTTTATTCCAAAATGGATTAGAATAATTATTTGCCTCCATACCGCATAATGACAATGTGAAAGAAAGTGATTTGGATTCTGTGCAAAAAAGTCTGTTAAAAGGATGCCCGACTTTAAAAACAAAAAAAAACATTATGTATAAAATCTTCATTGTTTATAAAAATTGTTTAGCTTGTGCTGTGGTAGGGATAAAAACACGGGGCTGGGAGGAGTTCGAGGAGGACATGGAGGAATATAGGTCGGTCCCAGAGAAATTCTGGAAACTGTCCGGAGCGTCAGGTTTGGGAAGCAGTGCTTCACTAACACGGGTGGAGACCTCCTGACCTCGACTGGGGATGTCGTTGGACGATGGAAGGAATATTTTGAGGACCATCCCACAGTCGCGTCTTCAGAAGAGGAAGCAAAAAACTGAGGGCCTGACTCATCCATCATTCAAGATGAAGTCAATGGCAGGGCTTCAAGGGTGGATGAGATCATTCCTGAGTTCCTAAAGTCTCTGGATGTTGAAGGACTATCTTGGCTGGCGCGTCTCTGCAACATCACATGGCGGTCGGGGTGGTGGTCCATCTGTTCAAGAAGGGGGAGGAGGGTGTGTTCCAACTACAGAAGGATCCCACTCCTTAGCTTCCACGGTAAAGTCTATTCCAGGGTACTGGAGAGGAGAATCCAACCGATAGTCAAACCTCAGATTCAGGATGAGCAGAGGACCAGCTCTATACTCTCCATTGGGCGCTTAAGGGTTAATGGGAGTTTGCCCAACCACTCCAAATGTGCTCTGTAGATCTGAAGAAAGGCTTTCGACCGTGTCCCTCGGGGTGTCCTTTGGGGGGTGCTCCGGGAGTACGGGGTCCGGGGCCCTTTGCTCAGGGCTGTCCGGTCCCTGTATGGCCGGAGCAGGAGCTGTTGCATTCCCAACAGTAAGTCAGACCTGTTCCCAGGGCATGTTGAACTCCGCCAGGGTTGCCCTTTGTCACCGGTTCTGTTCATTGTTTTTATGGACAGAATTTCTAGGTGCAGTCAGGGGTCGGAGGGTGTCCGGTTTGGGACAGGATCTCATCTCTGCTGTTTGCAGACGATGTTGTCCTGATGGCTCCATCAAACCCGGACCTGCAACATGCACTGGGACGGTTTGCAGCCGAGTGTGAAGCGGCTGGGATGAGAATCAGCACCTCCAAATCAGAGGCCATAGTTCTCAACTGGAAAAAGGTGGTTTGCCCTCTCCAGGTGGGTGGGGAGTCCAAGTATCTGTTTTTTTTGCTTGTGTTTTAGAGTGCGTTTAATCCATTACATTAACAAAAAATGTCATATTAGTCATGGTTATAATAAACATTACAGCGATGGGTAATTGAGCTTTGCGATTACTTGAAAATGTAAACAACTCGATTGCTTTAATTTCATGCAAAAATGTATGATTTAAATTCATAATAAAATTTGAAAACAAAGATGAAGTCAGCATTTTGTGAGAAATGATAAATGATATATTTTATTTACATTAGCTACATCAGGACAAATTATTAAAAATAATAGAAAGGGGAAAAAAACATAATAAATTCATCCATCACACGCAGAAATACAAATCTATTTGATTTGCATCCCTCCATACAAGATGGCTTCCACTGCTGATTAACATGGATTGGCTGAATACTAAATGCCCCCACAATGTAACTGGATACTTCTTATTGTGATCGATTTACATTTGTTTTGCCAATCAATATTTATTTTTTCCTATTAAGATTTATTTTTTTTAAGAGACCCACAAAATTGTCACATTTTTCCCACATAATGTGGCTGATTGATGATGCATTTTGTGTCATCCCTTTTTTCTGAGGGCCTATTTGCTGCCACCAGGAGAATTCCCCAGAGTGTCTGCCAATTGTATCCATGGCAGGAGTCCTGAGGCTACGGTCCATTCGGACCAGAACCTCCCACCACAAGAACAGTTTCTTTACCTTTTATCCTATAGCAGATTTAAATTGTCTTTCTTTTTGACCTATATAGGTTGTTTTATCATTGTTCATTGTTTTACGTTGCAACGAATCACCAAAGCAAGTTCCTATGTTTGTGAATTCTGTTCATTGACAATGGCAATAAACCATTTCTGATTCTGATTCTGGTGCTCTGAGCCGGGAATGAGAATTCATGTCTGTTTTCTCCTTCTGAGCTCCTCACTGATGGGGTTGAACATTTGGCGTTGTTGACAAACCTCGTATGTAATATTTGGAGCAAAGACACACTAAACTTTGTTCTGGAGGTCTCCTTTAACGCTTGCAGCCTTCAAGACACGTTCCTTCACACGCCTGTTTAGAAACCTCATTATCAGGCCTTGTAGTTTATGAGCTTCTGGTCTTGGTTTGCACAGGCGATGTGCTCTTTTGATTGTGATGGGAGGGACTTCAACTCCTGAGCCATCAACGAGCTCAGGAATAATCTTCTCCAAAAAGCTTTCTGTATCCTGCCTTCTCCCTCCGAGACCCCAAAAAGCTAAATGTTCTCCAACTCCAGCGTCGTCACCCTGGCCTGCAAGCGCCTCCATCTCGGCCCTTACTGTCTACAGATTGTCCGTATTATCTGAATACATGCTGCTCGACTTCGTCCAAGCGTGCTCCGGTTACTCCCGCTGTTTTCAGCTCAGCGGCTACTGCATTTGATATGGCCGGTCCAATGGAAAAGACTCCATTTTGGACATCTTGAGCAATAACAGATGATTAGTTATATTCTCTCCCCCTTCCAATACAAAGTTGCGATAATCTTCAATAGCTTGCGATGCGGGCTGTTTTTCAATTGCACCGTGGGCCGTCAACTTTGTGTTTTGTTCCCGTAGTGTTACCAGACTTGTGCCTTCCACGTTTACATATCCCTTGATCTTCTTCTTTGGGATTAGGTGGGTCAAACGATGATTTTAAAGCCAAGATTTGCAGCAGAGGTGTGGGTGCGTCAGCTCAAAACTAATTTACACTCCATATTGTGTCTCGCTGATCTTAAATGTACTCGTCATGTGGATGGACTCATGTTGTGTATTTTTGTCTGCCATCAAAATGCAAATGGGACTCTGGATTAAAAAGAGCTACATTTAGAGGAACCTGCTTTGTACCAAAAGGTGTGAATGGAGCAGTTTGTGGCAATGAGCTCAACCTAATCATCCTGCTCACATTTACCAAATTGTAAGACACTCTTTAAAGGCCTTATTGAATTGCCTTAACAGAGGGTGAAGAAAACATGCCTCTAAATAATTGGCCAAGCCTTCCCATTAGAGGTAGTTTATTTGGCGTATCTGCTGTTTTGCTCCTGTTTTTACTTTTGTTTGTTTTTTTGGTGCTTTCAGAGTTTATTTTATTGCTATCTCGAGTACTTTTGTTTGTTTTTTTGGTGTTTTCAGAGTCTATTTGTTTGCCATCTCGAGTACTTTTGTTTATTTTTTTGGTGTTTTCAGAGTTTATTTGATTGCCATCTCGAGTACTTTTGTTTGTTGTTTTGGTGCTTTCAAGGCTTATTCTATTTCCACCTTGAGTACTTGTTACATTTCTGCCTGGTTCATTTTTTGAAACTCTTTCACTTTCCACATTTCTACTTACCAATGGCGTTTTTACGTTGGTGGTTTCCAGAGTGCTAACAACTCTGGAGTTTGAGCGATGTTCAATTTCTCTGGCAGTTTTCTTACAGCTTTCAGGGCTTCTTCTATTGCCACCTTGAGTACTTGTTACATTTCTGCCTGGTTCATTGTTTGAAACGCTTTGTGTTTCCACATTTCTACTGACCAATGGCATTTTTAAGTTTGTGGTTTCCAGAGTGCTCTGATCTTTGGAGTTCCAGCGATGTTCAATTTCTCTGGCAGTTTTCTTACAGCTTTCAGGGCTCCTTCTATCTTCACCTTGGGTGTTTTTGGTGCTTTCAGGGCTTGTTATATTGCCACCTTGAGTACTTGTTACATGTCTGCCTTGTTCATTTTTTGAAACGCCTTGCGTTTCCACATTTCTACTGACCAATGGCATTTTTACGTTGGTGGTTTCCAGAGAGCTTTCATCTTTAGAGTTTGAGCTATGTTCAATTTCTCTTGCAGTTTCCTTACAGTATTCAGGGCTTTTTCTATTGCCACCATGGGTACTTTTGTGAGTTCTTTTGGTCCTTTCAGGACTTATTCTATTGCCACCTTGAGTACTGATTACATTTCTCCCTGGTTCATTGTTTGAAATGCTTTGCGTTTTCACATTTCTACTGACCAATGGCATTTTCATGTTGGTGGTTTCCAGAGTGCTCTCATCTTTAGAATTTGAGCAATGTTCAATTTCTCTTGCCGTTTTCTTACAGCTTTCAGGGTTTCTTCCATTTCCACCTTGGGTACTTTTGCTTGTCTTTTTGGTGCTTTTAGGGGTTATTCTATCGCCACCTTGAGTACACTTGGACAAATACGAAAAGCAGCCCGCACTTGTACTTGATACTTTTCTACTTGGTTCATTTTTTGAAAGTCTTTCCCTTACATTTTTACTGACCGATGGAATTTTCATGTTGGTGCCACCTTGGGTACTTTTGTTTGGGTTTTTGGTGCTTTCAGGGTTTATTTTATGGCCATCTTGAATACTTTTCTTTGGTTTTTTGGTGCTTTCAGAGTTTATTTTATTGCCATCTTTAATAGTTTCGTCTGTTTTTTTTGTGCTTTCAGGTCCTTTTCTATTGCCACCTTGAGTATGCTTGGGCCTATACGGAAAGCATCCCACATGTGTACTTGATACATTTCTGCCTGGTTCATTTTTTGAAACTTTTTCACTTACCTTATTTCTATTGACTAATGGCATTTTTACATTGGTGGTTTCCGGAGTGCTCTCAACTGTGGAATTCGAGCGATGTTCAATTTCTCTGGCAGTTTTCTTACAGCTTTCAGAGATTCTTCTTTTGCCACCTTGAGCACTTGTTACATTTCTGCCTGGTTCATTTTTTGAAACTTTTTCCCTTACCACATTTTTACTGACCAATGGCATTTTTACGTTGATGGTTTCCGGAGTGCTCTCAACTGTGGAGTTCGAGCGATATTCAATTTCTCCTGCAGTTTTCTTACTGCTTTCAGAGCTTCTATTGCCACCTTGGGTACTTGTTCTTTTGGTCCTTTCAGTGCTTATTCTATTGCCACCTTGAATATGCTTGGTTGTATACGGAAAGCAGGCCACATTTGTACTTGTTACTCTTCTGCCTGGTTCATTTTTTGAAACTCTTTCCCTTACCACATTTTTACTGACCAAAGACATTTTTACGTTGATGGTTTCCAGAGTTTTCTTATCTTTGGAGTTGGAGAGATGTTCAATTTCTCTTGCAGTTTTCTTATAGCTTTCAAGGTTTCTTCTATAGCTACCTTGGGTACTTTTGTTTGTTTTTTTGGTGCTTTCACAGCTTATTATATTGCCACTTTGAGTGCGCTTGAGTATAGGTAGAAAGCAGCCCACATTTGCACTTGTTACTTTTCTGCCTGGTTCATTTTTTGAAACTCTTTCCCTTATCATATTTTTACTGACCAAAGGCATTTTTACGTTGATGGTTTCCGGAGTGCTCTTATCTTTAGAGTTTGAGCGATTCTTGCAACTCTCAGGGCTTATTTTTTTGCCACCTGGAGTACTTTTGTTTGTTTTTTTGGTGCTTTCAGTGCTTATTCTGCCAGATTGAGTATGCGTGGGCATAGAAGGATAGCAGTTTGTACTTGTACTTGCCTGTACAAGTACATCTGTACTTGTTACTTTGCTGCCTACCTCATTTTGTATAACAGGGAGAATAATTTCACATAATTCCCCCCCCTCTGTTGTTTCAGAGCCTGTAATAGCTCTCATCGACCATTCGACTGTGCTACATCCACTTTGGTTGATATGATCGCTTTCCATTCCCACATTACTATTGGCCCATCCAGTTGGCACACGCTCTTGAATTTTTTTGTTTCTGGTTTTCATTTCATCTTCTGAGTGTGAGTGATTTGTTTTGGGACCTCCTGTGGTCACCTTGCTGGTGTCATTTTCCCTTGCAGTTGTGGATGAGTGCTTGGATCGGAGGCAACTGTCAATCGGAATTCTAGAGTCGGTCGTCTGCATGGCAATCATCTGCTTGATAAATGGGTGTGTTAGCGCCTTTCCTGGGGTGATCCTTTTTGCCGGATTTACCTGCAAAAATTCATTCAAAAAAATAAAAAACTGCCCTGTCTCCTCCTTTTCTTCTTCAAGGATTTGCTGTGGGCGATATGCCGACATGTCCCCCAAACAGGTGAAATTTTTGGACACATTTTTGCAGGGTGCATAGGGCTGTCTGGTTGTGTCCATGTAATCTTTGGGTGAGATCAGCTGATAAGTGCCATGTATTTCCTTGAAGAAGTGGTTCACAAATAGGCCTTCCTGGAGTTGCTGAACATCAGGCATGCCTTGGATCTGTGTAATAATTCTTATCATTTCATATTCACATTTTTCAGGAAAGAAATTCTTGCCGATGAATAAAAATGCCATCACACAGCCAAGAGACCACATATCAACTGCCTCATCCAATTTTGTTCCCAAAGACACTTCTGGAGCACGGTATCCAATAGCCTGGAGGACAGAACCAGGATCCAAGCTACCCACAGTGGTAGAAAAGCCAAAATCGATCAGCTTTATTTTAAGTGGCTCAACCTTGTGGTTAACCAGCATGATATTGTCTAGCTTGAGATCTCCATGAACCAGTTTGTACTTTTCCAGTTCTTGAAATGTTTCCAGCAGCTGCTTGGTAATGTAGCAAATGTCCAAAAGGTGAAGCGGTTTAAACTGTCTTCCTTTCATGAAATCATACAAACTTTGATCAAGATGCTCCATGACCAAACAGTAATGGTCCTGGTGTTGAAAAGACGTTATAAACTTCACCACATTTTTGTCTTGACCCAGACTGCTCAGCCACTGGAGAATAGTTGCCTCGTTTTTGGTAACTTCGTAGTGCTTGAGTTGAGATATTTTAATAGCCACGCTTTGGTTTGTCAAACAATCTATGCACCGGGCTACACGCCCAAAGGTGCCTTTTCCCATCCGCTCTTTTATCTGGTATGAGCCAAAATCACCAGAAATAACATCATCCATCCTCATAAAGAATTTTGTGTTCGATGACATTTTGTTTATATATAGTTTTTAAATACTTGTGAGAGTGTTTTGTGCCTGTTCTGTCACTATAGTCTACTTCTTCTTCCTCTTCTTCTTTTGTGTTTTATGGCGGTGGTGAGTCAGATGATTCCAGTCAACAAAATCTTGTTGTTGTTGTTGTTTTATGGCGATTGGCATCCAATTGTTGCATTACCGCCAGACTTTATTCCTCAGACTTTTCGTAGTTGTTGTTGTTGTTGTTGTTTTATGGCGGTTCTTTTATGGCAGTTGGTATCCAAGTATTACAAATCCTTGCAGTGTGAAGTAGCCCAAGTTAAGTGAAGATGACATCATCTCTCGATGACATCACTAGTCTTTGAGTCATCTGCTGTGGCCGGTGCCATGGTAACTGCATGTTCTAGAAACGTATTACTCTTTGACTAAGAGTTAAAGGGCGTTCATACCGACAGAGTCTGAGGACAAAGCACTGGAAGTCAAGGCACTGGCGGGAGATGGCGGAGGAGAGTGGATTGGTGGTCGAAGACGTTCTGGACGGCGTGGAGGAGCAGCCTTTTCTGGCTGCACGTGCCCGGAAACGTAAAAAGTCCCTTAGCTCGTCCGAGGGTTCTGGGAATGAGCAGCAGGATGAGGCTGAAGCTATTGATATCCGGGGTGAGAGCAGAGACTGTAAGGTGATCATAAAGCTTGCACAGGATAGTGCATCCTTTAAAGAGTGGAATTCAGTGGCATTGTCAAAGAGCCTAACTGTAGCTGTGGGAGTGATCAAGAGTGCGAGTGTCCTTAGAGATGGCTCGCTGCTGGTCGTGTGCAAGGACGCGGCTCAGCAACGGAAGGCGATTGGAACTAAACGTCTGGGTGGAAAGGACATTCTTGTGTCTGATGCTGAAAGAAACATGGTCAGAGGAGTTATCCTAGGCGTCCCTACGGCGACGTCTGTGGATGAAGTTAAGGAGAATTTGACTGGAGCTACGGTGGTGGACGCTAGGCGGTTGAAGGTGACCCGGTCTGGGGTAAGATGTGACAGCTTGTCGGTAATGGTAACACTTGAAGGGAGGTGCCTGCCTAGTAAGGTGTTCATTGGGTTCATGTGCCATGACGTTAGGCCATATGTTCCACCGCCCCTGCGTTGCTTTAAGTGCCAGCGCTTTGGGCATATTGCAGCGGTCTGTAGAGGGAGGCAAAGATGTGGTAAATGTGCAGGAGATCATGAGTATGGGAAGTGTGACGTGGGAGCAAAACTGAAGTGCTGTAACTGTGGGGAAGAACATAGCTCTGCCTACGGGGGATGCAGGTTTAGCAAAAGAGCTGTAAATACAGAGAGAGGAGCCAGCGCTGCTCCCAGCCAGGGCGAAATGAGAAAGGCCAGCGTGGCTCCCAAGAAGTGTGAAGGTTTCAAGAGTGGAGGTCCCAAGTGTGCAGGTTCCAGAATTAATGAGAATACCCTGGTTGTGGATAGAGAGGATTTTGTACTTTTTATGGTGGATGTTGTAAACTGTGCTGCTCAGACTCAAAGCAGAACTGAAAGGATCAGGATCATTGCTAAAGCTGCAGGGAGATTCCTTGGAACAAAGGAGCTTGATTGGGCAGATATAAAAAACAGGCTAAAGGCGCTAAATGGGAGTCGGAGTGATGGGGGTCTGCTTTTGGGGAGTCAGAGTGATCAGAGTGACGAGATGGGGGTGGGGATGGTCTCCTGTCCTCGCCCAGTCTCGTAGACGCACGGCTACCAAGCAGAGGACATCAGTGGAAATATTGGGGCCTATAGAATGAAGCCTAAAGAATAAAGCTGTACGGTGGAAGCACCGAACGTCAAAGAAGGAGAGGAAGATGAAGAAGGGTCTCCCTGGAATAAAGCCGGTTGGTCTCTGAAACAACAACAACTATTCTAGTCACAAAGACATATCATGACCTCATGGGCTTTGTAACACCAAAGCAATGGAAGGAGTACTTTTACGGACTACGACAGTCTGAGGACTAAGACAACCGGTTGGTCTCTGACACAACAACAACAATACCTCGTGCACTTGGATGCCAACTGCCATGGAAAACAACAACGACAACAGTTTGGATATTGCGGCAACATAGAGGAACGCCTCGGTCCGTATGACGGGGAAGAAGAGGAGGAAGCGTGGCCTGGTCGGTGACGATATGAACAGCGGGGAGGACTCCCCTGGAGCCACTGATCCTGTGCAGCGTAGGGCGTCTTCTTGCTCGTCTATGGAGGGCTCTCTCGGTGAGGAGCAGGGCGGGGGGTTGCAGATGTCGGGGATGTGAGTTCAGAGTGTAAGGTGTTCATAAAGCTTGCGCAGGATAATGCGTCCTTTAAGGGGTGGGATCCGATGGCGTTGACAAGGAGCCTGACTGTAGCTGTGGGAGTGGTCAAGCATGCGAGTGTCCTTAGGGATGGCTCGCTGCTGGTCGTGTGCAAGGACGTGGCTCAGCAAAGGAAGGCGATTGAAGCTAAGTGTCTGGGGGGGAAGGACATTCTTGTGTCTGATGCTGTAAGAGGCACGGTCAGGGGAGTTATAAGTAGGCGTCCCTACGACGACATCTGTGGATGACATAAAGGAGAATTTGACTGGAGCTAAGGTGGTGGATGCTAGGCGGTTGAAGATGACCCGGGATGGGGTAAGGTGTGACAGCCTGTCGATAATGATTAGATTTGAAGGTGGGATCCTGCCTCGTGTGGTGTGCGTTGGGTACATGCGCTATGGCGTACGCCCATATGTTCTGCCGCCCCTGCGTTGCTTCAAGTGCCAGCGCTTTGGGCATATTGCAGCGGTCTGTAGAGGGAAGCAGAAGTGTTGTAAATGTGCAGGAGACCACGAGTATGGGAAGTGTGACGACGGAGCAAAACTGAAGTGCTGTGTCTGGTAGTCAGGTGACGGTGGATGCAGTGGGGGCTGCCAGTGCTGCTGGTGTCCTAGGCAACAGGGGAGGGGGCAGCGTTGCCCGCGGCCAGGGGGAGGTCCCCACTGGGATGCCTGTGAGTGTGGCTTCCACGGGCAGAGGCCCTGTGGGTGCGGAGGATGTACTGGTTGTGAAGAGGAAAGATTTCTTCCTCTTTATAGTGGAAGTGATTAACTGTACTGGGCAAACCAAGAAGAGATCCGAAAAGACTAAGATCATCGCTAAGGCTGCAGGGAAGTACTTTGGAGCTGGGGGCCCCGAGTGGACGGAGATAGAGGATGCGCTGCGGGAGGGCGCCCTGCCCCATTCTGGCAGTGGGAGTGGGGGGGCTCCCGATGCGTCGTCAGGTTCCGGGGGCTCATAATGGCGGTGGTTGTCTTGCAATGGAATGCGCGTAGTCTTCGTGCTAATGGCCAGGAATTTAAGCATTTTGTCTCTACCTTGTTGAACAAGCCTCACGTTATGTGCGTGCAGGAGACTTGGTTACGACCTAGGTGGGGTTTTGGGATACAAGGGTATGTGTGTGTTAGGAATGATAGGGAGCAGGGTAGAGGCGGAGGTGTGGCTGTGTTTGTCCGAGATGACCTAAATTACGTTGTTGTCAGTGTGAGTAAAGCGCCGGAGGCCCTGGCGGTGAGGGTCTGGCTGGGTGGTGAAGCTGTTACTGTGGTTAACCTTTATAATACGTGTGGTGAGTTAACGTTAGAGTCCTTACATAGTATCGGTAAGGATGTTCGGGGAAAGGCCGTGTGGTGTGGGGATTTTAATGCGCATAGCGCTTTGTGGGGCGGTAGTGGTACCGATAGGTATGGGCAGGTGGTAGAGGGTTTTATCAATCAAAGGGAGTTGGTTTGTCTGAATGATGGGGGTGGGACCCGCTATGATATGGGGACCGGTGCGGAAAGTGCAATAGATCTTACACACTGGTGTTTGTAGTTGGGAGGTTCTTGGTAATCTTTCTTTTGGTAGCGATCACTATCTAGTCCGCACCGTGATTGGCTTTGGGAGCTGTGTGGTCAGGGGGACGAGGATCCAGAGGTGGCAGTTGGCAAGGGCGAACTGGGGGGCTTTCCTGAGGAAAGCTGATGATGGTTCTAGGGTTCTGCAGGAAGGAGGATTGACTCAGGTGGATGATCTCAATAGTGCAATTGTCTCGCTCATCACGCAGTCAGCGGTAGGCACGATTCCTAAGAGTGGTGGTAGTGGACATAGGAAGCGGGTGCCGTGGTGGACTGAAGCATGTGGTCATGCTGTTAGGGCGAGAAATGCGGCGTTTCGCCGGCTAAGGGTTGCCCACACTGAGGGTGCCCTCATTGACTACAAGAGGGCCCGCGCTGTTGTGCGGAAAACTGTGAGAACGGCCAAGAGTGCCTATTGGAGGCGGTATTGTTCCAAAATTGGGAGAGAAACGCGTCTCGGGGATGTTTGGGGGATGATTAAGCGGATGCATGGGGTTGAGCGCCGTCATGGGACCCCGGTCCTAATACTGAATGGTGTTGAAGCAGTCAGCGACGTTGACAAAGCTGAACTGTTGGCCAGCACCTTTGTGTCGGTGCACAGCTCTGACAATCTCTCACCTGCGGAAAGGCACTACAGGGAGAGTACTTTGGCCCAGAATTCTGAGCTGATTGGGCACCAGCCTTCGACTCAAGATGACCTTGACCTTCCGTTTAGTTTATTTGAGCTAAGGAGAGCACTTTCTAAGGCGAAACAGACAGCCCCGGGTAAAGATGAGGTGTGCTATGACACGCTCTCTCATTTGACTGATGACACGCTTGGGCTAGTCCTGGGTCTTTTCAACCGTGTTTGGGATTCAGGTTGTGTTCCATCTGCGTGGAAACAGTCTACGGTGGTGCCGGTTCTGAAGCCGGATAGGCCAGCGTCTGACCCTTCAAGTTATAGGCCGATTGCCTTGACGTCGCAGCTCGGGAAAACGATGGAGCGCATG
Source organism: Eucyclogobius newberryi (assembly GCF_026437365.1). Lineage (NCBI taxonomy): Eukaryota > Metazoa > Chordata > Actinopteri > Gobiiformes > Gobiidae > Eucyclogobius > Eucyclogobius newberryi. Next base: position 26,116,237 of record NW_027315779.1, on the reverse strand, counting down.
GTTACCGAGCGGTTGGATTACTTCTTGGAGAGTCAGGGTTTGCTTCCCGCGCACCGGAGTGGTTTCCGTAGGGGCAGGAACACCATGGATTCCGTGTTGTGTTTGGAATCTGATATCCAGTTGGCCAGGGCTCAGAAAGAAAAGGTTATTGCGGTGCTCTTTGATGTGGAGAAGGCGTACGATATGGTTTGGAAGGATGGGCTCCTCATTAAGCTGCGGAAGTGTGGTGTGAAGGGTAAACTGTTTAACTGGGTCCGGAGCTTTCTGTCTGGCCGGCGTATCCAAACCAGAGTGGGCGCTGCTTACTCTGGGGTCTATGGGGTGGAGAATGGGATCCCGCAGGGGAGTGTGTGTAGCCCTATCTTGTTCAATGTTATGATTAAGGACATCTTTGACGACGTGGATGGGTCTGTTGGGAGGAGCCTTTATGCTGACGATGGCGCTCTATGGGTGAGAGGGAGGAATCTCCGGTTTTACGAGGCGAAACTGCAAAGGGCAATACAGCAGGTGGAGCAGTGGACCCTGAAGTGGGGTTTAAACTGTCCGTACGGAAGTCTCAAGTGATCTGTTTCTTCAATGGGCATAGGGACGTCTCCCTTCGACTGCATGGGCAGGTGCTCGAACAGGTCAGGGAGGTGAGGTTCTTGGGGGTCACCTTTGACGAGAGGCTTAGTTGGCGCCGGCACATTGATGAGGTCAGTGGTAAATGCAAAAGGGTGAATAACTTGCTTCGTTGTCTATCCGGCCAGGACTGGGAGGCCAGCAGAAGGTCGCTCCTGGGTATTTATCGGGCCGTCATGAGGGCGGCTATTGATTATGGCTGTATAGCCTACATGTCTGCGGCTGAGACTAACTTAAAGAAGCTTGATGTGGAGCAAGCCCAGGCCTTGCGCATCTGCTGTAGGGCTTTTAGGACCTCCCCTGTCTCGGCGCTGCAGGTTGAGTTGGGGGAATTGCCGTTACGGCTCCGGAGGCTAGAACTTCTGTTGGCTTACTGGGTGAATGTGCAAGGTCATACAAGCTCTCACCTGGTGAGGGACTTTCTCAGGGTTGATGGGGGGCAGAGTGAGGCTGACGGTATGGTTTTCAGCCAGGTAGGAAATGCGAAGGCGCGGCTTGCGGGGGTTGGTGATCTGCGTGTGAGCCCGTCGGTGGCTCTGTCTGCTATAGCTCCGTGGAAGTTTGTCCCGGCTCCTGTTGATGTTAGCTTGCATGGCAAGCTTAGAGGAGTCGCTGGGAGGGCACCGCAGTTTGCCGTTCAAGCGCTCATCGATAAGCACTCAGGTGATGTGTTTATTTATACCGACGGGTCTAGGGATCCTGAGAGTGGGCGTACTGGCGCCGCTTATTTTGTGCCTGACCTGGGGCTAGCGGTCAAGAAGAGGTTGACAGATCGCCTTTCTGTTTTCACGTCGGAACTTATAGCGATACGGTTGGCGTTGGAATGGGCGGAATCTGCTCTGCAGTGTTGCGGCCTCTGACAGCCTGTCTGCATTGCAAAGCATTAAATCTGGGAAATCGGATTGCAGACAGGATGTGTTGAATGGTATCTTCTGTCTGATGCTCTCCCTGTCCAGGAAGGATGTGAGGGTTTCCTTCATTTGGGTCCCTGCGCATGTGGGGGTGGATGGTAACGAAATGGCTGATGCACTGGCTAAACGTTCCCTTCGGCGGCCATCAATTGATGTGGCGGTTGAGTTAAGCAAATCTGAAATCAAGCCCGTTATCAAGAGTCATGTGGTCGGCCTTTGGCAGGAATTTTGGAGCCACTGTGTTACTGGACGGCATCTCTATCACATACAGGGTAGTGTGGGTCCTTGCGGGTCTATGGGCAGGAACGCGTGGGAGGAAAGGGCCTTCGCCCGCATGAGGATTGGCCATACTGGACTCAATTGGTCACTGAGTAGGATAGGCAAACATCCGACCGGTCTGTGTGGTCACTGTCGGGTGCCAGAGACTGTCGAGCATGTGCTGATTTGCTGTGAGGCTTATGATAGGGAAAGGGCCGGGTTGGCCTTGTGGTTTCGGAATAATGGGCGGGAGTTCAATCTGCGGAACGTTCTGGCGATCCAGTCACAGGGTTTGTGTCAGGCTGTGGTTGCTTACTTATGTAGCACAGGGCTGGGTAAACGTTTATAGAGGTGGGGGGTGTTGGAGACTGAGCCGAGGATGAGGAGCAAGAGGATGTTCTAACGCGCTTGGACTTCATGGGCCTAGAAACGCCAAAGTGATGGAAGAAGGACTTCTAAAGGATAAAACGACAAAGACGTCCCATGACCTCATGGGCTTTGTAAAACAACAAAGACGTCCCATGATCTCATGGGCTTTGTACTTCCAAAGCACCGAACGTCAAAGAGGGCGAGGAAGGTGAAGAAGAGTCTCCCTGGAATAAAGCCGGTTGGTCTCTGACACAACAACTATTCTAGTCACAAAAACACATCATGACCTCAAGGGCTTTGTAACGCCAAAGCAATGGGAGGAGTACTTTTACGGACTACGACAGAGTCTGAGGACTACGAAACGTCTGAGGAATAAAGTCTGGCGGTAATGCAACACTCGGATGCCAACCGCCATAAAACAACAACAACAACAACAACAACTACGAAAAGTCTGAGGACAAAGCACTGGAAGTCAAGGCACTGGAAGAAGAACTTTTAGGACTACGACAAAGTCTAAGGAATAAAGTCTGGCGGTAATGCAACACTTGGATGTCAACCGCCATAAAACAACAACAACAACAACAGTTTTTAGGACTACGACAAAGTCTAAGGAATAAAGTCTGGCGGTAATGCAACACTCGGATGCCAACCGCCATAAAACAACAACAACAACAACAACAACAACAACAACAACAACAATCAAGTCTAAAGATTAAAGTCTGGCGGTAATGCAACACTTGGATGCCAACTGCCATAAAACAACGTATGGTACCTTTTAGGACTACGACAAAGTCTAAGGAATAAAGTCTGGCGGTAATGCAACACTCGGATGTCAACCGCCATAAAACAACAACAACAACAACAACAACAACAATCAAAGTTCTATGTGGACTCTTCCAACGTTTTTGCGGCGCGAATCCTGCGTTTTGAGCATGGGGCGTTTGACGCAGAAAAATTTAACAAAGCTCAACTTTTTTGAGACGGACACAGCAGCAGCAGCCAATCAGAGATTATGCTCCAGTGACATGCTATACACAACCTGGAAGAGGACCCAAAACAAACCCTGCAATGATAAAATAAAATCCTCAAGACACAGCTCTTGGAGCAAATAATTATATTCACTAAACTCTGCTCACCTCTGAAGTATCTGTGGGTCCCAGACAAACCCCTGAGCCGATCCCCTCAGTTTTTGGATTTTGTAAAGTAAATACTGTACACCAAAGCCACTTTCTCCACCTGTTCCTCCACCGTCCATTGCACAGCTACACAGGGAAACACAACAACCCCTTCACTGCGCGTGTTCGCTGGACGCCTCGGACGCGCATCTGCGGGTAATTTTTTTTTTTTTTTTTTTTTTTTTAAATCCGAGGCGTCTGCCTTCAAATGTACAGGCGTCCAACTCTGGCGTCAGGCGAATTTGGACGCAGCGGTGTGAACATAGCTTAAAAGTCACTCCCACTCCAGGCCACACTTCCGAGGTCAGATAAAAAGACCAAACAAGTCTGCACTCTCTCTCTCTCTTCCCTTGGGCTCTTGATCGGAACCTGTGCCAGGACACACTGGGTCGTGGACCAAAAAAGGCACACAAGGAACAACAGGTAGAGAATTTGTGGTGACTTGAGTGACGTTTCCGTGGGGTGACGTGTGGTCAGGCAAAGGAGACACGCTGAGACAGCTCTGTAGTAGTTAAGTTAGTTTATTACAGAATAGCCGTGTCAGATTATATCGCCTGGGTGCTCTATGATCGGGGTCGCTCAGAAAGAGAGACCCCGTCACTGGGCGTACATCGCTTATATATGCCCACTCCACAAAGACCCCTAGATCATACCTTTGACAGCCATGATCTCATACATGGAAAGATGGTTAGCCTATGGGCAAACAGAGTGTAAATAATATCCATATTTGGGTAGGACCATAAGAGAAAAACTCCCTCGGTCGGATAGCCCCCCTTACAGCCGTGGAACATCTTGTTTAAGGAAAACACATAAGATAAGATAAGATAAGATAATCCTTTATTGTCCCACATGGGGAAATTTCATTGGTGCAACGCAGGTAGATACAGAGGTAGATCCAGAAGAACAGATCACTTATAGGAAGTCTGAAAAACACTTTCAGTAGAAGATCTCCTATAAATAAATAAAAACTCCCATAGACAAATAAATAAATAATACCATTGCATGTGATCCCGACAGTAATTGCACATTCCCCAAAACCAGACCGTTACTTGGCCAAACCTTACATGGGCATAGTTTTAATACACTTCATATTCTGTAAATCAATGAAGAATATAATACTGAGTGTTGCTTGTTTTGTTTATATATAGATTCCCCATGTTTAGTCCTGACTCTGGCACCAGCAGGAGGCTGGTCCATGTTTAGTCCTGACTCTGGCACCAGCAGGAGGCTGGTCCATGTTTAGTCCTGACTCTGGGCACCAGCAGGAGGCCGGTCCATGTTTAGTTTTGACTCTGGGCACCAGCAGGAGGCCGGTCCATGTTTAGTCCTGACTCTGGCACCAGCAGGAGGCTGGTCCATGTTTAGTCCTGACTCTGGGCACCAGCAGGAGGCCGGTCCATGTTTAGTTTTGACTCTGGGCACCAGCAGGAGGCCGGTCCCTGAGGTCCTCAGAGTCAGAGATGGTTCATATGACACTAACATGTCTGAGATGTACTTTGGTGCTAGGCCATGGAGAGACTTGTACACAAGCAGAGCTACTTTAAAGTCTATTCTCTGAGCCACAGGAGCCAGTGCAGAGACCTGAGAACAGGACTAATGTGATCATACTTCCTGGTTCTAGTCAGGACCCGAGCAGCAGCATTCTGGATGTACTGCAGTTGTTTTAGAGCTTGTTTGGAGAGGCCAGTGAGCAGGTCGTTACAGAAGTCTTCTTCTTTTTCTTTGGTGTTTTATGGCGGTTGGTATCCAAGTATTACATTACCGCCACCTACTGTAGTCTGTACTGTCTTCTTCTTCTTCTTCTTCTTCTTCTTCTTCTTCTTCTTCTTCTTCTTCTTCTTCTTCTTCTTCTTCTTCTTCTTCTTCTTCTTCTTCTTCTTCTTCTTCTTCTTCTTCTTCTTCTTCTTCTTCTTCTTCTTCTTCTTCTTCTTCTTCATATTTATTAGATATTTTTGGCCGATATTTTTGGCCGATAGAATGTAGTGATTTCAGTCTGTTTCGGAGAATGGAAGGTTTCCATGGAAATGAGTTAACTTCTGTTGCTCCCAGGTGGAGTGTACACATTTAGTAGAGTAAACACCTTTACATAGAAAGTTCCTTTAACATATAAAAATCTGCCATCTTTAGGCTATATTTGAAGGCCGATTGCATCACTTCCTTTGCAACAAGCCTGCAAATGTGCTGCACGTTTCAATGGGAACCCCTGATCTTCTCCTTGTACACAAACATAAGCCACAACTCCGTAAAACTGATCAAGTTTGCAGTAGTGATTTCTAGAAGACAAAAAAACTATAATTTTTTGTCTTCTAGACATTCTAGACACTGTCTTCTAGAATGTCTAGAAGACAGGAGATGATCGGGGTCTTCAGGAAAGTCACAGCCCACCAGCCCCCCCTCACTTTGACAAACTCCCCCATCACTAGCGTGGAATCCTTCCGCTTCTTCGGCATCACCCATCACCCAGGACCGCAAGTGGAAGCCCATCTTTACCTCCCTCATCAAAAAGGCTTCTTTCTTCCTGCGGCAGCTGAGGAGAGCAAAGCTGCCTGAGCAGATGATGGTGCAGTTCTACACTACCATCATTGAGTCCATCCTCACCTCCTCCATCACCGTGTGGTACGCTGGAGCCACAGCCAGGGACAAACAGAGACTACAGCGCATTGTGTGCTCTGCTGAGAAGGTGATCAGACCTTTAATCTCTGCAGGACCTATACATCTCCAGGACTCTGGAGATGTATAGGTCGGATCACAGCCGACCCTTCTCACCCTCGACACAGACTATTTGAGCCACTCCCCTCAGGCAGGAGGCAACGGTCCATCCGGACCAGAACCTCCCGTCGTCACTTTAACTATAATTTAGTCAACAACCACTCATCGCACTGTTCACTTCTGCACTACTCCTGTAAATTTCATTATAAACGTTGTGCACATACAAGTCTATTCTATTTTTTTATCTTATCAGTAAATTTAAATATTTTTTCTTTAATAGCTGATTTAAGATGGGCAGTAATTAAACTAATTTCGATCGATTTAAGATCGTGATATGCCTATAAACTGACTAAACTGGTTAGATAATAATTGTTAATACTAATAATACAAATAATTCTGTTTTCTCTTTTTCATCTGCAGGTGATGATGTCTGAGGACAGTCAAAACTGCAGGGGTCGCAGAACTCTTTGTTGATATGAACATGCAGATGATTCATAAATTGGGTCAAATGCAGAGGACAATAACCTAATGCGCACCAAACTTTACACCGGATGTGTGTTCTGAGCATGTGTTTTTTACCTTCAAAAGTCACCAGAAGAGTCGCCAGGAAAGAGCGCCTATGTCTCAGTTTCCTACTCCTGAGCTCCTCACAGATGTGGTGGAACTACTGCCTTTGTTGACAGACCTGGTACGGAATATCTGGAGCAAAAAAGAAAGCTTGCCTGGAGACTGGAGGTCTCCTTTAACCCTTGCAGCCTCCAAGACACGTTCCTTCACATGATCATTAAGAAACTGCATTACCAGTTTCTGGTCTTGGTTTGTGATGGGAGAGACATCAAATCCTGCGCCTTCAAGGAGCTCAGGAATAATCTCCAAAAAGCTTTCTGTATCCTATCTTTCTCCCTCCGAGACCCCCAAAAGCCGAAGGTTATGACGACGTGATCTGGACTCCAAATCCAGGAGCTTATTTTTCATATTGTTGTTCTCTGACTCAAGGGGCATCACCCTGGTCTGAAGCTCCTCCATCTCGGCCCTCACTGTCTGCAGATCGTCCGCATTATCCGAAAACACACCGCTAGACTTCGTCCATGCGTGCTCTGGTTAGTCCCGCTGCTTTCAGCTCAGCGGCTTCTGCAGCAGATGACGGCCTATGGCAGCTATCATTTCAGCTCTGAGAGACTTCATATCACGCTTCATCTTGCATCTGGCTGGAGCCTGTTTCTTGTTAGCATCATTAGCTTCGTTAGCTTCCGATGCAGGCTGTTTTCCAATGGGGCCGTGGGCCGTCAGCTTTGTTTGTTTTTGTCCCATAGTGTTGCCAGACATGTGTCTTCCTTGTTTATGCATCCCTCGTTCTTCCTCTTTGGTATGAGGTGGGTCAAATGATGATTTTAAAGTTGCGTTTTGCATCAGAGGTGTGGGTGCGTCAAGTCAAAGCGCCGCCATTTTCCCCAGTTGATCTTGTACTGATGATGTGAGAGAGTGACCACAGCCCAGAACCACTTTGTCATCTTTATTTCCACCAAATTAAGAACTGTCAGTCTGAAATACATTATTTTAAAAAAAAAAGTTCTTGACTGATGCATTGGAGCAAAGCCTTTTAAAGCTTTAAACACTTTGAACGTGACCATGCAAGGGCCTTCTATCTTAACCCTATGTAGAGGTACGTTTTGGGCAAATCGAACTGCGCAAACAAGGCGAACGGGCTGTGAACACGCTGTAGTTCACACAATTAAATTAAATTAAATACAATTTATTTTTGTAACGCCCAAAATCACAATAACAGTTGCCTCTGAGGGCGACAGTGAAAAACGGATTAAACAATGTCCGTGGGGACGAGGGACAATGTTCCAGAGTCCCCTGTCCTTAGACCCTCCTTCTCGGCCAGGAAAAACTACAAAAAACCTCCTTGGGAAAATGTAGAAACCTGTAGGAGTTCCAGAGTGAAGGAGAGATCTGACTCTCAAAAACGGACCGAACGTCTCCAGTAATGCCTATGCATTGTTCATAGGCTCATCAGAACAATCTGCCTGTCCATTGCACTGAGAATTCACAAAACTTACACATAATTCCATCAGCTCAGCAAGTTTAGATTCTGCTCCAGGATATTATCCATATAGAAGCCCATTTCATCCATGAAAAGCGCATCGCATGAATAAAACAAAAATCACGTGGGTCTGCTGCAGGTGCTGAACTCAGCAGCTCTTAATTATGAGTCATGTGCCTTTCTCAACCGCGCAACAGCCATAACATATCTCTGTGGGGCATCATAATCGTGTCTACGTCTGAGACTAATTCTTTTTTTCTTAACAGACAGCAAAATGTGATCATCAGGATAAAATAAGAGCATCTGATATTCAATTGCAGCAAGGAGCATTTATCTGTTCCATAAGTAAAAGCGTGAATATTGAAGCAACCGGAGAGTGCTGCAGCTTAACCTGCAGGAAGTACATTCAGTAAAACAGCGTCAAAGAAGTTTCCAGCCCTTGAAAATTCACGCAAATTCTTTGACGCAGGATTTGGCCTGCATGGTGCATTTTGACACTTTGTATGTGCACGTACCTTAAGAGTTTTGAGCCTACGCAAACGCAAGTATCAATGCAATGCCAATACTCATTTTGGTATCGCATATGAACAACAGCTGGCTATAAAAGTAATCTCTAATTGATTTACAAACACGTAAAATGCAATACTTTATTTTCCCCGTTGAATAAAAGTATATAAAAGAAAGCAAGAACAGTGAACACTCTTTAAACATCCCTGTACAAACCGTAATTTTGCTACATGTTTGCACCATTTCTACCGCCTGTTAGTCACTTTGCACCGCACGCTGAAGAGCCTCAATTCCGACCATTAAAAGATCAAAAATAACGTATTTGCATAGGGGTGTGCATAATTTAGGGCAAAAAGCACACATGAATAAATTAACTTTGAAGAGCAAAAGGGCAGAACAGGTGGGAGATTGGACGCAGACCGCATGCTGTTTCTGACTTACAGGATGGAACCGGCAAATGTCATCCGTTGATTTCCCCCTTGGTCCATAGCCCGGTCGACTCAAACCTTTCATTAATTAAAAGAACTGTAAATATCATAAGCCATTAAATTCTGCTGCGCTGGCCTCCCCTGAGTCAGCTGATCAAAGGGAATCGATTAGCGTTCTTCAAATTATGTTATGACGCCGATGTCAAGATGAACCCAGAAGAGCTGGGTCATACGGCCTACGGCATAAGAGGCCATTCATTCTGGAAAGGACTAGAAAATAGAAAAGTTATTTTGATGCACCAATTTTGATATTAGTCGATTATGATGGTAAAGACATCCCAATAGCATTGCTTATTTGTTGTGTAAGTGGTTTATTGAAAAAAAATGTAGTGAATGATAACAGTGAAATATGGTTTAAAATCTTGCCAAGAAATGTGTTCTAAAAGAGGAATTGGCAAAACCTAATATTTGTGGAAGAATGTATGCTTCTGTTATGTAATGTCTGTTGGTTTGTCATTCGGACAATGCATGTTCTTTTTGAGTTCAAGGTGATCTAGTCTTGAACATTTCTGGTTGAGGATCTTCGCACCTGCTTGTCTCCTTAGAGAGGACTTTAAGTGTAATTCCTCATTTGTCCAGGAATGGTCCTAGATTGAAGAGGCCTACTCTGTGTAGGGCAGACACTGACACGTCCGCCTAAGCCCACACCGCTATCCTTACTTCTTTTTCAAAGCGCTGATCTCATGGGTGCTGAGGGGCCAGAGCACCCAGGGGAACTTTATCAATAATGCACTTTAAAAACAACAACGTTGACCAAAGTGTTACAAGTATACAATAAAAACAACAAATGAATCAAATCAACATCAATAAAAATAACATGTCGAACTCTGTACAAAGGCCAAAGGAAACAAGAGAGTTTTCAGTTGATACTGACCATTCATTTTCTTTTCCTTTTTGTTCACCACTACACTACACTTTACCACAGCACCATGCAGCCCATAATAATGCCATAATATAATTCACACACTTTAAACCAACTGCTTTCATTTGAGGCTCCTGGATTTATCCTGATGTCTTCTGTTAATTATGTTTTCTGGAGTTTTAGTTATTGTCGCCTCTCAGAGCCAGGTTGTGACAGAAGTGATTTAAAAACAGTTATAGTTTGGTACTGCCGCTGCAAAGGCCTGGTTCTCTCTGAGCTTCCGGCTAGTCTTTAGCATACTCAGAAGGAACTTTCAGATACTACAAGACATTAGGACGTACTGTATTTCTTCTCTTTCTCTCACTGGTCAGCGCTGACAGTTCCTTTTCCCAATATCCAACATAATTATTATTTTAAATCAAATACGGGTTGATCCTTATTTGAAATAATAAGGATCAACCCTAAAAGCTCTTTTAAAAGTTGGTGCAGATGATAGAGCTGATGAGCTTTTGCACACACTGGACTCTTTGGATGGACTCATTTTAAGTCAGTTCAGACTCGACCCTGTTCTGTACCCTAACCCTCTGTTTCTTACTGTAAAACATGTGTGCTTTGATTGTTTGATTGGTGGTACATGCAAAAAAAAAATTCCACCTTTACACAGGAGGGAGGTTTAACTACACAACAGCAGCGCATACTACATTCAGTGTGTACACCATGGATATATTATATTATCGGGTGTACACACACAACTTGTCTCAGCACTAAGGTGCAACATATAACAATGAATAATAAAAAAATAATAGCAACGGTTATAGAGTCATATACGGCGTGCATAATTTAAAAAAATTACAAATAGAATAAGGTAAAAAATAACTTGTCTCAGTATGCACACAGATATTTACACAAACATTTACAGATGGTCGGAAATGGTGCAGGAAGTGAACAGTGTGTGAATTGTATGAGTGGAATAATTGTTAAAGTGGCAGGTGTTTAAGAAGTGTTAATGAGTCCAACGGCAGAGGGAAAGAAACTGTTCTTGTGGCAGGAGGTTCTGGTCCAGATGGACCGTAGCTTCCTGCCTGAGGGGAGTGGCCTCCTGCCTGAGGGGAGTGGCCTCCTGCCTGAGGGGAGTGGCTCACCTGGACAGACGAATCAGTCTAATCTGCTACTGCTGTGCTGCCAGTGATTGACACACGGAGCACGCAGCATTCCTCTGCTCCCACTGAATGAGGAGCTCACGCGTTTAAATCTAATGCTTCGTGGTGCTGGGCTCTTAATTAGCCCTTTTGTGACTTAGGGTTTTAAGTTAAATTCAATTATTTTTTGTAATACCTGAAATCACACCAGCAGTTGCCTGGAAGAGTGATGGTGAAAAACAGAGAAAATGTTCAGAAGAAACATTTATCTGGAGCAGAGAGCGTTCCACCAGTAGAGAAGCATCCGGACTACGAACTAAAACATGAAATATTGTTGATAGGAAAAGTAGTCTTTAGCAGAGGATAGTGCTCAACCTGCCATACTTCCCCCGGCAGAGTTGCTCCTAGAGCTGAAACTGTAGGTTTATATTTCTGTTCCTAACTGACCTAACCATAAGCCATTTCAAAGAGGAACGTTTTAAGTCTTAAATGAAGAGACTGTGACGGCCTCTTTAACATGCACAGGAGCTGATTCCATAACACAGGAGCTTGGGAACTAAACAACAGGAGTAGGATTTTAAATTTGATTCTTAACTTGACAGGGAGCAGTGATTTATGGGCATAAAAACAGCACAAGAGATTCAGATTTCTATCTTTGATGTGGAAATCTGGAAAAGGTAATTTGAGTGTTTTTGTGAGACTTAAGAAATAGCAGAGAAGAAGAGCTCATATACCGCATTAGTGTGAATGGAGCTAAATACAACTCTGGTTATGTTCTTAATGAAGGGACAATGTTATAGCATGGTTAATACCAAAAAATGTCACAGTCGCATAATACGTGTCTATTCAATTAATCCCAAATGCCTTAAATCCACAGATAACCATCATTTTTATTCATATACAGTATGTTCTTGTAGATCTGTGTCCATTCCACTCTTATTTGACTTATTTGCGATGCTTTTGCCCTTAGCTTAACCCACCTAAAACTCACCGTCAGTCCTGCACCTATCCCTGTCTGGACTCTCCTCCTGCAACGCTAAAGCTAATGTGCGGAGGCAGCAAATACCGTGAAGCTAACGAGCTAAAGTTCTCAAATAGCTGTGTTTGCAAACTTGACATGATGACCTTGTTCCAAATGCTCAGGGGCAGCGCTAAATCAATCTTACAGGTAAACAAAGCACTATCCGCTCCAGGTTTAGCGTAGCCGTAACTAGCACCAAGGCTTCAAGCGAATATTGTCTGCGCTGATTGAGACGGGCTAATCAAAATAAGTAATGACGGGGCAAAGATGGAGTGAGATGGAGTGAGATGGAGTGTTGGGGGCGAACAAGAACAGACCCGAGCTAGCGCTGGTTCTGACTATTTTATGTTGCACCTTGACACTGAAGCAAGTTCCTAGTTTTGTTCAGCGACATTGGCAATAAACTGATTCTGATCTGAATATAAGTTGTGTCTTGCTTATATGGTTATGTGTTGTATTCGGCAGATGCTATGCTAATGTTACATAAGTAAACCTTACATTTGTTACCGATCTTTAGATTCATCTTCATCTGGCCCACCTTCCAAATAATAAAAGCTATATTTCTGCTTGTTTATTTGTTTACTCCTGCAGGCAGAACCTATTTGGCTGTTTTTTAGTTCAGTCTGAGCCTCTATTGTTGTTAAAATGATTTGCTAATCAACAAAATAATTGGGCATTTATAAGAGTAAAGCCATGAGGGACTTGTCCAAATCTCTAAAACATAAACACTCTAAACACACTAAATATACGTAATTGTTTTGATCAGGCGCTTCTGATTCGCAGGGAATCAGAAGATGGTTTGGAGTGCTGTGTTTTCATTTCTGTGTAACACTGGATTGATGTAACATTCTCTAAGGCAAAATGTAATGAAGAAGATGATGGACAGCAGTAGTTTTGAAGCAGTAGATAAAGATAAGCCTTTATTTGTCCACACAATGGAGAAATTTTGGTGTTGCAACACAAGTAGATACAGAAGTAAAAGAACAGATAACTTACAGAAAACTTTAAGAAAAACACTATAATAGAAAAGCTCTTATAAAAAAAACTCTTATATAGAAAAAACATTATATTCTTAATAAAAAGTAAAAAATAATGATAATAGTAACAAAAGTAACACTCTTATTTACAAGAGTAAAGTTACTATTATAATGCAGTCTTGTGTTGTCCAGGCCTGAGCCCAGTTTAATTCTGATATAGACTTGATTTGGTCCCGTTTTGTCTTGGTTCAGCCCTGTTTTGGGTTCTGTCCTAGTTTAGTCCTTCAATGCAGTGGTTCTCAACCTGGGGGTCAGAACTCCGAACTCCCATGGGGGTCAGAACTCCCATGGGGATCGCAAAATTATGTATGTCTTAGTCTGAATTAAGCCTTGACACACTTCAAATGCAGTTGTAAAGGTAGATTCCGGCTGCTGACCTGCCAAATGCATTTATCTAGCCCTATGCCCTGAAAATAATGTCAATCAATAAAAATAAGGCTACTTATCACTTTTTTCAAAGTTGTCTTATTTTTTGCGTTTGGGGCCCGCGAACACCAATAGTTGTTATTATGGGGGAAGACTAAAGCAGAAGTAAACAAGAACTAAACCAGGACTAAACCAGGGACTAAATCAGGATTAAAATAATAAATACAATAAAACGATTCCCAAATTAAAAAAAAAAAAAAAAGAATAAAATATATTCCAGCAATTTTACATTTACGGATCAGAGTTTGGAGGGCTTGATCTGGCCCCGACCTTATGTTGAATACTCTTAAGGTCTGGGTATGACTTGTAGCATGTATGTACGTCACAAGTGTGAATTTACTGATGAACTCCGAATAATAATCAAAACATTGACTTTCGATCTTCTTTGTAGTGTACCACACCGCACACATGGCCAGATACATTGCCCATCACATCGCTCCTTGGCATTCCCTGTTGCTGGCTCTCACAAGGGGGAAGGAGTCGACTCTGTGCTGCTTGATGATTCAGACGGATGTACACACAGACATCAGCGGCCCGATGCTCTGATAAATGTGCACTGGCTCCCCGCCCGTATCATTGTGGGAGTGCTGGAAACACTCCCGGCAGACCCCAGCTGACTCCCCCGAATCCATCCCGGACAAGCACGATGGTGAACGGTGTGCAATCCACTCACAACTTTAGATTTATGTCCAGATGTCAGCTCCCCGAACAACAGCATACTCTGGGGGCATGTCAGTCTTATCCATCCTCATTGCGTACATTCTCACTTCCTGTAGCATTTTCCGCTCCATAAAATAAGCAGCTGTATCAGGTGGATGGATGTGCTGCGTCGATATTTAGGTGGAGGTTTTTCTGAAGTGAAAGCAAATGTATTCAATGGGTGAAGTATTAAGAATCTGCAGGTAAACGTAAAGGCCTGTATGTCAGTCTTATAGAGACCCTTAATACCTCATTCTGTGCCTAAGAAGCAGTGACGTGCATTCAGGGGAGGCAGGGGAGGCAGTGCCTCACCTGTCAATCTTGGGGGGGAAACTTAATTATAAAATATAATTAATATTAATATTTGTCATCTGGTATGTATTATAAACCCCCTTTCCGTTTGAATCCAATATCGAACAATATTTTTTTTAATATAAGAACGTCAAAATGTTCAGATACAGGGAGGAGGCAGCACCTGCTCTGCCTGGAAGTGCACGTCACTGGCACTTGTTCCATGTTAAAACAAACAAAGTACATTTACATCATCAATTCAGATTGAAAATAAGAGAAAGCTTTGCCTAAAAGTGATGACCCACCGGGAACGAAACGGTTCAGGTGGCGGTGGAAGGACTCCAGGGAGGTGGAGCCGCTGGAGTGCTGAGTTCTTCAGGGTGCCCGTCTTCAGCTACAGGGAGACGTCCTGAGGGTCCTGTATACAGGCAATGTGTCTCTGCTGGTCCTTCCAGATCTGCTGGATGCCCTCATGGTCCAGCAGTGGAACGCCCAGCGTATCCTGCCCTGCATCACCGTCCAGCTCATCGATGAGCGCCTTGATGAGCTTGGTGGTCTCCTCCACTCCCCTCGTCCTACTCCGGCAATGCAGCGCCCGCTCCCTCCTGCTGATTCGCTCATGGATTGCCTTGTCCGCCACAGCTCCCATCCCCGCGGCCAGGAGCTCCCCCTGGTTTGCCCGGCGCAGAGCTGCCACATCCTCCGGGTCCCACTCAAAGATGCAGCACGAGGATCAGAGAAGGCCGGACGCTCCACAAGGCCAGAGCAGACAAACGGTTGGCATGCCGTGAGGTACTGCAGCGTGCGGTCAGTCCACACCTTGCTGTGCTCCTCGTTCAGCTTCTTGTAGAGCCGCGTCACGCTGTTGCCCTGGGTCCTCTCCCGCATCATCCTGACCACACGCATGTCACACGTGTACCTACAGAAAGTCAAAACATAACATTTAATGTCATACATTAATAAAGACAGTTAGAGTATTCATTGTGTGAGTGTGAGCATGTCTTTGTGGGGTTTTAGTATTAAATGATGTATTCTTAATGTTATGCACCAAATGGACAGGACTTTTTGTTGTTGTAAATGTTGAAATTACAATAAAGTAATTGTAAAAGTAGTGCAATGCATTGTGTTTACTAGTTTATATTCTAATGATGAATTTGTCGTACCTGTAGGTCAGGATGGCTGTAAACTGGTAGCCATGCTGCCTCAGGACCTCCTCAGACCAGCCCGGGTACTTCTTCTTGCACCTCTTGCACTCCAGATACTCTGTGGCCATGTCGCACCACCCGTCTATGTCCAGGACCCGGCGCACCGTGCGGTAGAGACCGGCCGCAGTTGGGATGGACACAGACGAGTGGAATGAACCACATTTTCAAAGGTATCCAGAGGAACAGCGGGCGGCAGAAGAAGATGTCCGCAGAGGCAGGAGGCTGCGTGTGGATTGGCGGTGGCTGAGGAGGGTGCCACCAGAGCTTCAGCGGGGCAACGAGCTCTCGCCTCCCTGTTCTGGGGTTGGCTCTGAACATTGACTTCCTGATCCAGTCATGCTGGAACAGGGGAAACCTTCTCAGTGGGAGTGGGAACAGGAGCTAAACAGAGAGAACAGGCAATTAGTTTAGGCTACGTGAAGATGGTCAGCGCTCACTATTCATTCAGCACTGGACAGCCCCTACACTGTAGCATGAAGTATGAATGGATAAGTAGTAGTTAGGCAGGATGATGAAATTAGTCCCATATTGATGTTATGAAACACCACTGGTGAAGTGTCATTAAAACTATGCAGAAATGAAAGAGAAAGTGAATTAAGATAGATATGCAGCTGTTAGCCCTTCTACTGACAACATTCTGCCATTACACTCATTCCAGGGGTCCAAGGGATGTGGGAAATGGTGAGCAACACCAAAGACACATAAGAAATAAACACTTAACATACACCTGTAGTTTTCCTTATTGTTTTGAAAGAATGCACTCAAGGAATACACATAGTTCAACACATGTCCATTTCTCTGTGTTGTAAAATAAAAGACCATTTCATGAATTCATATCAGTTATTATACCACAGAAATGTTGGTGAAACATTTGTGTTGAATACCACACCTTTAGGAGCCTGTGAGGCAGCAGTAAGCTCTCCAGGTCGTCCTCCTGCTCAAAGAAGTCCCCTGCAGCAGCGTCTGGTTTGATAATTTTGGTGAGCTAGCATTCCTTGGTTTAGTGGATTGCACACCATTTTGTGAAATGTCCCAACATTTTGATGACACAAACTACAGAGCCTGTCAAAATATGCAAGGTTTTTTGACTTTGTGAGATTAAGGGCGGAGCTAGTCGGACTGTATAGCACAAAAACGGTGAAGAATGAATGCAAGTCTCCTGCACAACTTCTCCTCTTTTTGTTCCAGAACGACCTCTTTAAGGAGCTCTTTTGGGTTCATTTGCGTTTGTAAATCTGGCTCTGAAAGAGTCGGTGCCTCACTAGCCCTGAACCTCACCGCACGTCACTGCTAAGAAGTGCGCTCCTTTGTTAACTTTCTGCCATAGGAACCAATGCATTTTTAGCAACACTAAATGTCAAGTTTCTCTTTTCCAAGTAGTATGAACAGACACTGTTTACCTGGATTTTTTAATGTTTAAAAGTTTGATTTTTATAGCAACAAGTTTTGCAATATCAAATGCAGAAATGTGCCTTCAAATGGCCGCTAATGTGTCTTTCACAACAGTTTGTCTGCCAGCCAAAACCGATGTAAACAAATAATAATGAGTAATAATTAGGTTGTCAGCACACAACTTAAGCATCTTTCACACCTCTCTCTCATCACGATTTTAAAATAAAGGACAAACTGAAGCCTAGTGAGCACTTTGTCACTTGTACTTTTATCTGTAAAAGTTACTTGAATCTAGTCTGAGAACTCCAAGTCTGAGTCCAAACGTCTTGTTTTTCCAAAACAGAGTCCAGACTACAACTGAATCTTTTTCTACAATGGAACACTCCTGGATGAATGAGGGATTACACTGGTTTGCGTCTAATAAATAGTTTTCATTTGGTGTTTAGTTAATGTTCACTTGTGTTTTATTTTGTCATGTTCTGTATTACTGTGATCTCTGTTTTTTAATATAAACAAAAGAAACAATATGACAATAGAATACTTTGACAGAACAGTGAGGCCTATTAAAGCTTTGAAGCTTTGGATCTTTGAATATGAAGATTTGATTTTAAGTTTGACTTTAATTAGTCCTTTAAAAAATAAAAACAAAAATGGCTTTTAGATGAGCAGCATCATGACGTCCAAAGAACATAACAGACAGGGATAGAGACATTAAAGCAGGGTTAGGTTATACAAATATTTCCCATGCTTTGAACATCTCACAGAGCACTGTTCAATTCATCATCCGGAAATGGAAAAAGTTGTATGGCACTACTACAAACCCACCAAGACATGGCCGTCCACCGACATTTACTCAGGAAGTATTAACTCAGGAGGCCTAAATACTTCTGCACACTGCACTTCTCTGTCTTTAATCAAATAAATAAATACATCTGGAAATCATGTATAATTTCCCTTTATCTTCACAACTGTGCGCCACTTTGTGTTGCTCTCTCACAATAAAACAAAAACAATGTGATTGTGCTTCTGCCGCATTCTGGATGAACTGCAGCTGTTTTACAGCTCGTTTGGAGAGGTCAGTGAGCGGCCGTTACAGTAGTCTAATCTACTGGAGACAAATGCATGGATAAGTCTCTCCAAGTCTGGTTTAGACACGATACTTTTGATTTTGGCAATGTTTTTTAGATGGTAAAAAGCTGCTGATGATTTGATTTGATGTGGCTGTTAAAGTTCAAGTCTGAGTCCATTATTACCCCCAGATTTCTGAACTTGGTTTGTAGGTTTTAGAACGAGACTCCAAAGACGATCATTTCAGTCCAACATTAATCTTCTCCATGTGAATAAAGAGCACTTTGACATGGTGTTATAAACGTGTTTTGTATCCAATTCAATACAACATGCAATACTTGAGCTGCCCAGTAGATGTCCCTGCTGTATCCTGCTCCACTGCGGGGCTTATCCGTTGTTAAAGTATGTTCTATTATTAGGCCATTCTAGATCAATATTATGATTTATTACAAACAAAATGTAAAATGATTACTGTATCTACTTTATATTATACTTTCATACTAAGTCCTTGGAAAAAGCACAATATGTTCTCTTTAAAAATACAGTATATACTCTATATAGTACATACTCTCTTAACGCCTGTGTTTCATTTTATGCAAAGAAGCCTTAGCAGCATTAGAATTA